>NC_048595.1:265847643-266147643 GCF_003668045.3 Cricetulus griseus | reverse complement strand
GCTTTTTTGATTTTTCGAGACAGGGTTTCTCTGTAGCTTTGGAGCCTGTCCTGGAACTTGCTCTGTAGACCAGGCTGGCCTCAAACTCACAGAGATCTGCCTTCCTCTGCCTCCTGAGTGCTGGGATTAAAGGCGTGCACCACCAGTGCCCAGCAGATTTTTGCTTTTTTTTTTTTTTATTTTTACTTCTATATCCTATGATTGTATGATACTTTAAATTTGCAGCAGGCATGTACTGTCCAACAGCTTTGTTCTTAAATAAGTGTTTAAAATTTCAGTTGTGGCAAAATATGTATATGTAATTTCACAATTAATCTGTAAAACTTTTTTTTTTTTCATCTTGGAAAACTGAAACCATCACCCATTAACTGCCCCCACTCCCGGTCGCTAGCAGCCTTCTCCTTGCTGTCTGTGGATTTGAGTGCTCTATTACTTCCTTCATGAGCTTTCTGCATTTGTCTTCTGGTGACTGGCTTGTTACACTTAGCATGATGTCCTTCAGTTACTTTTTTTAAAATTGGTTTCTTCTACTGCATAATATAGAGTCTGAACCATGTTACTGTTTAAAAAAAAAAGAAGAAGAAGAAAAGCATGTGTTCTCTAGGTGACTGGGCTGAGAAATGAGCATTCTCTTTGTTGGGTAGTGGAAATTTTTTCAAAATGAATATTTAATAAATATTTTTAATCAGATTAACCAAAATTTTAAAAACTACTACTCATTGATAACACTGAAATGTTAAAACACAGTTCACTAGAAATAAATACATGAATCAGCCTGGTCTGCAACAAGTAATTTGATTATATAGGCTAAGAATTTATAACAACAGACCCTTTTGTTCAACTAACCAAGGAAAGTTTACAGGCCCATGTTTTATAGGATAATCAAATTTAATCCCCACCACCCTCAGGGTCTGTATTTCCCTCATTTCACAAAGGGGGAAACTGGGCTTAGAGAGAAGTCACGTGCTTAAATCCACACGGACAATAACAGCGGTGGTACAGGGATTCAACCTTTTAGAAACCAGCAATCTAAAAGCAATCAAACTTGAGCAGAGGCTTATGTGTAAAGTGGTTTATCAACAAAGTTTGCTAAAAGTTGTCATTCCAGAGAAAACAACACTGTGACAGTTCATCTCTAGCCATGAAGTAGGGATCAAAGGCTTGGGGTCTGAGTTTCTGCAGAGCGGGCTTTGTATGTGAAAGCATACTGCCTGTTGTTACTTGAAAATAGTCTCTATTTTTACTATTTTAATGGCAGCAAAAGGTCATTATAAACAAACAAAATAAGGATGGAAATTTACAATTACAAAATGTTCTCCAGGTGCTCGCTTCAGCAGCGCATATACAAAATGTTCTCCAGAAAAGAAAGCACATTTTTAAAGAGTTGAAAGGCCAGGCATAGTGGCACATGCCCATAATTCAGCATTCAAGAGGCAGAGGCAAGGGGGGGGGGTTGAATCTGCCAAAAAGCTAACGGTGTTTGTTGCTGGTTCTGTCTTTGTGCTTCTCTATACCATATGAATCCTTTGAGATGAATATGGATTACTCTGTATAATTAAGGGAAAGTACAGTTGTAAATCGTAGATTCCAGATGCAATTAAAGAGTCATTCCTCTTAACAGAATTCTCTTTCAATCCAGGGCTCTAGGATCAGATACTGGAGGGTCCACCAGAAACCCTGCTGCGCACTGTGGGCTTGTTGGTTTCAAACCAAGTTATGGCTTAGTTTCCCGCCATGGCCTCATTCCTCTGGTGAATTCAATGGATGTGCCAGGAATCTTCACCAGATGTGTGGATGATACAGCAGTTGTGTTAGGTATTTCTGTGGTTACATAGCATTTGAAAGTTTCAAGGTAAAGCAGTATGTCTGTCACACATATGGGTTCCTTCTTGCAGGTGTACTGGCTGGACATGACCCCAAAGATTCCACCACAGTACAAGACCCTATTAAGCTACCCATGATTCTTGGTGAGATGGATGTAAGCAGACTGTGTATAGGAATCCCAAAGGTAACTTCTTCTCATTATTCTTCAGAAAAGCTGGCTGGCCAAATGCAGATTTAGGAGGCCGACTGGTTGTTTTGAATCCCTGTACCACCGCTGTTATTGGTCATGTGGACTTAAGCACGTGACTTCTCTCTCAGCTCATTTCCCCCTTTGTGAAATGAGGGTGAGAGAAATATAGACCCTGAGGGTTGTGGGGATTAAATGTGATTATCCTATAAAACACCAGTCTATAAACTTTCCTTAAAAGAAAGTGATGCAGTTTTGGGATTTGTAAATCATAGATCTGGGCTTTTTAAAAACTCATCTATTATAGTGAAAGGCAACCATAGGCAATATGTAATTGAAGAAATAGTTCTGTTTAGTTAAAATATTTTATTTTTAAAAGTGGATTACTGTCACATCTTGCTTGTGGCTACATTTTGCTGATCCCTGATGTAAGAGACATAGGCATACCTTCTCTAGTAAGGCGCCACTAAGTGTTATTGCATTTATTTTTATTATTGCTATTTAGACTATACCTATTACAATAGCAATTAATAATCTATACATGTAAGTAATAAATTACTGACACTTTAAAGTTTAAAAAAATCAGACGTGTCTCTCTCTCTCTGTGTGTGTGTGTGTGTGTGTGTGTGTGTGTGTGTGTGTGTGTATGTGTGTATTCATGTTTTGTATGGTCTTATTTAAATTGTAATTTTTTAAAAATTATGTATGTGTATGGATATTTTACCTACATGTATATTTGGTACTGTTTGTGGGCCTGGTGTCTGTGGAGGCCATAAGAAGGCATCAGATGCCCTGGAGGTAAAGTTACAGATGGTTGTGAGCTGTCTGACAAGAGTGCTGGGAGTTGAACTCATGTCCTTTGGAAGAGCATCCAGTGCTCTTAGCTTCTGAGCCATCTCTCTAGCCCCTTGTATTATTTTAAGTTATATGTAGGTATATATGTCTGCGTGTGGAGATACATACACACACACACACACACACACACACACACACACACACACACATTATATAGAGATATAGTACAAGTTGCCCACAAGGCCAGAGACATCAGATCCCTGGAGTTGGAGTTACAGATGCTGGTAAGCCACTGAAGTAGGTGCTGGCAGCTGAGCTCAAGTGAAATAAGAGCTCTAATCTACTAAGCCCAGACTAACTTCCAGTTTAGTTACTCTTGTGCCTCTCTCTCTCAAGTGCTGTAGTCTAGGTATGTACCACCTTAGCCAACTATATACCTGACAATATATTAACTTTAACATATTTTAGGAATCTTTCAGAAAAATAAATAATGGAGAATAATGAGGCTTCTTAATTTTGGCACCATTGATAATTTTTATTCTGGAAGGTTCTGTGGTGGAAGCCATCTTTTGCATCCCTGGCTTCCACCCCTCTCCCATAGCATGCCTCACCACTACAACTCTACTGTCAAAGCATCCACAGACATTATCAGGTTGCTAGTTTAAAAAGACTTTCATCAAAGTAACTACCTGTAATTTCTTTAAAAACCAAGATAGACCAAAGCTTTAGAAGTAAACCTAGTTGAGTCCTAGATCCCATGTTGGCGTGATATATAGCATTAGGAATGCTACTTCACTTCCCTATTCTCAATATTTTTTTCATCCATAAAATGAGGGATGATGAGCCTGTGTAATGGGGTGTAAAAGCATAAACTAAGAGAAGTTCTGAAAAATAGCAGCAGATTATTTGTGAACATTTAACAGCAGATATGCACCTCTGATCAGATCACCAAGCTTTACACTGCTATGCCAGCTAATACTGTCCAGTAGTGTGCTCACATGCCATCAACATTCCTAGTTAGTCCAGTCTTTCTAGGTACCTACTAGCTACTGTATTATCAGTGTTTTAGTGTAGTGTATTGCCAAAGATTTTAGTATACTGATGGGGGAGGTCCTTCTGCTTATATGTTTGTCTTATTGGATGATAAATAAAGCACTGTTGGCCAATAGGGGAGCAAGTTAGGTGGGACTAGGAGTCGAGGAGGATTCTGGGAAATGTAGTAGAGACAGTCGTCACCATGTAATCCCGAGAAGAATGGACACAAGCCACCAGTGTCCTCGATAAGTCTTTATAAATATATAGATTAGTAATTATATTTGATACTTAAAACAGAGATAGCAGATAAGAAATCCCAGTCATTGGCCAGCAGCATTGTACCTCATATAAGTCTCTGTGTGTTACTTGGGACCTTAACGTGCTGGCAGGGCTCGGGCAGATTGGTGGAAAGATTTATCGTTACAGTATACAGATGTTTATGAGTCTGTATAGCCTTTCCTATGTTTTGTTTTGTTCTTCCTCTAAGGAATATCTGGTACCAGAGTTGTCCAGTGAAATACGGTCTCTCTGGTCCCAAGCTGCTGACCTCTTTGAGTCTGAGGGTGCCAAAGTGATTGAAGTCTCCTTGCCACACACATGCTACTCAATTGTCTGCTACCATGTGCTGTGTACATCGGAAGTAGCTTCGAATATGGCAAGATTTGATGGGCTACAATATGGTAAGATGGCTGCTTTGGGGTTGTTTAAGATACCTCAAACATTTGAAAGGTTCACATACTAGTTATATAATAATTCAGAAAGGTAAATAAATTTTTCTCTATTATTTTAATATTGAACTTAACGTATTCTTTGTAAGTCTTTCTTATGTTTGGTTCTCTGGACTGAAGGGAAAAATCTTGAAGGAATTATCTTTGTGTACCCAGCCCATCTGATGTAATGTCTGACAAGGTGGAGCACAACCAAAGTTTGTGTGGGTGGGTAGATGGATGGATGACAAATTTCTTTCATGATTTCTTTTTTCTCCATGGTTAATTCTCATAACTAATTGATCAGTCAGTCACAAAGCAAATAAAGAAAAAGAACTTGGAGAGGAAAGTTCTCTAAGTCCATCCTCTTCACAATACTAGTTTACAGCCAAACCTTTAATTCTTTTTCAATAATGCTTACCTCTTGTTCTCAGGTCATAGGTCTGGCATTGATGTGTCCACTGAAGCCATGTATGCTGCAACCAGACAAGAAGGGTTCAGTGATGTGGTACGAGGAAGAATTCTCTCAGGAAACTTTTTCTTATTAAAAGAGTAAGGCAATTTCTTTAAGAATTTTTGCTACTCTTGAAACCTTAAAATTTTTATATCTAGTACTATACTGGCTCAGTTAGCAGGATACTTGCCTGCCCCTAAGGCACCAGGTTTTAATGCCCAACATCAATATTGTGGTAGTACATGCCTGTAATCCACTGGGGAAATGCAGGCAGGAGGATCAGAAGGTCAAGGTCATCACTGGTTCCAAAGTGAGTTCAAGGCCAGCCTGCGATGTGAGATCCTATTTTGAAAAAACGAAGAGCAACATTAAAGAATGAGGAGCTGGAAAGCTAGCTTAGTGTAGACTTCTTGCTGCATAATCATGAGGATCAGAGTTCAGACTCCAGCTCCTATATAATAAACTGGGCATCCTGTGCATGCCTATAACCCCAGATCTAATGAGGGTAGAGACAGGGATTTGCAGGGAAAAAATCATGCCTCAAAGAAATAGGTGGAGAGCAATAGAGAGGGACATCAGCATATGTATCTCTGTAGAGCCCATTGGGCAAATGGTTTGGGAAGGATACACGATGTTTCTATAGCACTCTCCTAGGATTAAAAAAAATCATATTTTTATCTTCTTATAGTTGGTTCTCAATGGGACTGGAGTTGTCATGTCCAGTTTTACACTTGAGGAGCCTAAGGTGTAAAAAAGAGTCGCATTTATTCTTTTGTCTGTGCATGGCTTTCCCCCTAATCTTTTAACAGTGTTTGAGCATCCTTCATTCAACTTTATCTCTGCCCTTCTAGACTGAAGTGTTCACAAAATACAAAACTACAGCACTGTGTGCTTTCCTTCTTTCCCTTGATGGAACCTGCTTCCCAGGACTGTTTCCTACTATCTAATTCAGGCAGATGTGAGACTAGTTAGTTATCATTACACTATAGATAGACTGAGACATGATGATAGAAAATTGCACAGCCTTTGAGATCCAAGTTTTTAATCTGTTGTACCTAGAAAATAACTTAACAACACTATCTCACCCTAAAATAAATGCTCTGGTTTAGCAGTTTCCTTACTGGCCAGTATTATTTTGTGGTTATTTGGTAGAATTGCATCTAGTAGCAAATTCTAATGAATAAATTCCAGTGTAAAGTTGTATAATAACAGTACAGTACTCATCCTTATAAGTTGTTAGGAATCAGCTGGGTAGTGGTGTTGCACACCTTTAATCCCAGCACATGGGACGCAGAGGCAGGTCAGTCTCTAAATTCAAAGCCAACCTGGTCTATAGAGCAAGTTCCAGGACAGCTAGGGCTACACAGAGAAACCCTGTCTCAACAAAACAAACATACAAAAAGAATTTAGTGGTGTACTGCCAGGTGTGGTGACCAAGTCTTCATTCCAGCACTAGCTAGGGGCTATCTAGTGAGTTCTAGACCAACCATGCTACATAGTGAGACCCTGTCTCAAAAACCAAAGTAGCAATTGGCTGGCAAGATGGTTCAGTAGGTTAGGTAAAGGCACTTTAAGCTGATTGATGACATGAGTTTAATTCCTGAGATCCACATGTGGAAGGAGAAAGGTGACACTGGCTGAATGTCCTCAGACCTCTACTCACCCCTTCCTATGCTCCCTCCCCGACACAGTAAATAAATAATGGTAATAGTAGTTTTAGTATGGCTCTTAAAACAGAAACAGAAAAAGTCTTTAAGGTATCTTTGTCTTTTTCCACAGAAATTATGAGAATTATTTCGTCAAGGCGCAGAAAGTGAGGCGCCTCATTGTGAGGGATTTCATGAATGCTTTTGACTCTGGTGTGGATGTTCTGCTAACTCCCACCACCCTGAGTGAGGCAGTGCCATACTTGGAGTTCATCAAAGAAGACAACAGGACACGAAGTGCCCAGGATGACATTTTCACACAAGCTGTAAATATGGCCGGTGAGGATTCCTTTTCTTCAAAGTTTAGACAAACTCCCTGGTCTTCAGTTCAAGTCCCTGTAGTATTGTTTCCTAAAAAGAGTTCCCTTCCCTTCTGGAACACTTGGAGGGGATATGTGTGTGCGTGCTATAAGTTCGTATTTTCTTAACCAATATGCAGTACTTTTATTTTCAAAACATTTAAACATATATAAAAATTTAAACATAGTGTACATACAGACTTGCCCAAGTCTGTCCTCACTAATGTCTTGCTTTGGCTTTCTTCTCTGTCTTTCTACACTACCACCTCCCACACATTCTGTGTTGAGCCGTTGCATTTGAAGAAAACCTTTTAGATATGACATTTTACAGCTGAGTGACTTAGCATGAATCTGAGGATAAAGACTCTCCTCCCTCAACACATTGTCACATCTGTGGAAACCATTATGAGCCCAATAATAATCTAAATATAGTCCTTATTCACATTTTCTCAGCAATGCTAGAAATGTCTTTTAATGTTGTTTTGCCCTTATATCTACTTTGTTTATGATCTCTTTTAAGGTTTACAGTAATCACTTCAATGTATCTATCAGTTATTGTTTGTAGAACTGCACCAGGCAGGTACCAGATACTGAGTTTACCGCACTTCTGTTTTTTCTTTCAACTCTTTGTTCCTGAAGGAACAAGACCTTCCTTTTATATTAGTCCTTTCGTGTTTAAAGACATTCCTCTACCTTTCTTTTAGGGTAGGTCAACTGGCCCCAAATTTTCTAAAGTTTCCTCATCTAATGTCTAGATTTTCCTTTTAAGGTATTCTTGCTGTATATGGAGTTCTGGTTCAACTGTTCTTTATCTTAGGACACTTGAAAAAAGGTGGTGCTCACCTCAAATCCCAGGGTTTTAGAGGCCTGGGGGGAGGTGAGCAGCTGAAGGGGAAAAGGGGATGAATAAGAGTAGAGTATAATGACTACAGTGATGAGGCCATTTTTATATGTTAAGCTGAAGTTCTTTTACATAGAAAAGGAAGCCTGCTGAACCACTTCCCCTAGTCCCTTAATCTCTGTGGGAAGTCCCCACCTTTTAAAAGGTGTCCTTCTAAGTGACAGCTTCCTGAAGAGGTGAGGCTGCTTATGCCCCATTGACCCGACTACTTGCTTATAATTGGGTTAAATAAACATTTTTAGCAGAAAACCACATACTTCTTGTATCAGGAAGCAGTTCTGGTCATTGGTCCCACTTTGGGAAACTAAGTTGTTTGCTTAGGAAGATAGCTGATGGGGCTAGGGAGATGGCCGAGGGGGTAAAGCACTTGCTGCAGAAACAGGGACCAGAGTTGAGATCCCTAGCACCCACATGAAGCCAGATGCAGTAGCGTACATCTGTAGCTCCAGTGCTCCCATAGCAAGATGGGAAGTGCAGACAGGAGATTCCTTAGAAGTCAGCTGGTCAGGTAGCCTCCATACACAGTAGTGATCACGAGCCCTTGTCTCAGACAAGTGGAAGTGGAAGGCAAGGACCAGCACCAGTACCAAGGTTGTCTTGATATATCCACATATGCATGCACAAACACAAAGAAAACAAAAAGAGAGCTACTCAATTGTTATGTTTTTGTAGAAAATTAGAAATAAAGAAAAAGAGGAGGAGGGGCAAGATGAGATATATTAACCAATTTATTATGGGCCCAGCAGAGTAGAGGGAGTGAGAGAGAAGAGAAACAGAATTAATGGCTGACCGCTATGGCCGGTCGCCATAGAGAGAGAGAAGAGAAGCAGAAGCAAACAGAGAGAGGAGAAGAGTAGAGAGAGAGTAAAGAAGAAGCAGAGAGAGAGCGAAGCAGTAGAGAGAGTAGAGAAAGAGCAGCAGGGAAGTTGGAACTTTTAAAGGGAAGACTGCGCATGCACACTGAGGTTCCATGTATGCCCAGAGTCCTCACGCAGGCAGTAATGCGTGGCAGGTGACATGGTGATGACGTAGCACCTTTTCCTGTGCATGCCCTGACTGTTGTCAGGGGCCGGGTTCTGTCTCTTAAAGAGGTAGAGCCAATCAGCATTAAAGCCTGAACCTTTCACCAATCATTCCTAAGTAATTTATGTGTCTTACTTCGGGTTCCTGTTACTGCGATAAAACACCATGACCAAAACAAGTTTGGGAGGAAAGTGACTTATTCTTACACATCATCAAAGCAAATCAGGACAGGAATTCAAGAAGGACAGGAACCGGAGTTGATGGAGAGGTGAAACTCACTCTGTAGACCAGGCTGACCTTGAACTCACAGAGATCCACCTGCCTCTGCCTCCCAAATGCTGGGATTAAAAGCATGGCCACCACACCTCTCTGCCATAGATTGTTTTAAGCCTTATTCTGTCCTTATCTATAAGCACGGGGAAGGAGGGTTCATCAATTGATGGCTTCTTTCTGTTCCTCAGGCTTGCCAGCAGTGAGTGTCCCTGTGGCCCTTTCAAACCAAGGGTTACCAATAGGACTGCAGTTCATTGGACGTGCATTTTGTGACCAGCAACTTCTGACAGTTGCTAAATGGTTTGAAAAACAAGTACAGTTTCCTACTATTCAACTGCAAGACCTCATGGATGATGGCTCATTGGTTCTTGAAAACGGAAAGTTAACTTCTGTTTCTCTAACCTAATCGTGATCAATAAATCAAGCAATTGGCTGATAGTGAGGTGCCAGGAATCCAACACTGGGCCTCAGGCTTGCTAGGCAGGCTGCCTGCCCCTGGACTGACTCTCTACCACTGGATCATGCTGTTAAAATGACTAAGAGGTACTGTTTTCTAGAGCGCCCAGTGATCTTGCTCAGCCCTGGGATTAGGTTCAGTGTCAACACTGTTTGTCCTGTGAATCACTTCTTCAAATCCCTGTGATGTTGTTAATTATAATATTTATACATTCATTAAATAACTGTTAAATTCAAGTACTGAATTTTGCTACACCACAAAAATACAAGCTCACTGTGTGGCCCAGGCTGGACTGTCACATCCAGCTAGGTTTGTACAGTTTGAAGTGAAGAACTTTCAGAGACTATTTACTCTTATGCCTATATTTCACTCAGCTGCACTAATGATTTGAATCTAGAAACAGAAAAGGAGGGTAAGACAAAAAAAGTAGGCTCTCCTATAATAGACCCCACTAGCGTACCCAATTTGCATTTCTCCTCTGTCTTCACTGTGAATCTAGGATATCTCATTGTGCCAAATCATTGTTGGAGAATTTGACTTGACTTGATTTTCAAGGTGGGGAGGCAAAAGTTAGAATCAACAACAGAAACATACAAATGTAGAAAAAAATGTGATGTGCTTACAAATCTTGGCAGCCTGACACCATACAGAGCCAAAGGATAGTGAGGAAATGAGTGTTCCATGCCACACCCCATACCCCACCATCATGTACAGAAGAGGCGCTTCTAAAAGTGACAGTGATTTGTTAGAAAGTAGCCTGTACTTGTTTTCCGTGTGTGTGTGTGTCTGAGAATGTGTGTGTGTGTGTGTGTGTGTGTGTGTGTGTGTGTGTGTGTGTGTAAGTTCTTTCCTTCCACCTTTAGGTAGGTTCTGGGCTTTCTCAACAAGGGCCTTTAACCACACAAGCCATCTTGCTAGTCCTTGTCCTGACACTTCTAATGTAAATACTTAACTTCAGAATTAGAACAACTGGGTTTTCCATTTGTTGTTTAAGATGGGGACACCAGAGTTGCTATCTTACTTCCTTGTTTCTGTGATAAAATACTCAACAACTTGAAAGGCTAATTTCAGCTCACAGGTCGGTAGGGAAATCAGGGTGACAGGACTTGACGTACATGGTCACACTGGGTCCACAATCAGGAAGAGAGTGCAGTGAACACCTGTGCTGAGTTTTCTCTTAATGCAGTCCAGGACCCAACTTCAGGGAATCGCACCACCCTACTTCAGGGTGGGTCTTCCCACTCAAGTAGCCTAATCTGTGTAGTCCCTCACAGACCTGGCCAGAGACTGATATCATCTAAGTACTCCCTAGAGTACTTAGGTCCCAGGTGGTTCCAGATCCTGTCAAGATGACAGCCAACACAGACCATTACAACATTAACCATCACAATTGCCTGGAAATCACAGTTCTGCCTCAGCTTCCAGAGCACTAAGTTATAGCATGCCATACCCCTTCTGGCTGCTTGGAGAGGAAAAAGGTGGTTCCAGCAATCAGGGGCCATTTAAGATAGGTAGCTTGCCTTAGTTATTTCAAAAGCAGTGTGTACCCAGAAGAGAAACCTGAGAATTTTTTAATTGTTAATTTTAAGTAAAAGGACTCCCGCTCCCTCTTATACTTCAATAGAATATAAATCCAAAAGGGTTCTAGGCAGTTTATTAAAAATTCATTAGTATAAAAGTAAAGAGTTGAAGAAATCAATAAAGTGATAATAAGAACCAGGGTAAGGATACAGCCACGGTACTAAAGACTGGATAGTAGTACAGTGAGGAATTATGAAGCAGTTTTGCAAAGGCATGGGATTTAAAGATCAAGTAGACCGGCTTTGACTGTGGTGATTGTCTTTTAGCAATGTGTGACACCCCTGAGCTTCTGCGCCCATCTGAAAAATAAGGGTGCAGTCTCTATTGGGGAGGGCGTTGAATTTAAGTGATGCTCTGCACTTGCCTGTCATGATGACAGACAGACGGGTATTCCATAATGGGTAGTTATAAAACAGTAGCTGAGATCATGGACTGGAGTTTGTCTGACAGAGTTTGTGTGGTAAGTTAATGGCACAGGCCTAATTTGTAATTTGTAGGGAGCTTGTATACCTCCCTGGTGATCTAGTATCTTCTGAAGATAGCTTAAAACTGATAGACTACAGGTTTTTAAATGATTTTCATGTTTTTAAGGCAGACTTGACTACCTCATGGTCTGGAAACATGGAGGTCTTCAAAGGGCCTTGCTCTGACAGCCAAAGAGCAGGGCTGGAACACTCCTGAGGATGGAGGCTCCTTAGAAACAACCAGCCCATATCCTTACAGGGAAAATGTTTTGACAGCTAAATTCTTCTTCATGAAAATCATGTCCTAATCCAACATATAGATACATAATTGAAGCTCAAGAATACTGTCTTAGCTACAATCACATTATCCGAAAAAGTTTAAAGTAAATGTTCCTAAGAGCCCACTAGTATATCCATCAGGGAAAGAAGTTAATGAGACACCCCGGTGACATCTAATCATAAGCAATTTCATTCTGGCAAAGCTTCCAAGATAAACTGGTTACAAGATGGGCCTATGGGAAAATGGGACATGGATAAGAACAGCGGGTGGTTTCCCCCAAATGATACCTGGCAATTTTAACACACACTATAAAATGCTTTCTGGGCCCTGATAGAATGAATGCACTGAGAGTATCCAAAGGTTTCAAGTCATTAGCATGCACACTGAGAGGAAGTGAGGCTGAATTTAGAGTATGAAAACCTATAATAGTAAATTGATACAGTTCTAATTCAGTACTCCATTAGGACCCTTCTATAGACAGTGCCTGAAGACATTTATCTTTATAAAGTTACATGCAAATTATTTGTTAGGAGACTGCTTTTCTTCTTCATGGAAATGCCCAGTAGGATTCGGGGCATTGATTCAGCAGTAAGGTGGTTTGAATGGTGAGACACTATAAAGTGAGAATTAGAATTTAGAATTTAATTGTATTAGAGAACAGGGAGAAAAATATCTTTATCCTGGAAAGTGTTCACAACTAGATGAAGGATGTTAACATCTTTGGGAGAAGACAGCAAGAATGATTTCTAAGGACCAAAGATGAATTCTGCAGCCAACAGGAACAGAGGCAATTGAGTAAGGAGATCTTTGTATTGGGTTCCTTTTTCACTCCATATTTTACAATGCTTGTTTTTATCATGTGATCTATTATCTCCATTCATTCATCTACTATTTAAATATATATCAAAATATGCTTCTCGAAAATATGCTTCTCGTCATATTATACTTTTAATCCGATACTTACTGTTTTATGTATAATTTATATACCATAAAATGCACATATCTTATGCATATATTCCCTGAGTTTGCCATCTACACTAATCCATCTAACCAAAACTTCAATCAATCTATATATAACCATTACTATCAGTTCATCACCCCAGGAAAATTCTTCACGACTCTCCTCCATCTCTCCCTTTCTACAGGGGAAGGGGGAGCCACTCTTGATTCTCATTTCCCAGCATAGCTTAGTTTTGCTTAATCTTGGACTCCATGAATGTAATCTCCCTTAGGAAAAGGCAAGGGGAATTTCTACTTTTTGAATTTGATTTGAGTGGTTTTAACAAGTTTTACTAATTATGAAGACAGCAAATGTTCTGAGGGGGAAAAAAGGGGACTTAGAAGGCCAAATAAGAGAAAAGTCATGTTACATAATTATGTAGTAGTATGTCATTAACACTGTGTATAAAATAGTTTCTTGTAGATAAGAATGATTCATGAATCGGGCAGCACTTGGAGCCATAGCATATTCAGAGAGTTTACCCACTGTATTAGAGGTGGGCGTGTAGAGGCGGATGAAGCACAGTAGAGAAGTACTGTGTGACACTATTCTTGGCACAACATGATCAAACACCTACTCACCCCAGATAGGGTGCCTGTGACAAACTAAAGAACAGACACCACCTAAGTCCAGCCTGATGAACCAATGGGTTTTGTTGGGGTTACGTACATGAACATGGGCAAGCAGCTAATACAGGAGCAGAAAGAGCTCAGAGATTCATCACTAAGCTCACCCCCAGCATGGATGGCAGATCAGGGAAGCTTGCAGGCGGCACAGGTCACAAAATGTCTCATCCAAGCAGCTCTCTGGGTCTCTGCCTCTTTCAGGGATCTATGCAGCTCTTTTAGGTGGGCTGGCTTCTCTGAGTGTTTCTCAGCTCTGCAGTCCTTACTGTATATATACATAAGCTGGAGAGGAAGGAGTCTAGTGTATCTGGTTAGGTTTCAAGGATTTCCTGAGGCTTTTGAGTTGTTGAATTTCTGAACTTAGCAAGCTCCCCTACAGACTGGAATGCTTCACCTCCCCTTAGAACACCCTGTGTCTTAAGTAGCCTCCCTCCAATATGGAAGATTTTTATCTTTGGGGAAATTGCTAATACAAGAAGTGCCTGGTTGCCTCCAGCTAGCCACCTGCTTTATTTGGTGAGGTGTGATGATTCTTTTGCTTTTGGGGGGTAAGAGTTGATGGGAAGTCCCTAGTTCTATAACCAACTGCATCTAACTGAGGCTTTTTTTTTAAATCACTCGATATAATGTTTTCAAGTTATAGTCTTATATGCTTGCCAAACAGATCTGGATATAAAAATATCCCCATGCTCAGGACCTTTTCTTGTTTCAATTTAGCAATGTATGTATGTATGTATGTATGTATGTATGTTTGTATGTATGTATGTATGTATGTATGTATGTATGTATATTTGCACAGCGGGCTCTTGTGGTTATTTTGACCCATGAACTGTGAGTACTACTGTCTGTATTGATGCTGTGGGGATTTCTTTTCTGACAGTAATGCCCACAATAATGGTTGTTCATTAACTCCAACCTCCAGCTAACTAACGGGGACTGAGTTTGCAGCATTTCTCTGTTAACCTATTGCATGGCTAGCATGAGTCCTAAGCCACTTGAATCTGGTATAGAATGCTAATAAAGCATAGGCTGGTCTCCCCACTGCCCTTCTTGTGATGAGTATAAACCTAGGGTTTTGCGCACACTTGGCAGATGTACTGCCACTGAGCTACAACCCCCCAGCTCTTTGTAAGGCACAGGAAGAGTTTCGGGGAAAGCATGCAAAAACTGGAGATGAAGTGATCTCACATGGACATTCTCACCCTTCTTTTGTGAACGTGTCAACTTCAGCTGTGTGTGAACATAAGCTTGCCATTTGTATGTAAAAATGTAGTGGTTCAGAAATGCTCTGATAACCAGAAAACCAAATGTCTGACAAGTTACTATTTCTGTGAAATGTAAGAGAAAATCTGGTGACATTGTGTAAGCTGTAGGTTACAAAAGGGGGGATGAGAGGGAGGCAGTCAGTTTGCTTTAGAACCGCTTGTCCCTGAGTTCCAAACCTAACACCAAAAACGGTTTGCAGAGAAAAAACCCTGCCAGATTTCTACAGAGCCCAGAAAGGACTGGGCATAGTGCACATGTCTGTAATATGCACCCCCCCCCCCCGCAAAAAAAATGTGTGAAAGCTAGGTATATATGTCCCTCAGTGGTAATCCCTGGCATGTACAGAACCCTGGGTTCAGAGCAACACACCCACAATGAGACTGATTTGGCAAATTCAGTATTTACCATCTCAATCTATTCCATGGCCTGTTATGCTTCTGTGTGGTAGATATTTAGAAAACTTGGAGAATTGTGGTGTGCACATTCCCAAACCACACTGAGCAGTGATTCACCATATTGGTGTATACAGTAAAGGCAAGTAATAGCCTTCAAATCAAATCAAGTGGCCGTCCTAACCCACAGCCTGAATAACCAGCCCAGATGAAATCAGAGAAAAAGGAAGGACTCACATTGTGTTTCAAAGCAGCCCAAGCCCACTTTTAAAAATTTTACTATACAAAAGAAAGTTATGAAAAAAAATCCTGATGGATATTTCAAAACACTATAAGCCCATAATTAAAACATTTGCATAAGTACATTTAAGATAAAGTACTAGATACTTCTCAAGTTTAGTCTAATTCAAATGTTATTTATAAAGGAAGACTTCAAAATTAGGTGTAAAAGATAGATTATCCCATAAATCTCTAAGTTTATAGCCTTCTAGGTAAAGGTAATTTGTGTTCCTGCTTCATTCCCTACTCTAAAATAAGTTCCAGTACAGCAAAGATTAAACTATAGTCACATGTCACAGATACATATGTTCTCAAAAGTGCATTGCTAGGCAATTTCCTATTCTGCAAACCTCGTCACTAAGACAGCTATAGCATCATGACACAAGACTACTTTATGGAACCCCTTCCTATCTCACTCTAAATGTCATTATGGAGTATTTGGCTGGATGTTACAGCATTGTTTGCATTAGCAGAAAATTGAAGACAACATTCATGTAATAGGATTTGGTCACTGGAAAAGACAGTGTGTGGTCTTATTGTCTCCCACTATGGATTGAAGAGAGTAGATGGAGGAAGAGTTGCCAGCCAGGTACATAGAACCTGGGCTTGTGGATTCAGAAATAGCTGAGGAAATGTGAGCTCAAGAGGAAAACTGTTTTTCTCCTGTGAGATGCAGGTAGCGCTGGGACAAAAGGAAGAAATGTTGTGAAGAACAGGGTGCCTTGTAGAATTGTCAACACAAAGACTTCTGGAGCTAGATGTGAGTTGATCCCCACATACCAAACAAGTAATCGAACCACAGTGACACAATCATCCTAGAGTACCCTCACATCCCACAGTCCTAAGGCTCAGTCCCAACTGCCTCCCAGTTGAAACCAGATGTGTGAGAGTTTATCCCCACATACTAAGCAAGTAAGTGAACTCCAGCTGTGGTGACATGATCTAACTAGAGTATCCTGTGAGCCCAAAAGTTGAAGGCTTGGTCCCCAAAGCCACCCTGATGCCCTACACAAGTTCCAGTGCTTTTTACCTGTGCATCTAGCCTTAAGCCAGAGTTCCCACAACCTACAGTTTAAGTTCATACAAACTGCTGGGGCATCTCTCCAAATCAATGAAACACTAAGCATGCTTACTAGTTACTTATGAAGGATATTACAAAAGAAAGAGGTGGAGTGGCACACACAGTGAAGCATAGGGAAAGGCTCAGGACTTCCGGCTCCTATCTCTGGGATTTTCCATGAGCTCAGTTGTCAGAGCTCCCAAACCCTTTTCCTAAAGATTCTTCTGAAGGCGGTACAATGCAGACATGGAAGCTAGAGCCTAAGTGCTTCATTGGCCTCTCTTCACCTCTCCTTCCTCCTGTATATGGAGGACTCCTGTGGTGTCTCCTACTGTTTATCACTGGACAAAGGTAATTCAGAGAATTTCTTTACAGTTAGGTACAGGACAGAAATCTAAGGAAGAGCAGGTTTTTGTTTTGTGCTTTTTTTTTTTTTTTTTTTTTTTTTGACTTGGCTTGAGTGATGGCTGATCTTGGTTGACTACATCTGGAATCAACTAAAAACCACAGGACACACCTGTGAGGAATTCCCTTGATCCAATCTTCTGAGGTTGGAAGACTACGTAAATCCAGGCCACACCTCCTCCTGGCAGCATAAAAAACGGGAGAAGAAAGATGCTTTTGCCTTTGCCTGCTTGCCCTCATTCTCTTGGGCAAGTTCATCTCTCCTGCTGCTAAGGGAATCCTTCACAGGCATTAGAGCCTGCTTCTTTGGGGTTCCAATGTACACTGAAGATCAGCTCAAATGTCCAGCCTTGTGGACTGTTGGATTCTGTGACTTTCCATCAAGAGAGTCATTTCAGCCTATAAGCGACCCCAAAAAAGTGTGTGTGTGTGTGTGTGTGTGTGTGTGTGTGTGTGTGTGTGTGTGTGTGTGTGTGTGTTCATGTTCATTCCATCTGTTCTGTTCCTCTAAAGAACCCTGACACAGATTACAATGAGAAAATAGTTTCTATGGCCTGCCTTGGCTAGGGAATCTAAGTTGGGAACCATAGTCAAACCCTAAGGGTTCATGTCTTAGGGTTTCTATTGCTATGAAGAGACACCATGACCACAGCAACTCTTATAAAGGAAAACATTTTATTGGAGTGACTTGCTTATAGTTTCAGAGGTCCAGTCCATTATCATCATGGCTGGGAGCATGGTGGTGTGTAGGCAGACATGATACTGACTATATCTTGATCAGAAGGTAGAGGAAGTGGACTGTGACACTGAGCAAAACTTAAGCAAGAGAAACCTGAAAGCCCGCCCCTACAGTGACACACTCATAAGACCACACATAATCCAACAAAGCCCCCCAAACAGTGCTGCTCTCTATGAGCTTATGAGGGCCAAATACTTTTAAAACTACAACAGTACATATCATAATATCACAACATATTTGATTTTCACTTAACAACTCTTTATGTCACTATATATTTGTACAGTATAGGAGTAAACTTGGAAATTTTTGCCTTATTTATTTGATTTCAGACAGGGATTTCCCATGTTGCCCAGACTAGTCTTGGATAGCTGAGCTAGCACCTCCCCTTCTCAAGTGATAGAATTACAGGCATATACTGTCACACCCAGCCCAACTGTTTTGAAACAAGTAAAGTAATTTCTATTTACAAAAAAAATCTCAGAGTGAGTTCAAGGACAGCCTAGTCTACAAAGCAAGTTTCAGGACAGTCAGAACTGTTACACAGATAAACTCTGTCTCAAAAAACCAATAATAATAATTGTAATAGGGCTGTAGAATGGCTCAAAGGTGAAGAGCATTGACTGATCTTCCAGAGGACCTGAGTTCAATTCCCAGCACCCACCCATGGCAACTGTCTCTAACTCCAAGATCTGACACCCTCACAGAGACATATGGGCAGGCAAAATACCAATGAAAATGAAATAAAAGTGAAAGCATTATTTAAAAAATAATAGTAATAATAATAATTAAAGGAGATGGAAAAATGTCTCCATGATTTGTTGCTCTTACAGAGGACCCAGGTTCAATTCCTAGCACCAGTATGATGGGCACAACCATCTGTCATTCCAATTCCAAAGAATCCAACCTCCTCTTCTGATGTCTGCCGGCTTCAGACATGTGGCATATAGACACATGCAGATAAAGCACTTGTACACATAAGGTAAATAAATAATTAAAAAGTTCAAAGCCTAAAATGTTAAAAATTGCATCTTCACCATCTTATTTTCACTTCTGCCCCCAAGTTTATTGTAATTTTTTATGGGACCTGCCAAAATCTATGGGCACTGGTTCAGGTTTCATTGTAATAAACTTGTTAAGAGTTAGAATTTAGCAATTTACCTAATGTGTTCCCAAAATAATGGAGACCTGGCATGAATGGACTTAGTGCTTGCTAAGACATAATTTTATATTACTTTAGAAAATCAAGCTGGGTATTGAGGCACACAGCCATAATCCAGTACTTTGTGGGTAGAGGCAGGAAATTAAGGAGTTTAAGTCACCCCAGGCTACACAGCAAGTTGGGTATTATCCTGGACTACATGAGACCCTGCCTCGAAAAACAAGCAAACATAAAAACAGAAAAAAGATGGAAGAAAAACAAAAACACCTAAGCAAACAAAAATAGGTACTTTATTTCACAGCAAAAAAGAATAGTCAATGTGGTCTATAGAGATTCCACCATGTAAAACTAAAAGTGAGTGAAAAGCTGAAATGCTAATGAGCTGTGAGCCTTCTGGATAGAGTAGTGTGAGCGCCTCACTGAGTGGAGCAAACTTCTGGTGCACAGATGTCTCTGTATCTATGGTTTAGCCCCCCACAGCTCCATGTTTTCAGAAGAACAGACTTTTGTTTGTTTGTTTTTGTTTTTCGAGACAGGGTTTCTCTATATCTTTGAGCCTGTCCTGGAACTTGCTCCGTAGACCAGGCTGACCTCAAACTCACAGAGATCTGCCTGCTTCTACCTCCTGAGTGCTGGAATTAAAGATATGCACCACCACCACTCGGCTGACTTTTCTTGTCTTTATCTGTTTATGAAAAGTTTGCTTTGAATTAGGCACAAGAAGTAATCTAGAGGTGATTTACAGTTTACAGGGTGATACACATACTAAGCCATTTTATATAGGGACTTGAGCATGATTTTGGTCTCTGCAGAGGTCAGAAGCTATAACCCCCAGGGAAGGGACCTCAATGGCACCATCAACAACGGACACTGTGAGACTCCGTTGCCCAAGGGAGCCTGCTTCCCCTTTTTTTCTTGGGAGCAACACTTGTCTCATTTTGAAGTATCTAACTTTAAACTCCAGCACAGATCATATCACCTCTGCCAGTAGGAAGGGAATGTCTGCTTCAACCATGTACTGTGACCTTTCAGACAATTTCCAGCTTTTAAAAGACAGGGTATGCTTTTCTGGGTATTTAATATGATGTTCTTAAAACCTGAAGAAATTATTCCCAGTCAAGCTTATTATCTGCCAAAGACGACCCTAGAAAACCCTTGTGTGGAAAAGTATATCTGCCAAGTAATTAGATTTAACCTTTAAATAATCCTCCTTTTCATTTCTTTCTGATTTCTCCTGTTCTTTGGGAATTGTGTATGATGAGTTTTGATTACTTCCACACCTTCTCCCAAAACTCTCCCAAGGTCTACTCCACTTCCTTTTCCCACCCAATTTTGAACCCCCCCCAATCTAGCCCAATTTGTGCTGCCCAAATATTCTTGGATGTGTGGCCTGCCACCCAGAAGTGTGGGTGATTTATTGGGGCTACAGTCTTTTTGCTGTTGTTGTATTTTGAGACAAGGTCTTTCTA
The DNA here is from genome assembly GCF_003668045.3 of Cricetulus griseus. Taxonomy (NCBI): domain Eukaryota; kingdom Metazoa; phylum Chordata; class Mammalia; order Rodentia; family Cricetidae; genus Cricetulus; species Cricetulus griseus. The sequence continues at coordinate 266,127,262 of NC_048595.1, read as the reverse complement.
CATAGCTCTGGCTGTCTTGGAACCCACTCTGTAGACAAGGCTGGTCTTGAACGAACAGATTTACTTGCTTCTACCTCCTGAGGGGCTACGCTCTTAGAGAAAACTGACCCTTCCCCTTTCAGCAGCTAATAGTTAGCCAATATCCTCAGCTAAGGGTGGAGCTTAATGTCCAACTCCCCTCTTCCTGCTAGATCTGATCTGGCTTGAGCTAGCACAGGTCTTATGTATGCTGTCAGGAAGCACTGTGAGCACATACATGCAGCTGCCCTGCTGTGTCCAGTGACACTGCTTCCTTTTAGTCATCTACCATCTCTGGATCCTTACCATCTTTCCATTCCCTCTTCCACAATGACCCCAGAGCATTTGGAGAAACAGATGGGAAACAGAAGCTTTTTTTCCGGGCTGAACTTTCTACAGTCTCTAGTTTTCTACACCATTGGCCAGTTGTGGAACTCTGTCAATCATCATCGATAGCAAACATAAGTTTCTCTGGTGAGGGTTGAGAGGTAACATAATCTGTGGGTATAATGATAAGTCATTAGAACTTGGTTTAATTTTATGGCAGAGATCCACAACCAAGTACTGAGCCGAACTCCAGGAGTCCAACCAAAGAGATGGAGGAGGGATTATATGAGCAAGGGTCAAGATCATGACAGGAAAACCCACAGAGACAGCTGACTAGAGATCATGGATGCTCATGGCCTCTGGACAGACAGCTAGGGAGCCTGCATGGGACCAACCTAGGCCCTCTGCATAAAGGTGACCATTGTGTAGCTTGGTCTGTTTCTGGGGCCCATAGCAGTAGGACCAGGATCTGTCCCTGGTATATGAACTGGCTTTTTGGAATCTATTCCCTATGGTGGGATGCCTTGCTGAACCTTGATGCAGGGGGGAGGAGCTTGGTCCTGCCTCAACTTGATATGCCAGGCTTTGTTGATTCCCCATGGGAGGCCTTACTCTTTCTGAGGAGTAGAAGGGGGGTGTAGAAAGGAGGTGGGGTGAGGGAACAGGAGTGAGGGGAAACTGTGGTTGGCATGTAAAACAAAATTAAGACAAAAAATAGAACTAAATATTAATAATAATAATATGCCAATTTAGCAGAATAATGCTAGTAGGTTCTCTCTATAGCCTATGACCTGTCTAACCACAGGTTCTCAGCCTGATAATGGTGTCAGATATGAGTTTCACCTTGTAGAGAAGGCCTTAAATCTAATCAGAAAGTGGTTGGTTACTCCCATGACATTTATGCCACCATTTCAGTAGTGGACATGTCTTGTCCAGCCAGTCATTGTAGCCTGCAGGGTTTACATATGGTTATGATTGATGCTTACTTTTCTTCTCTAGTAGCTTGTATAACACCTTCCAGTGGATAGCCAACAGGAATGAAATTTGTAGCTGTATACCACCTTGATTTCAACATGTTCTATGATGCAAGCACATGGAGTCTTCAGTAAAAGGGTCTTACCACCAAGTTCTAGAGAATGACAAAAGCATTGGCAATGGCCTATGTTGTTTGAATCACTGTCCAGCAACTCCAAAAGAGATAACACTTAGCTAGCACTGACCTTTTTATTTGTTAGTCCCTGATGTCTAGGGGGTGCACTTTGTCCTGCTATAAGATAACTTCATTTTAACTATTTTTTTTGGTTTGTCGAGACAGTGTTTCTTTGTATTGTTTTGGAGCCTATCCTGGAACTTGCTCTGTAGACCAGGCTGGTCTCGAACTCACAGAGTTCTGCCTGCCTCTGCCTCCCGAATGCTGGGATTAAAGGCATGCACCACCAATGCCCAGCCATTTTAACTATTTTTAATGTATGCGTATAGCTGTGTTTTAGCAAGTGATGACCGCAGTAGGTTTCCATATGAATTTTTGACTGGTTTTTAGTGTCATTTACCCCTTATAGTTTCCCTCTTTTATTCTTCCCTCCTCTCTTCCATCCCAATTTATCCCTTTCTATTCTACAGTTTCCTTCTAAACATTCATATTAGTGGGCTCTGTTTCATTTACATTGAAAGCCCCTTTCTATGCCTTTTAATAATTTCCTGACCTGTGAGGTATTCCAAATGAAACAAATATACCTAAAGAGTCAAAGCTAACATCTACAAATGAGAGAAAACATGTAAAATTTGTTTCTCTGGGCCTGGGTTACCTTACTCAGCATGATTGTTTCCAGCTCTATTCATTTCCCTGCAAATTTCAAAATTTAATTAAAATTTTTGAGATTTATTATGTGTTTTTCCTACATGTATGTATATCATGTACATACAGTGCCCATAGAGGCCAGAAAAGGTAACTAGATTCTCAGGAAACTGGAATTAAAGTTGTGAGCTGCCATATGGATGCTGAAAAGTTAACCTGGGTCTTCTGGATGAATAGTCAATACTCTTAAGCCTTGAGCCATCTCTCCAGCCCCACTTTTATTTTTCTTGATAGCTAAATAATAGTCCACTATGCAAATGTTCCACATTTCCGTCATCCATTCATCAGTTGTTGGACACCTAGGCTGTTTTCATTTCCTGGCTATTATAAATAGGGCAGCAATGGACATGAATGAGCAAGTATGTCTGTAGTAAGATATATATTGCTTTGAGTATATGCCCGAGAGTAATATAACTGGATCCAGAAGTAGGCCTCTGTTTAGCTTTTTGAGAGACCACCACACTAATTTTCACAGTGGCTGCACCAGCGTGAATGCCCATTAGCAAAGAGGAATTAGTGTTCCACTTTCCTCATATCTATACCAAGATTTGTCATCATTAGATTTCTGTTTGTTTTTTATTTTTTAATCTTAGCTATTTTGCTTGGGGTAAGATGAAATTTCAAAGTAGTTTCAATTTGCATTTTCTTGGATGGCTATGGATAGTGAACTTTAAAAAAAAACTCAGTCATTTATATTCCATCTTTTGAGAAATCTGTTTAGTCCCATGCTTCGTTTTAATTGCATTGTTTGTCTTCTTGGTACTTAATTTTTTGAGCTCTTTATATATTTTAGATACGAACCCTCTGTCTAATATATGGCTAGTAAAGTTTTTTCTATTCGGTTGACTTCCTCTTTACTTGTATGATAGTGTCCTTTGCTATACAGAAACTTTTTATTTTCATGAGGTACCATTTACTATTTGTTGAACTTAATGCACACACTATTGGGTTCCTGTTCAGAAAGCCCTTTCCTGTGACAATGAGTTTAAGTGTATTCTCTGACTTTTTCTCTGTCATAGTCAGGGTATCAGGTGTTATGTTGAGGTCCTTGATCTATTTGAGTTAGGTTTTGTGCAGGATGAGAGATGAGGATTGAGTTTCATTTTTGTACATGTACATCTAGTTTGATCAGAACATTTGTTGAAGATTCTGTCTTTTCTCCATTGTGTATTGTTGGCTTCCAAAGAAATTAGTCAATGACTTTTAAATTTAGCCTCACATAAGTTCTTAGGACAAGGGCAGACGGTAGCCACATTCTTATTCAAAATATCAGAAGAAGAGTCTCTAGTCCAGTCGCTAATATTGCCCCTCTCAGAGACCCTTGGTCTGAGCCTGCACAGTCTACATAGTTCTCAGAACTACTCTCTTCTCCCAGGCTCTTACTAAGATGATCCATAAGCTATGCTTTCAATGGTCAACCACTTTTCCAGTCCAACATCCCCAAGTTTTCTGCATTCCTCCAGAAAACAACATGCTCAGGCCTGTCACAGCAGTATCCTACTCCTTTTTTCTTAGTTACTTTTCTATTTCTGTGATGAAACACAACAGCAAAGGTGACTTATAGAAGGAAGTGTTTATAGAAGGAAGTGTTCCAAAGAGATGAGTCCTTCTCCATCACAGTGATGAGTGTGGCAACAGGCAGGCAGATATGGCACAGGAGCAGTAGTTGGGAACTCACATCTCAGACTCCAAACAGGAAACATTCAAACTTATAGAAGTCTTGTGAAACTCGAAAGCCTGTTCCTAGTGGCATACTTCCTAACCCTCATCACACAGCCACTAACTGAGGACTAAGCATTCAAATGCCTGAGACTTATGGGGTCATCTCATTCAAGCTACCATAACAAATAGGAAGGCTGCTGATCTTTGTGAATTGATTTGTGTCCTGCTGCTTTTTTGAATATATTAATCAGCTGTAGGAAGTTTCTGTTGGAGTCTTTAGAGTCTTTTGTAGAAACACATCACCTTCAAATAAAGATACTTTAATTTCTTCTTTCTCTGCTTGTAACTCCTGTATCATCTTCTCTTGTCTTGTTGCTCTAGCTAAGACTTCAAGTACTACATTCAACAGGTGGGAAGGTGACCATCCTTGGATTGTTCTTGCTTTTAGTGGAAATTGTTTGAGTTTTGTTTTTTGTTTTTGTATTTAAGATGATGTTGGCTGTTGGTATCCTGTATATTGCCTTTATATATTCAGATATATCCACTATATCCCCATTTTCTTTAGGACTTTTATCATGAATGGATGCTAGATTTTGTCAAAGGCTTTTCCACATCTAATGAGATCATGAGATGATCTGACTTTTAGTCCACTTATGTGGTGAATTATATTTATTGATTTATGTACATTGAAACATCCCTACATCTTTGAGATCAAGTCAACTTGGTGATGTTGAGTAATATTTTGGTGTGTTTCTTTAACTCAGTTTGCCAATATTTTATTGAGAATTTTAGGTTTATCTTTATCAGAGATAATGGCCTATAACTTTCCTTTTCTGTTGTATCCTTGTCTGGTTTTTTGTTTGTTTGTTTGGTTTGGTTTCTCTGTATTGTTTTGGAGCCTGTCCTGGAACTCACTCTGTAGACCAGGCTGGCCTTGAACTCACAAAGATCCACCTGCCTGTGCCTCCCAAGTGCTGGGATTAAAGGCATGTGCCACCAATGCCCAGTTCCTTGTCTGGTTTTTATATCAGGGTAATGTGTAATGCTGGCTTTATAAAAGTAATTTGGAAATGTTCATTCTTTTCCTTCCTTCTTTCTTTCTTTCTTTTTTTCTTTCTTTCTTTCTTTCAATTTTTGAGGCAGGGTTTCTCTGTGTAGCTTTGTACACCAGGCTGGCCTGGAACTCACATAGATCCACCTGCCTCTGCCTCCTGAAGGCTGGGATTAAAGGCATGTGACACCACCACCTGGCTCATTCTTTTCATTTTGTAGAAGTTTGAAAAGTTTTGGCCTTCATTCCACTTTGAAGGTCTGGCAGAATTCTGTATTGGACTTTCTTTAGTTGGGAGATTTATAATTACTGCTACTATTTCATTGGTTTTACATACATATATATGTATACATAGATAGGTCTTATTTATATATATGTTTATACACACACATACATACACACACATATATGTATATATCATTCATCATTCATTTCTTTTAGATTTTCCAGTTGCATATAGAGTCTACATATAATTCTCTGAATTTCCTGAGTATCTATTATAATGCTCCTCCTTTTAAATCTAATATTATTAATATAGATTGTTTTTAATTTGTCTAAAGGTTTGTCAATAGTATTGATCTTTCCAAAGAACCAATTCTTGATTTCATTAAATCTTTCAATTATTTTTGTTTGTTTCATTAATTTCTGCCCTGATTTAGATAATCTCTTCCCACATACCATTTCTGGTGTTGACTGTTCTTGTTTTTCTAAGGTCTTCAGGTGTATCATTAATTATTAAGTTAAGCTCTCTCAAATTTTGGGGTGTTTTTGTAGGCACTTAATGCTATATGGTTTCCTGTTAGGACTACCATCATTGTATCCCACAGGTTTTGGTAAGTTTTGTTTTCATTTTCATTCAATACCAGGAATGTTTAAGTTTCCTTCTTGATGTCTTCCTTCACCCATTGGCTCAGTCCTATGTTGTTTAGCTTCTATGAATTTGTGTCCTTTGACTTTTCATCTGTTATTGATATCTAGCTTTAATCCATGATGGTCACACAGAATGAAAGAATGTGATTTCAACTTTCCTATATTGTTTTTAAGACTTGCTTTGTGTCCTAATATACAGCTTATTTTGGAGAAATTCCCATGGGATTTGGAGAAGAATGTGTATTCTTTAGTGTTTAGATGGAACGTTCTGTAGCTGTCTGCTAAGTCCATTTGATTTATAATGCCAATTAACTCTAGAGTTTCTTTGTTTGGGTTCTGTCTATTTCTAAGAGTGGGGTATTAAAGTCATACACTGTCACTGTTGGTTTTGATCTATGGTTATAAACCCAATAGTTTTCATTTTATGAAATTGGGTGCTCCTGCTTTTGGTACATAAATGTTTAGGATTGTGATATTCTTCTGTTGGATTTTTCTTTAGTGAGTATAAAATGTACCTCCTTATCTCTTCTGATTGTGTGTGGTTTGAAGTCTATTTTATCAGATATTAGACTAGCTACACATGCATGTTTCTTATTTCTTTTTGCTTGAAATACTTTTTTCCATCCATTTATTCTAAGGCAACAGGAGTAAGATGTGTTTCTTGGAGGCAGCAAAAAAAAAAAAAATGTCATCTCAGCATTTGGGAAGTTAAGGCAAGGATCATAAATTCAAACTTATCCTCAGCTACATAGTGAGTTTAAATGTATGGACTACATAATCCCCCCACCCCCCCACACAACAATCATACAGAAGAAAGAAAAGAAAACACAGACTGTGGATGTGAAAAGCTCTGTACCTTCTCCCATCTAGGCATGGGTGGACCTTGCCTGTGACATGTGCCTTCCCACCCAGCCTGAAATGAGCCCTCTCTGACTAGATGTCATGTATCTCTTAAAACTGCCACTAGGCTATCCCACCCATCACACCCAGTCAGTGACAGGTCCAGCCCTATCCACTGTCTTCCTCCTTGGGGGTCAGAGTTGTGTGGTTCATCATGGTGCTGATGTTCAATGTCTTCTAATACAGACTCTGGAGACCTTCAAGACTCCATCTTGCCCCCTTCAATTGCAAAGGGCTCTTCTCTCCTTGCTGCAAGGTGGCTGAACAGGAAAACTCTGATATTTCTGTTGGGGCTCACCTAGCCCCAGTATTGCCCTGAATTCCCAAGAGCTTCACTCTCCTTCCCCATTTAGCTACTTGTTTTATTTAAGTCCTTTTTTATGTGACGCCCCTTTGACTTCAGCTGCTCGGGAAACTCACTGGGGTTTCTGACCTTGGAGCCACGTTTGAGTGACTGGTACAAACAGGTTGCCCTCTGAAGGGCTTCTTCCTGCTTTAGGATGTCATAGTTTCTGTCAGTAACATGATCCCCACCTCTACACACTATGCTCACTATTTTGAGAAACCGCACAATGTCTGTGGCGTTTGTGTGCCCCTCCAACACTACAGTGAGTTCTTCTGACCAAAAGACTAAGGTTTTGTAATCTCTTTTGCCTACCTCCTAAGATGGCTGAAGGTAAAACAGCCTCAGGCTGCCTCCCTCGTCTTCCACTTTCCTGTGATGTCAGTTATTCTGGGTCCAGCACAGCTGGGGATGGCTTACAAAGACTCTGACTTGTCTTCCTAGCTCCTCCCCACCCATTTAGTTAGGTTCTGTCACTGCGAGAATACCAGCCCTCACTGAATTCTGTGGCTCCCTACCTGGCCAGACTCTGGGTGGAACCTGTACAGTACTGTTGGCTCCCTCTGTCCCTCTTTCCATGAATCTCTGGAACTGGTTGTTTTTCTGTTAAACCAGAAGAGCAGTTTAGGTTTTGACCTGGCCCTGGGGAAATGGGTCAGGAGTTTGGTGGCCGAAAGGAACAATATTAGTGATAAACACAGTGAGAGTAAAGTAAAGCAAAGCAACAACAACAGGATAATCAGTCAGACTTAGGGACAAGCCCAGACCCGGGAGACTAAGACAGAAGCGTCTCAAGTTCAAATCCTTCCTGGTGAGTTCAAGGCTACCCTAAGCAATGTAGTGTGAGTCTGTCTCAAAAAGAAAAAAAAACACATGACAAGCATGTTGGGCATGAGAGTACATGTTAATAACCCCAGCACCTAGGAGGCAGAGGGAAGCAGGCATTCTCAGATACGTAGTTTGAGGTCAGCATGAGCTACATGAGACCCTGTTGCAAAAAACAAAACAAACAAAAGAAAAAAGAAAGAAAGAAAAGAGGAGGCGAAGAGAGATGGAGACATAGTTCAGTGGTAGAACATTTGCTTACCATGAGTTCAAACCCCAGTACAGGGAACAAAGGTTAATCTCTCAAACTAGGCAGACTTACTATGCCAAGATCAAGGTTATGGGTGCTATGGTGAAACACCATGACTGAAAGCAAGTTGGGAAGGGTTTGTACTGCTAATGAGTCCGTGTCACTGTTCATCATTGAATGAAGTCAGGGTGGGAACCTGGAGGCAGGAGCTAAAGCAGACGCCATGGAGGGGTGCTGCTTACTGGCTTGCTCCTCACGGTTTGCTCAGCCTGTTTTCTTATAGCACCCAGGGCTCCCTGCCCAGGGGTGACCCCATCCACAATAGGCTGGGCCCTCCCACATCAAAGACTGGTTAAGCCCCACAGGCCTGCCTACAGCCTGATCTTATGGAGGTGTTTTCTCAATTGAGGCTTTTCCTCTTCTCGATGACTCTAGCTTGTGTCAAGTTAACATAAAAACCAGCCACACAGTCCTGGATGACAAAGAGAAGCCTGGAAATAAGAAAGGGGTATCAAGATGGGGAGGCTACAGAATTGAGCTGGAGGAACTGGTACCACCTGTCTCTTAGTCTGGGATAATACTCTGTTCTTGAAGATAAATAAATAAATAAATAAATAAATAAATAAAGTGTCTGCCCTGCTACAAAAAAACACTGTCCCCTCCGATCAGCCCTGCCCTCCTAACCTGGCACTAGACCCACCGCTGGGTTGCAACATGACTCAGCTGGGAGGGAAAGGCACCAGACACAAAAGAAACTGTAGGAGTTTGTCAGCAGATACTGGCAGTGCCTGGGGAAAATGCATGGGACAGGAGCTCTGATCACAGCAGATGGAAGCTGGCAGGCGTTTCTGTCCACAAGAAGGGGCTTGTTTAGTGGGAATACTATCAAGGAATGCAGGACTCAGTACTCTAGCAAGACATCCAGAAGACAGTGAAAACGTGCTGAAAGGAAGGCTCCCAGAAGCCAGGGAAGCAGTGGACCTTGCAAAGCAAGGAGGAAATGCCAGCGCTACTTTGGCAGGTGGCAGAAGATTATAAGGTTCAGTCAGAGAAGTAGGCAGGCTAGAGTGAAAATACAGTGTGTACAGGGGTGCTGCTTACTGGCTTGCTCCTCACGGTTTGCTCAGCCTGTTTTCTTATAGCACCCAGGGCTCCCTGCCCAGGGGTGACCCCATCCACAATAGGCTGGGCCCTCCCACATCAAAGACTGGTTAAGCCCCACAGGCCTGCCTACAGCCTGATCTTATGGAGGTGTTTTCTCAATTGAGGCTTTTCCTCAATTGAGAAACAGTGTGTACAGGCTGGAGTGTGTACAGTGTGCAAGGCACAGATCCTGTGAGAGGATCCAAAGTGTACATGATTTGACAAAGCAACAATGAACACACTGGTGACAGGCGTGCCAACATCTCTTTGAGTTCTGTGACTGTTCCTTTCTGTAGGCCAGGGACAGAGAGCTGAGCACACTAATAGAAACGGAGAGCATAGGTGATTTCCTCCATGCTCCCACCCCCCACACACATAATATGGAGGGCAGATTAGTGTTTAATCAGTAAGGGCCAAATGGATGCTATTATTGTAAGGGTGGAGCAGCTACTGAGGAGCCTGACTTGGAGAGTACAGAGATGGTTAGCAAAAACTGGGAAAACTACATGAGTAGACAAAAAAGGTACAGCTTAATCTGTACACAATAAAAAAGACATCAAGAATGAAGTGTGAGGGCAGTCATCCCAACAAAAATGAGGTGACTTTTCACTTTCAAGAGCTGAACTAGGCTTGGGTCCTAGAACCAATATAAATCAATATAAAGAGGCCGGGGTGAAAAAGCTCACACAATGATTTCCCAGTGTAACTCTATTGGGCACAGAGTTCATGATGACTTCATATTTACAAGGTGCTAATAGTGGTTTAGTTCTTGGTCTTCCATTTGCCCTCTTGAACTTGTTAATACTGTTTGAGCAAAAAGCCTTGTATTTACAGTTTTTTCTGGGCACCTGGTTTTATGATGCCTGTGTAGTTGGTTGTGGCGGGGATAGGTGGGGACACGGTAATGAATGGAGTTCTGTTTCAGGTGACAGTGAGTCTGCTAGCTCTGCAGAGCCACCCATAGCATTTACACACACACACACACACACACACACACACACACACACACACACACACTTACATGCGCAGAGGGGGGAATTAAAATATTGTATCACAGAGAGCTTGTCAAAAATTAGTGTCACACTAAACCCTTTGAAAATGCAGAGGTAAGGGCTGGAGAGACGGCTCAACAGCTGGGAACACCAGCTGCTCTTCTGAGGACCTGGGCTTGATGCCAAGCACCCACAGGGTGGCCCAAAACCATCCGTAACTCAATTTCCAGGGTAGTCAATGCCCTTTTCTGCTAGCCACTGGTTGCACATGATACACAGATATATACAGATAAAACACCTGTACACGTAAAATAAAATTTTTAAAACTTTAAAATGCAGAGGTACTGGACCCATACTATCTCCTTTAATTCATTACAAACAAAACCAAAATTTGTAAAAGCAACAGTAGACTATATAGAACTCAACCAAGGGTTGGGGATGTTGCTTAATTACAACCTCTGGAGGGCCCGAGGTTCAATTTCTACACCACATAAAACAATTGTGAAGTATCCCCCACCCCATCTCTTCCCAGGCTCATGCCTTAAAAACTTGTTTTTCCAGATGATAGACTTTGGAGAGGTTATTAAGGGATTTGGTCTAGTCAATGACAGAGCAACTATGGATTCAGAACCTGGAGACATCCAGAAGTGGTGGGAAGTCCATGTAGGGCTGGGTTGGAAGAAGTAGGTTGCTGGGGGGTGTATAGCTCATGCTCAGGATCCTTTGTGTCTGTCTACTCCTTGTTTACTTTAAGATGAGCTGGTTCACTCTGCCATACAATGCTTTGTCATGAACCTCCTCCTCAACACAGGCCCCACTGCAATGAGAGCCTCTAAAACTGTGAGCCCAAATCCTTCCTCCTTGTAAACTCTCTCCGGTGTTTTTCACAGCCCAGGAAAAAGTGACAATTACAACAAAATTGAACCAAGAATAAGCATGGCCCAGAGCTGTTGTGCTAGTGGTAGGTCGTCTTTACTAGACCCTTAAAGTGTGGGAATCTCACATGGAGTCAGCATTGCATGAACAGAAGTGAGGAATGGCTCTGCAGGCATTTCCCACCTCATAAGCTTCCGAACCCAGGTCTTTCATCAGGTAGATGATTGTCTGCTTGGTGTCTTCAATGTTCCCCTCATCACCCCAGGAGCCAACACTCAGACTCCCGGAAGGAACGCTACAATGTTTCCAGCTTTTTGCTACAACAATGTTTGTAGATCTTATGCATACCATCACAGAGACAAGGTCTACTGTGGTCACATGCTTTGTATCTTCCAGTGTTTTCTGTTTGGATTCTCTCTCTCTCCCTCTCTCTCTCTCTCTCTCTTCTCTCTCTCTCTCTCTCTCTCTCAATATATATATATACATATATATATATATACATATATATATATTATATATATATATATATATATCAGAGAAAACACCTGTATGAGATTGGTATCTTGTGTAGTAGTCTGATATTTTACCAATACCTGTTACCAATGCCTGACCTCGCACACAAAACTTAGCATCCCCTGGAACCTCTTCTCTTCCAAGTACCAGGGACTGGATTGCTAAATAAACAAAAGCTCACCTTGCCCCTTATTTCTACCTCTGCTTTATTTATCTCATTGAGGACTCGTGGTAACCTATTTTAATAAACAATGCATTCTCACATTCTTGGTTTTAAAAGGATTTCTTTTATTATTTATTCATGTGCATGTGGGTGTGTGTGTTGTATATGTGCACAGGTGCCTGTGGAGCCTGGAAGAGGGCACTGAAGCTCATGAAGCTATTGTTACAGAGATAGTGAGCTGCCTGATGTGGGTACTAAATCTGAACTTGGGCCTCTGGAAGAGCAGCAAGTGCTCTTACCCACTGAGCCATCTCTCTAGCCCCCCACCATTCTTTTTTTTATGTTGAAATTTTTCTCAGTTTGTGGGTCACCCATTCATGGCCTCCTCATCTACTTAGCACATTTATTTTGCAGCACAAGAGACCATTTCTTTGCCCGTTACCCAGGGAAGAGCAGCATTTAAAAAACAAGCTGAGGGAAGGGACAAGTGATGGTTAACCTTAATTGCAATTTGATGGCATCTAGAATCACCATAGAAACAAGCTTCTTAGCTTGTGAAGATTCATCTAGATTTAACTGAGGTGGGAAAACTCACCCTGAGTCTGGGCGGCGTCATCCCATAGGTTGGGGTCCTAGACTTCATAAAAAAGGAGAAAAGCCAGTTGAGTGTGTGCTTTCACCCGGCTCTGCTTCCTGGATGTGGATGAATGTGACCAACTGCCTGAAGCTTCTGTACTGTGACTTCCCCACCAGGACGGATGGTACCCTCCAACAGCGAACCCCAAGCAACCCTTCCTTGAGTTTCTTCTGTTGAGTGTGTTGTTGCAGTAACAAGACAAGTAAATGATTCCTGAAGCTTCATTTAAACTTTGTGGTTTCCATCAGTTCCCACAGTATTTTATTTTCTGTTTCTTCTTTCTTTAAAGTAGTTTCTAATTTAAAAAGTGTGTGCTTGCATGTATCTGCTGTAGTATGTGTGTGAAGGGTAGAATAGAGTCAGTTACTTCTTTTCCCCCCTTATGTGGGTCTGGATATTGAACCCAGGTTGTAGTGTTTGCATGCAAGTGCCTTTACCCAGTGAGCCAACCCACTCCTTCTTTTTTCTCTTTTTCTTTCATGCTGTAGGTTTTTCCCAAATACTTGGCCTGAAAACTCTGATTAGAAGGTCTGGGTGAAGTGGAGAAGGAAGGATCACTGGTTGAGTTTTTGGAGGATTTGAGGAGGGTCAGTGTACTAAATTCAAACAACAGACATTTTTTTTTCTCTTCATGACTACTTCGGTTTTAAAATATCCTATAATTTACTTATTATCATGTGCATGCACCAGTATGTATACGTATGCCAGGTGTGCCCGTGCAAGTGCACACACCAGAGTACACATAGGAAATATGAAGACAATTTCCTATGGATCTGTTCTCTCCTTCCACCCTGGTGTGGGTTCTGGAGATTGGATACATGTTGCCAGGCATGTGCAGCAAGTGCATCTGCCCTCAGCCATCTCACTGCCCACTCTGGTTAGCTTTTAATTAGACAACCTCTCCAACCTCCTGCAAGGAAATTGTATACCTGGATGCATGCCTGTTTCGAGCTGAGTTGAGCAAGAGCCAAGATTCTCATCTGCATAAAGTTTCACTTAATGCTTGCAGTGTGAACTTCAATTGCTCTCAGTTGTCCTGCAATCCTGGAGCCTAAAGGATGGCTCTAACTGAGGAGCTGCGAAGATCCAGCATGCATCTTAGACAGATTTTCAGGCCATCCTATCTCTTTGCCTAAAATCTCCAATTCTGGGCTTTTCATGTGTGAGAGGGGTGAGGTGGCCTGTGTGTGGGCTGTCCTTAGGGATACTTTACAGTCCCTAAGTTAGTGGTTTCCAGCTGAAGGTAATTCCATGTCCACCAGGGAACATTTGACAAATGTTGTCAAACCTGTGAAGGGAGTGCTGGCATTTGGTGGGTGCAGGCTGGGTATGTCGCCAAACACCTTCTAGTCCACAGGGCAGCCAGCTTTCCAGTGGTGAGGAATGAAAAAACTTGTCATGAAACTGGTGTGAGCGCCTTCCTTCTCCAGTTTTCTGATGCCTCTTAGCTACTTTGATTTTGCTTGTTCTTTTTGATTTTGCAACTTTATTATGCCTTTTACAAAGCACTTGCTGCCACTGAAGAGTTATTTTTAGGAGAGATTGCTGACATAATTGTTTAGTTTGCATATTTCACCAGAGTTCACATAGAGATATTTGAATTTATATTTGTTGAAAATATTTTAATTCCTACTCAAATACTGGAATATTTAGTGCCGGGAAGAATGTGCTAACCAGAGAATGGAGCACAGAATGCACATAAAAACTGCTGGACATGAGCTGAAGCTCTGGAGTTTTGTAAGGAGGGCGGGGGAGTAGAGAGGCAGCAACAACTAAGTAGAAACATAAAGATACATTTAGTCTGCACAGGTTACCAGAATTTCTGTACAACCTTCCCTGACCCTCTGTACTTCTTGAGTGTGGATATGATCCAGTGGTAGAACACGTGCTAACATATATAAGGCCCCAGATTCCACCCACAGCACCACAAAAGCACAAATAAAACAACACACATTCACTCTTAGCTCCTACTTTCTTTCCTAAGAGGTAACATTCCTCACTAGTCTCCGCAAGGGAGAAGTTGCATTGACTGAAGCTGGATAATGAAGAATTTGGTGCTTTTTCTCTGCATCTTAAACCGGTAGCAGGAAGGCTGATAACGAGGTAGCTGAGTCTAACACACAATGGAAACAGGGAAGCACTCCACTTTCTTTTTATTAGCGTAACAATCTAAGAAGCAGTAGCATGATTCATTGTTGCATTTTCATATATACTTTGTTCTATCCACTCTCTCCTATTCGTCCTATTCAGTCTCCCTGCCCCTCCTTGTACGCAGAGCCATCCTTTCACTTCCATGTTGCCTGTGTTCTATTATCCTCCCCTCCTTTTCCTTAAAACCTCTTTCCCTCCTGGGCTCTTCCTTCTAGTTTCCTGACATCCATCTAACCCCACTCCTCCATAAATACATGTATGTAACAATTACAAGCTAGGGTTTGCCTGGGAGAGCAAAAGTACAGTTTTGTCTTTCTTAGGGTCTGGACCACCTCACTTGCTAAAATAATTTACAGATCCATCAATATCTCTGCAAATTCCATAATTTCATCTTCTCTTATGGCTGAGTAGAACTCCACTGTGCTACTACATTTTCATTATCCACTTACCAGTTTATGGACATGTAGGTTGGTTCTATTTCCTTGCTATTGTGACTTGAAAACCAATAAATATGACGTATCACAGTATATAGGGTTCTTGGGTTTTGTTTTCAGGAGCCATAGAGTTGGGCCATGCAGTAGCCATTAGATTTTGAAAGACCGCCACACTGATTTCACAGTGGCTGCACCAGCTTGCAGTCCCGCCAGCAGAAAGGGTTTGTTTTCTCCATGTCATTTTGTTTTCTCAGTGGTATGTAGCCATTCTGACAGGGCTAAGATTTGAGGCAGTTTTAATTTTCATCTCCCCACTTCCTTGAGGTCTAAAAATGTGTAACAGGTTGAAAATATGTACTGGAGGACCTAGAAAGATGGCTCTGTGGTTCTCTCCCCCTCCCCCCAAGGGGAGAGGTGGGAAGCAGGTTGAGACAGGGTCTCACTGTGTAGCCCTGGTTGGCTGGAACTCAATGTGTAGTTCAGGCTGGCCTTGAACTCACAGAAATCTTTTGGCTTCTGCATCCTATTTTAAAAAGTTAGGTCTGTCTGAATGTATTGCCTTAATTAATATGTGAGGCAGTTTTATCCTTTATCCTTCTAGTAGTGATTTGAGGCCCATGTAATTAGGTACAAGGATCTCTATTTGCTTTGAAAACTGGCTTCTAACTTTTATGTCTTTGTTCATTATGTGAGTGTCTTAGAGACAACCCAGAGTTATATATATATATATATATATATATATATATATATATATATATATATATATATCAGTCGTTTAATTTGTGTTTTTTTTTATGGTGACATGAGTCTGTTTGCATTCAAGCTTGCTGTTGAGGTTTGCTCCCCTATAGTTTGCTGGTTGTTCTGCTTGGTTGGGTCACTGGTTCTCTTCCTTGCCGTCAGTAGGAGGGCTTTGGGACTTCCTTATTTTGGATATGATTGATTCCTTCACAGCCCCCCTTCTGTTCATCAGTTAGCCTCATGAAATGCATTCTTGACTGTTCTCATGGACTGAATTGCCCTCCTCCTTCCTTTGCATGTAATATTCCTCTGGGGATCTTCTGGGGGTGCTGCTTACTTTGCTGATTTGAACTGTTCTTGTCTTGAAATGTTTTTATGTCTCCATCAATTTTAGGAGATTATTTTTACTGAACACAGCAGTCTTGGTTGGTAATTTTATACTTTCCTGGCTCCTAGGGTTGTTGGTAGAAGATCTGATATTATTTTAATGTTTTTGCCTTTTGTAGCTGAGTTGTCATTTCTCTTAGTTACTGTTCTATTGCTGTGAAGAGGCACAATGACCAAGGAAACTTATAAAAGAAAGCATTTAACTGGGAGCCTACTTGCAGTTTCAGAGGATGAGTCCATGACCATCATGGTGGGAACATGACAGCAGGCAAACATTATGCTGAGGATGTAACTAAGAGTTTACATCTTATGCACAGGCAGCAGGAGGGGGTGGGGGAGAGCCTGGGCCTGATTTAGGCTTTTGAGACATCAAAGCTCACCCCAATGACACATCTCCTTCAACAAGGCCACACCTCCTAATTTTTCCCAAACAGTTCCACTAAGTAGGGATCAAGTATCCAAATATATAAGCTATGGGAGTCATTCTATTCAAACCACCACATTTTGTCTTACCACTTTTATTATAGTACCTTTGTTTTTATTTTTGATGTCTTGACTATGCTAAATGCCTCTGTACTTGGAGGTTTTGGAAACCAATTTCCTTCTCTAGGTTGTGGCTATAATTTTACTGGATGTGTTATCTAAGCCTTTAGACTTTACCTCAGTTCCTTCTTCCATCTCCTGGACTCTTAGGTTTGGTCCTCCAACATACTTTGAATTTGGGGTCATATTCATTAACCTTTTTTCTTTATATATATCTATATGTGTGTTTATTCTCCCCCCATCATGAAGTTCATTCTTCTTACCTGTTGATGATAATGCAAAAGTTGAGGAAAGAGAAATTTCATACTGCTGGAAACCCGAATTCAGCATGCCTACAGAAGAAAAGTGTAGCATAGCTACAGACCCAACAGCAGCAAAGGATAAAAGAGTCTTTTAAACATTTTTTATTAATTTATTTTTTACATTCCAATTCCAATTCTCCCTCCCTCCTCTCTTCCCACTCCTCTCCCACCCCCTCCCACCTCCCATCTGCTCCTTGGAGAGGGTAAGGCCTCCCCTAGGAAGTCTACTAAGTCTGTCCCATCATCTCCTTGAGACAGGACCAAGACACCTCCCCACCCCCACCCCCCACACACACCCCTGTGTCTAGGCTGAGCAAAGTATCTCTCCATATAGAATAGGCTCCACTAAGTAAGCTTGTGCATTAGAGTTGAATCTTAGATCCACTGCCAGTTGCCTCATATATTGTCCTAGGTACACCATTGTTGTCTACATTAAGGGAGTCTAGTTCTAGCTCAGTCTTATGCAGGTTCCCCATTTGTCAGACTGGAGTCAGTGATCTGTCACTAGTTCGGGTCAACTAATTCTGTGGGTTTCCCCATCATGGTCTTGACTCCTTTGCTCATATTATCTTTTTTTTTTTTAAAATCTAGTGAAAAATTGTCCTGGATGAAGAATATAGGCTAGTGGTAGAACTTGTGTTTTCATTTCATGAAGCTCCGGGTTCAAAACACAGCAAAGATCTGAAGAAGGAAAGGAAGAACAGAGGGAGAGAGGAGACAGAGGGAAAGAGGAGAGGAGATGAGGAGAGAGGGGGACAGAGGAGGGGATAGAGAGAGGAATAAAGAAAAGAAAGAGAAGGGGTGGAAGGAAGGAAAGGAGGAAAAACAAGAGGAAATAATTATTTCAGATGAGAAAACACAAAGTTTGAGAAATGAATTCATTCATTACAAAGAAAATAAAGCAAATTAAGTAAAGAATCACTCATTGTAGGAGCAAGAATGACTCTTGGACTCGTCTACACAGAAAGCTTAGAGATTTTTGTAGATTGGCTATAGGAAATAGAAGTTAAAAGGAAAACTCTATGGAGCAGTTGGTAATGTAGTCTCTAAAACGTTTTTCCTAATTTTAATTTAAGCTTAAAAAAATCCTTCAGAGTTTTTACTTTTGAATGTTATGTGTATGGTATTTTGCCTGCATGTATGTCTGTGCACCATGTTGAGTGCCTGTGAGGCCACAAGAGGGTGTCAGATCCTCTGGAATTGGAGCTACAGATGGTTGAGAGCTGCCAAGTGGGTTCTGGAAATATGACTTGGGTCCTCTGGAAGATCAGCCAGTGTTCTTAACTGCTCAGCCATTGCTTCATCCCCTTAGTCAATATTTTTTTAAAAAATATAAAATCAAAATTTCATTTTTATAGAAGATTGGTTGAAAGCCATATAGCATGACTTCCATAAAGTCATAAAAATGCTTCTCTGGCATTTTCAGATACGGCCTTGCCTATGAAAAACCTCCATGAGTCCCAAAACACAAGAGAAAAATTCCACTAAGTAAAACTTGGTAAGTCTGCATATTCACTATTAGATATTTACTTCAGTTGTGCAAATAATTCCATTTGTCATTATGTGATAAGAAAGGTATTTAGGTAGCCTGAAATGTACACCTCAGGCATTGGAGTGTTTATTATGGACAGTTATGAAACTAAATTATTTAAGTAGTTCTTGGTGTAAAAGAAGGGCAAAAATACATTTCTCGCTGATACCTTTTTCCATTATTATAAAGAATGAAAGTGGAAATAAGCAACTTCACTTCAAATAAAGGACACTGGCTAATGTTTGATCCATTTTCAGACTATCAAAACATGTCTTCCATTGAGGGGTTAGAAAGTCTAGCTATGACCCGGAAGTGAAATCTTAGCTCTGGCAACCCCAGTGATGTGGGAATGTGTCTCCACAGCGACACCAGCCTCATCCTTCCAGTCACTCTCGTCTGAGGCACAGAGTTCATTACATTTTTAATATATGTACTGATAAGCAAACTTACTGACAAAAGCAATATGTCTATCCTGGCAATGTTCAGGGAAGCAAATGAGAGACTAAAATAGCCAAGTGAGAATATGCCCAGCCTTAGAAATAGAGCACTTTTCATTATTAAGTGTGTCAATCTTTTTGTTTAAAAAAACACACACATTGTAGTATGCAGGTGAATTAAAAGAAGAGGCATGTGATTTTCATCATCTGGGGAAAATATGGATCTACTGTATATCCTTCCACACTGCTGTGTAATCTTATTACAGAAACAGCTTTAGATCCTGTTCCCCATTTGGGGCTTTAATTCCAGAGATCCTGGCATGAGCTGGTTCCAACTTCACATACATCTTCGGTTCTGACAAGATGTGTGTGTGTGTTGTGTGAGAGAATGTATATGAGAGTGTGTGAGCATGTGCATGTGTGAGAGTGTTGTGTGTGTGTGAGAGAGAGAGACAGAGAGAGAGAGAGAGAGAGAGAGAGAGAGATTGTGTGTGTGTGTGTGTGAGAGAGAGAGAGAGAGAGAGTGAGTGTGTGTGTGTGTGTGTGTGTGTGTGTGTGTGTGTGTGTGTGTGTGTGTTGGGGGAGGGTGGACGAGATAGGGGTGGTGCTGAGATCACCCCTTGACCCTGCACTCTGGTCCTCCCTCGAACAGTGGGAAGATAAGACTACTCTCCTTCTGTCCACCCAGGCTGTGGTTCTTCATCACAGCAGCCTGGACAGACAAACATACACGGCACAAGGGGAAACATTTCCCTGAAGAACTAACTAGGTTTCCCCCTTGATCTCCCCCACAGTCTTACAAAACAGAAGAAGCTATGCATCTGAAGTGTAGTAACTACCAAATGGTTAAAGCAAGAGCTTGCCTATTTACTATCAATGTTGTCTTCCAAAGGTTACGTCTTAAAAGGTCATGTCTGATGTGCATGTATTCCTCCTTCTAGCTCTCTGGTAATGTTCTCCACAGTCATTTCACAGCCAGCTCCATAATTGGCTTTATATTTTCTAAATGTCAGTTTCTGATAGAAGTTGTTTTCAGCATCACAGTTTCTGGCAGAGGAGGTGGAGGTGGAGGGGCAATGTTGACAGAGCTGTTTCTAAGAAAGCCATCTCTTGTTTTCCCTAGATACAGTCTGTGACAAGTGAAAAGTCCTAAGGGACAAACTCTGGGAACAGAATGTGAAATACCAAACGGAGTGTGATTCCTTGCAGGGTGCTCTTCAGGCATCATTCAGGAGCTGGGAGCCCCCCACCTTCTGTGCCAAGCAATGGGGAATTAGCCCCCATGAAATGAATACTGCATTTAGTGCAGAACCACACAGCCTGAAAGTGCAACAGAGAAGTTTGGAAATTAGAAGGAAAAGAGAGGGGACAGAGGCCTCAATCACCAGTAAGCTAAGTGTAGAACTGGGGTACCATAGGGGTCCCTGTGGGAGGCAGAGACAATGGCAGATGTCTTGAACTTCTCTTGGCTGTAACATCAAGGCTTTTGGCACTCCCTCCTTGGGTACCACTGTTTCTGATAATGATATGCAAAGATGGGTACATCCTCTTGGTTAATTAATGTGTCCATGATGCCTTTTGTGTGGTGAGCAAGTTTTGTTGCTACTGGGTTGCTCCCATTTGTATCTAAAATTTCTCCCAAATGATTTTGTTAAGCTGTGGTTCCCTAGGTGGCACTCTTTGGAGACATGAGAACATGTATGAGATGGGGCCTTGTGAGAGGTCTTCATGTCACTAGGGAGAAACTTTGAAGGGAACAATGAGTCCCCAATCTCTCCTCTTCCAGGCTATAAGGTCACACTTCCTTGACTACATACCTCAGCTGTAATGTCATATACAAGCAAACAGCATCATCCTTCGGCTGTGAGTAGGAACCTTCTGAACCATAAGCCAAAATAAATATTTCCTCTTTATAAGTTGACTGTTTGAGGTATTTATTATAGTAGTAGGAAACTGATCTAATGAACTATAGCTAGCCCTCCACAGAAGAGAAATACCCTTAGAACAAGACCCCTGAGCTTTCCATTTCTAGGCCAGGAGAGAGTACGGTGCACTGATTTCAAGCCCTATCTAAATAGCCATATTGAATGTGGTATCACACTGTCACACCGACCTCAGCTCTGTCCCTGTGACAAATCCTACCTGTCCCCACCTATGGAGCAGAGGACAGATCACCACACAAGGCTGCAATCCTTTGAATGTGTGTTGGAAACACAATCCCATAATCCATGCTAATGGCCTTTGGAATCCAGGCCTTTGGGAATTGACTAGAATTAGGTGAGGTCTCCATGATGGCCGTGGTGGTTTGAATGAGGACAGCCCCCATAGGCTCATATGAATGTTGTTCCCTAGTTGGTGAAACCATTTGGGAAGGATTAGGAGGTGTGATCTTCTTGGAGGAGGGTGGGCTTTGAAGTTTCAAAAACCAGTATCATTCATTCCCACTTAACTCTCTCTGCCTTGTGCTTGTGGATCAGATGTAAGCTCTTGGATCCTACTCCAGAGCCATTCCTGCCTGCAGCCAGGCTCCCCAACATGGTGGTCATGGGCTCAACCTCTAAAATTCTGTGTCCTAATGAATTCTTTTTTTTCTTTGTTTTTTCAAGACAGGGTTTCTCTGTGTAGCTTTGGAGTCTGTGCTGGAACGCACTCTGTAGAGCAGTCTGGCCTCAAACTCCAGAGATCCTACTGCCTCTGCCTCCCAAGTGCTGGGATTAAAGGCATGAGCCACCACAGCCCACCTAACCTCTTTCTTCTATGAATTGCCTTGGTCACAGTGTTTTGTCATAGCAACAGAAGAAAAGCTAAACTGGGTGGTGGTGGCACATGCCTTTAATCCCAGAACTTGGGAGGCAGAGGTAGTCGGATCTCTATGAGTTTGAGGCCAGCCTGGTCTACAGCGTGAGTTCCAGGACAGCTAAGGCTACACAGAGAAACCCTGTCTCAGGGGGGAGAGGGGCTAAGGCAAAAGGAAGGAGACCTGAGCTGTCACATTTGGTATAATATAACATCTTACTCAAACACTCAACAGATGCTGGCACCATGCGCTTGCACGTCCTTGCCTCCAGACCCATGAGACAAACAAACTACTATTCTTTGTAAGTAACCTGCTTTCATTTTTTTAAAAATATGCTAACAGGAAAGAGAATAAAAGAAATATCCAGAACCAATCAAATCCAAAGCTGTTTCTTTGAGTAAATTTTCTTAATCTATTCACATGGGAAAACAGCCAAGAAAAGATAGCAGTACCAATGCTTCCAGAAACAAAAGAAGGCACGAGAGAGGAAAAGAGCACCCACAGGAACAAACTTCCCAGTGGACTCACTAGTGCATCATTACCATCACCATGTACCAGTTTATTTCTGCGTGGGTTCAACGAGCAATTCTGACATAGAATTGGAGAAAGATCACTCAAATTCCCCAGATAAGGATTCTATGGGTGTTGAGGGTCCTCTTTCTCTGATTTGATACTTTGAATTTCACAGTCTAAGAAATGCCTTGGCATGAGTGTAAAATAACCCTCCTAAAGGCTTGTGTACTGAAGGTTAACTCCTAGATGATAGATTATTGAGAGGTCACTGCACCACAAGGGGTTAAAGCTATGAAGAAGTGGTTCAGCCCTGTGTGGACTGTTAGGTTGTAGTAGTTGCTTTTCTGTTGCCTGAGACCAAGGCAACACTGTGACCAAAGAATTTATTTTGCCTCATGGGTCCAGAAAGTTAAGAGTCCACCATGGTGGGAAAGCATAGCAGTCAGCAGCAGGCATGGCAGCCAGAGAAGGAAACTGAGGCATGCTGCTGGAGCTTTTCTTTCCAGCTTGGTCCTGCCGCCCTTCTCAGGCCCAAATAAACACACAGACGCTATATTAATAAACTGTTGGCCATTGGCTAGGGCTTCTTATTGGCTAGCTCTGTCTCCATTATTAACCCATTTCTATTTATCTATGTATATTCATCTGGTCTTATCCTACTGGAGAACGCCTGGTGAATCCTTTCTTCCCAGTGCTTACATGGCGACTCCTTTTGGCGGGCTCCCCCTGCCTACCTTTCCCAGTATCCTTCTCATCCTAATCCCACCTATCTTTCTGCCTCATTGGCCAGATAGTGTTTTATTCATCAACCAATCAGAGAAACATATATACAGAAGGACCT
This sequence comes from Cricetulus griseus, assembly GCF_003668045.3. Classification (NCBI taxonomy): domain Eukaryota; kingdom Metazoa; phylum Chordata; class Mammalia; order Rodentia; family Cricetidae; genus Cricetulus; species Cricetulus griseus. The sequence continues at coordinate 266,104,160 of NC_048595.1, read as the reverse complement.
CCCCCATCAGAAACGTCATATCTTCTATAGCAAGCTTGAAGCAGGGCAAGGATATGAACACTCACAGCCATCTTCCGGTGATGCACTTCCTCTTCAAGGCCTCCCATCTTAAACAGAGGTAGTGGGGAGGAAGGTAGAGTGTTCAATGCCTGACTGGAGCATGTTTTTGAAGAGTATTTCTTCTCTGTCTCCCCTTGCTTCCCAGATACCCTGAAGTGAGCAAACATGTTCCACCAGGGACTCTCACACTCCCTGTCACAATGTTTTGTCTCACTAAGGCCCAGAAGCAGCCAAACTAAACCTTCTCCCCTTTAAACTTTCCCAGGTATTTTTATTTTGTCACAGTGTTAGGAAGCTAATTAACACAAGGTATATGACAAGATACAATTGTTATTTTGCACTTCTGGGCATGATGGTACATTCTAGGCAAGCCCTCCCAGTGAGCTACATTCCTGCCCCCCCTCCAAGCCAAGAACTATTTTAGAACCAGACAAAATTGCAAGTGCTGTTTGTTTAAATCAACAGCTAAGTGACTGTTTTCATGGCTCTTCTGTTCATCTTGGTTGATCCCAGGAGGTTTCTGACTTATCTCTGTGATAGTCCGTTTCATGGGTGGGCTCAGTGAACCATGCTTCCTGATATTCACTCTCTGGTGTAGTTTCTTCCTAATTTTTGGGGGGAGGGGGTATAAAGTCCTGAATATTAAGTATTCTATCTTCAGGATGGCACTGTTAAGAGGTGGCAAAGCCTTTGAGTATCGGATCCAACTAGGAGGGTTTGGGCCACTGGAAGTGTACCCTTTAAGAAGATAGTGGGACTTGGGCCTCTCTTTCTTTCTTTTGCTCCTGGCTGTGAGGTGAGCAGCTTTGTCTGCTCCCACTGTGATATGCTGCCTTGCCAGTTGAACATGGCTGAAATCTGCAGAACTGAGAGTCAAACCTTTTCTTTACAAGCTGATCATCTCTGGTGTTAGCTACAGTGTGGAAAGCTGACTAACACACCACTCCTCTGGAGACTGACCCTGTGACTGCTTTGACCAACAAAACACAGTGGAAGTGATGTTTTGGAGAGTCTCCACACAAGCAAAAGATCCCCTGGAACACTACAGGGAACGCTGGGCACATTGTAGAAACACTAGCTACTCCCAGACTGCCATGACCATAGGATGAGCAAGATCCACAGTCCACAAGGACAGAGAGAGCCCTGGCCCGCTGCTGCCTGATATGTCAGTCATGTAAATAAAGAGACCAACTTAGTGGTCCAGCCAGTAGATACAGCAGAGATTAGTCACGTCTGCCAAACCCTATCAGATGTGTTTAATCTTTTGACATAACATGACATTGTCGTCTACAAAAACTCTGCAGTCATGTTATGAACACACACACACACACACACACACACACACACACACACACACACACACTCATGCTTTAAGCAAGTTTACAATTTTAGAGTAGACCACTCTCATAGCTATCTCTGACTGCAAGCAGCCCAGAGGCTGCCTTCTGTGAAATGCAGGTAAATTGACCTGTTGTTTGTTTGGTTTTGGTTTTAAATAAGCCCTCATATTTACACTGACTTAGATAGATTTTTGTCCTTTGTAATAAAAAAATTGTCTAAAAGATCACATGTAGATGGTCAAAGAAGGTTGTCATAGAATAAAATATTTCAAAATATATTTACTGGCTATGCAGTTTTCTCCTCAGGAAAACATAGAATTCCTGGCAGATTTCATATTAGAAGAGAAATGAAAGACCATGCCAGGAAACATGAAGTTCTCAGGAAGTAATTTGGTTATAAACATATTTCCTTAATAGGATACAATTTGATTCTCTTATTACCTTTTGACAAGAACAGTAAGACACTGGTTGTTTAGTCAGTGATTCGTGAAGCTTTCTTGGATGTTCAGCCTTATGGGGAACACAGCAGCTGCCACCATCTATCCTCATTTTGTTGATGGGACCCAGAGGGTTTAGAGACTGTCTGAGGTCACATGGGCAGAAAGAGCCGGCTTGGTCTCTAAGTCCCTGGGTCAGAGCTATGTCTACCCCCCTTTGCATTCATTGGTGAGCTTTGTGGCTCCAGCGGAGTTCTTTCTTCATGTACATTACAGCCTCTTGAGAGCCCAGTGTTTTGAAAAGCAGGGTCTTTGTCATTTCATGGTCAAATAGGAAGCTCTTCAATAGCTACTGTGTGTCAGTCAGTCATTTGACTGACAGACAGTTCCTTCTAGGGACAAGAGTTCTGTGATCTGAGGACCAGTCTGGCTTTGATATTCTATGGAATCTTCCAGTTTACAAAAAGTGCTGGAATTTCCTTCCTTGTAACACAGGTGACCATATAATGAAGCTTTTTGTCACCCAGCATGGCACAGCAGTCAAATGCTAACAAACTGCTCATAGCTCACACTTGCTTTTTCACTCAGAGAGCAGTGAGGAGAGGAAGGCTTCTGCTGCCCTCCCCAGATTAAGAGAGTTATTTAGTTTTTGTATCCTTTGTGTATAGAAGGAGGAGAATGTCTATGTATGCATTTGTGTGTTCACCTGCACCCACCTACACACGTAGAGGCCAGGGGTCAACATAGGCTATTTCCCTCAGTCATACCCTACCTTATTTTTGGAGACAAGGTCTCTAACTGGGCCTGCAGTTTACTAATTTGGCCAGACTGACTGGACGGGAATCTCCAGGGGTCCAACAGCCTCCCTAGCTCTGGGATTGTAGACATGGGTTCTGGAATCCAAATGCAGGTCCTTAAGTTTAGGTGCAAAACACTTTGCTAGTGGGGATGTCTCCTGAACCTCAGTGTTTGTATTCTCTTTTGTAAGTTTAAATCACCCAGAAGTTTACATATGTGGTTAAATTCTAAAAGGAATTTAAATTTGGAAAAAAAAAAACTCTCAAAAATAGAAATTCTAATAATATTTCAAGGGGCACATTGAGTTGGGGGAGTGGCTAGGCCTGTAACCCTATAGTTGCATAAATATAGTTACTTGGTAGACTTAAACAGGAGGATTACAAATTGGAGATCAGTTTGGGCAACTTCATGAGACTCTGTCTCAAAATATAAATCTTTTAGAAAGCAGAATAAAAGGCTGGAGAGCTGGGTGTGGTGCTCACCTTTAACCCCAGCACTCTGGAGGCAGAGGCAGGTGGATCTCTATGAGTTCAAGGCCAGCCTGGTCTGCAGAGTGAGTTTCAGGACAGGCAGGGCTGCACAGAGAAACCCCTCTCAAAAAACTAACTAATTAATGAACTAATTCATCAAATAAATAAATAAAGACCACACATTGACCCTACAGGTTTGATGTGGTGAGGTCACATGACATTTCCTAGGATTTTCTACTCTGCTCTCTATCTAGGTCTGGCATCCACTGACCTTCTAGGACTGGCACCTTGGAGAACTCAGACAAACACCGAAGACCCTGCGTGTGGAGGGAGGCTCTGTTGTCCTGTACCTTAGAGGTTCCATGGCTGCCTCTCTTCTCTTTTCTGGAGGGAAAGGAGGAGCTGGCTCCCACATGCACGGGCTAGGATGAGCCCAGAGCAACCCAGCAGCCCTTTGGTTGAAAGACCTATAACATAATTGCTTCTTATAGGATGGCTGTGGAAAGAGAGTCATGCCCAAACACTGATGTTTCTCAGCCATTTTTCTGTTTATATGGCTTGACCTCAAGTTGATGGTAGAATGTTATCAAGACCTAAAACTATAGTTTCCTGGGCTGGAGAGGTGGCTGGATAGTTCAGAACCCATACTGATCTTACAGAGCACACATGTTGGGTGGCTCACAACTATAACTGCAGCACCAGGGGATTTGATGCCTCTGGCCTATGAGGGTCCTCGTACTCTTGTGCACATAGATTCCCACATACACATATATTCAAAATTTAAAAAATAAGTCAGTGGGACCATGGTGGCTCATGCCTTTAATCACAGCACTCTGAAACAGATGCAGGCAGATCTCTGAGTTCGAGACCAGCCTGGTCTACAGAACTAGTTCTGGACAGCAAGGGCTACACAGAGAAACTGTGCTTGAAAAACAAACAAACAAACAAACAAACAATTCTTTTGAAAATGATACCGAATGGGGTTGTGTTCACAGGAATCCAAAGTCTTTGGATTTGATTCACAAACTCTAGGAGAATCAACACAACTTAGTGTACTTCTTTGCATTAAAATAAGCCTTTCTGGAAGGATCCAGCCTGACTTATACTTTTTAAACGAGTCTAAGGAACTATTAGTTAAGATACAACCCTTAGAGGGCCTATAGGCTGACTCGGAGGATATCGACATTTGCTGCCAAGCCTGATGACCTGAGCTGAGTCCTTAAGACCTCTATTTTGGAAGGAGAGACCTGGCTTCTGCAATCAATAAGGATGCTAAGCAGATCCCTGGCTGTGTCCACCAGATGCAATAGCACTCCCCACCCTCCCTCCTGCACTGTGAACAGGCCCTGGCTCAGGGTGCTTCACTTATAAGTTGACTTTATGCATTCAAGAAGCCATGCTTAGAATTTAGGTCTTCCCCTAGGCCCATGGTATGTCCTATAACGACACTTTCCCCTGAGATGTTCCTTCATGATGTTAGTGGCATCAGCAAGTCAAGGTTCTGGCTCAGCCATGTGATCCCACTCTTTACCAGGTACCACACTGCTCAGAGGTTAGATGTAGTAAACACACTTTGAACTTGACAGTACTTCCAACTATGACAGGTTTAGTGGGATATAATTCATGTACATGTCAATGGGACCCTGTAATGGCTCAAACATTGCAGTTGTTCCTCAGGGGCACATGTGTTCCAGGTGGAAATACTCTGGCTTTCAATGCAGACAGAAGACTCCATGGCACTGACCTCTTTCCTGTGGCTGTCATGGAACTTCCTGCTGAGACCTGAATCTTGGCCTACTTGCAGCAATTCCATTTGGGCAAAATAAAATCTATTGATGAAAGACATATTGAGCATAATGGACTTCTTAGTAGATGCTTTCATACATTCATTCACTAACTCTGAACAACAGAGGTGTGGAGTCAGTACATGTATGCATGACCCCCACATAAAAAGGGGGAAAGCAAGGCCAGGGTCTACCAGAGAGTCAGCAGAAGAGCAAGGAATGCAGAAATAGCACTTAGAGCCATTCTCTTGCCCGGCAATCTTCTGCAGACAGTAAGATTGCTGGATCAGGACTCATTACATCAGACAAAACCCAAACAGACCTTGTGCATTTAACGGCCTTTGAAAACTTTGACAGTCTGTATGAGTTGCTTCCTTTCATTTCATATTTTTTACAAACACCAGGGGAGCAATAGTCATTTGAACAGTTAAATTGATTTAGGGGAGTGGAATCCACTTTATTTTTTCAGTCTTGAAATTACTTCAAGTCATTTGCCACTCTGAGTGGACTCCAGTCCCTCCAGTATCTGCTACCCCTTGTCCCCCTGTGGCTTCCCAAGCCCCATTACCTGCCCTTAGGTTTCCTTTTTAATTTTCCAAACAAGATTGCATTTTACATTTCAGATGTTAACCCAAAGAACAACAATGAGGAACTCCACAGCCAAATGCTCAGAAGGAAACATGAATTGTGGAGAGAAGAAAGGTGGGGAAGAAAAACTGAAAATCTAGGCGTTTTCTAGACCCTTGAAAAGGCACAGTGCCTTGCAAAATACCACGGCCGATTGCTAGTTTAAAAGAAAAATCACCGGAGGTGTCTTTTCTGCACCGCAGGGGAAGGAAGGCTCTGGCTGACCTAAGCTCAGTGCCCAAGACCTTCAGGCTCAGGGTCGGGTACCAAGAGAAGTTCTCAAATGGGAATCTCTCCACATCGCCCCAAACTTGTGGTCACAAGTGATTCTCCTGCCTCAATCCACCCTCCCAAGTTGCTAATTAAGACACCCCACAAGAATCCATTTTTAAGCTGCAATGTGTTGGAGCTTTGCTTCATACAAGAAACCATAGGGAGTTCTGAGTCTGGGCTCTGTCCCTCCTCAGCAGCTGAGTCTGGGCTCAGTGACAGACACTAAGACACTAATCATGAAGCCACCGTGAAGAACCATCCGTGGGGAGCCCCCAGGACAGCCCTTGACTGTTTTTTGTTGGGGTCAGAACTCATTACCTTAGAATGTGGTACCCTGGCATTTGTGGGAGCAGACAGGCAGGAAGGTGGCTTACCCATTTCCTTGCCCTGTTCCCTGAAACAAGTTCTAAACTTTCATTCAAGAAGCAAGTTCCTGTACCTCCAGGAAAGAAACATCCTTCAATGTCAAGACACAGGGATTCAGAGGACAATTTGAACACGCAGGGTTTGCTAATTCCTAACTTCATTACCAGTGCATCTTATTCTCTTCACTTCTCCATGACCGCCTCCTCATCACACCCAGCATAAAAGCCTGCATGGCAGCACACACGTGTGATCCCAGCGCTTGGCAAGCAGAGGCAGGAGGGTGGCAAGTTTGAAGGCATCTGGGTTATATGCTGAGATTCTGTTTCAAAAACAAAAACTAACAAGAACTGCATTGGCTTTTTTTCTTTGGGTCTTTGTTCTGAAATCTCCTGTGTCACATGAAACTCTCATAGCTAAATTTGTTTGCTTTCTTGTATTGATCTGCCTTTAGTTAGAGGTCCCCAGCCATGGACCCACGAGAGAACAGGAAAGTGCATCATTTTTGTTTACCTGGAGTGCAGGTGTGCTGAACACCCAGCTGTAGCAAGCCCACTCCCTGAGAGCTCGCTTGTGATCTTGCTCAGACCTAACACAGGATACAGACATACATGGCTGTGGAAGGGTAAGATTAGAATATGAAATACCATTTCCAATTTGAAAGCAACTGCAGGATCTTGTACTTCACGAAGCGCTACAGCATTAAGTACTAACTTTTGCTGAAAGACAGACAGCCCCACTTTGCTCTTTGCTAACTTCGTAAAATAAGGAGCAGAGTTCTCTGAGTAAAGGGGGTATAAGAATTTTAATGAGCTTATCTGAGATAGAGTCTGATGATTTTCTAACTAGAAATTGCAACCCCTTAGAAATTAGTAAAACCAGCTGGGTGGTGGTGGCACACGCCTTTAATTCCAGACTGAAGGGCCCCAAAGCCCTTCACTAAAAACCATTAACAGTTCCACAGCCCTTGCCCCAGCCCTCAGCTGCTGCCCCCTCTCTTTGGCTCCCACCACTGGGACTGGCCCAAGGCTGTACAACCTCATCTGACTTCTGACGAAGATGGAAGTAAGGTTTATCTGAAAACCTATTCCACAGCTTCAAGGCTTCCATCATGGACATCCCAGTCTTCGATCAGGGAGGATGCCTTATTCTAGGGTAATTTCTGCAACTGCTGGTTGTGGAATTAAGTTGAACCGAGGCCAGTTGGTCACTGTGAGCAAAAGTCTGTTTGTTGATTTAAAATGATTTTGTGTTCCCTTTTCTCTTTCTTCACATGGGTGTTGTGCCGCAAACCGTGACAGAGCACCTGCCCGTATGTACACAGCTTCACCAACTCAACCATTCAGCTGCTTTCTTTCCATGTTTAAATAAGAGATAAGCCACACTGGCCAGGGCATGTGGACTCCTGAGGTCATTAACTAACTGAAATTATATATCCCTGCAACACAGCCAACACTCTAGTCTGTCTGTTAGAAACAGGTGCCCATGAGGAAGTGTTTGATTTCTCCAGGAGGCAAGCACACTGGGAGACAGTGTTTTCAAAAGAGCCGTGTCTGTTTATGGAGTGAAATAAGGGGCTGCCTCAATGTCTGGGGGCTGACCTGCAGCCCACTGCTACCCACCCTCCTCATTGGCCCTGCATCTTGACAGCAGTCTCGCTACTTTGCTAGTTCCTTTCCCAGGTGGACACCCTGTACTAGTTCCTTCTGGAAATCAGCTGGGTTTAGGTTATTTGAAATTCTCTTTTCAATAAACACCCTTCATTTTAGCAATACTTTCAGTGCCTGGGCTGGTGGAGTAGTCAGCTGAGTCTCTCTCTGTCTCTGTCTCTGTCTCTGTCTCTGTCTCTGTGTCTTTCTCTCTGTGTGTGTGTGTATCTCCCTTTCTCTGTCTCTCTGTCTCTGTCTCTCTGTCTGTCTGTCTCTCTCTCCCCCACCCACTCTGGTGCCAAGGAGACAGCCCCCACCTTTCAGAGCCACCCTTATCCCAGAGACTTTCTCCATTGCCACCTTAAGTGTTGCCATGGTCCAAGCATTTGCGGTTCCAGCCACCCCTCCCCTTCCCACAACTCCCACTTCTGCTCCCCCCATTTCTGCCTGCTTTCTTGAACATTTAAACAGTCTGGACTGATGGATAATACCAGGCATGTTGCCAAATCCAACAGACCCAACTGTCACCAAATTCTGCAGCTCCCTGGGAACTGAGGCTTGGATTGCAACAGGCTCCATTCATTCATTTTGTCAAAAGTGTAGACTGTAACCATGTACCAGAAAGTTTTAGGTCTATTTACCAGATTAACAGCACAGCCCTTGCCTTTGTGATAATGAGAGAGAAAGATAATAAATAAAACAAGCAAAATATATAGAAAAATCAGCAAAATTGACTCAGTTGATAAAGAGCATGCTAGGCAATCACGAGGAACTGAGTTTGAGCCCCAGCAACCATATAAAAAGCAGGGTGTGGTTGTAATCCCAGCACCAGGGAGGCAGAGGCAAGCAGATCCGTGGCAAACCAGTTTGCCTAATTAGCCAAGCCCAGGTGGGAGACCTTGTCTCAAAAATCAGGACAGTGCCTGAGGAAGGACACACACACACACACACACACACACACACACACACACACACACACACACACACAAAGAGAGAGAGAGAGAGAGAGAGAGAGAGAGACAGAGACAGAGAGAGACAGAGAGAGACAGAGACAGAGACACAGACAGAGACACAGACAGACAGACAGACAGGCAGAGACAGACAGAGACAGACAGAGAGAGAGAGAATCAGACACACACAGAGACAGAGAAAGAGAGAGAGACACAGAGAGAGACAGAGAGAGAAAGACAGAGACATAGACAGAGGCAGGACCCAAGACCTGGGGCTTTTGTTTGAAATGTAGATTTGTGCTTCCAGTGCATACTGTTCTTCATGCTGTTGGAACTACAGGAAAGAAACTGCCTAAATCTCACACTCTCAGAGAAAACCAGTCTCGGGATGCAGGTGTGAAACACTGCACATCTTGCTGGTCTCCATTAGCTGTTTAGGATACTCACTTTTATTTACTGGAAGCCTTTTGTATATTTTTTTATTTTTTTCTGTTTGTAATTTACTTAGAAAATGTAATAGTAGCTGGGCATGGTAGCACCCAGTGCTTGGGAAGCTGAGGCAAAAGGACGTGGGACTCAAGGCAAGCCTTGTAGTGAATATGAGGGCAGCCTGGACCAGATCAGAGATCCTGACTAAAATTAAAAAAAAAAAAACCATCCTTTTAACTTTAAAATTTAAAAATCATTAAGGAAATTTTATTAAGAAAAGGTTATAATAAAAATATACCAAATACTTTCCATGATAATATTTTATAAACTTAGTATATTATATAATAAATTGCATTAACAGATTTTCTGTTACTGGCTCATTCTGGAATTCCTGAATAAATCCTGCATGGTCTACGGTACTATTCTTAGGAAATGTTATTGTATTTTATTTATGACAAGATTTATACCCTTTAAAATCCAAAGAAAAGTGACTAAGACACTCTCAAATGTTGACATACTGAAAACTTCATTTCAATGCCTCTAAGCAGCATGTATTCTATCCATCTCCTCCTTTTCAGTCTGGCATCCCTCCTCAACCTTCTGTCCTGCTGCAGGTCTGCTGTCCAGCTGCCATCCTAGAGCCTCCATTGACTTCATCTATGAGGCTCCTCGCCTCCTGTTTTATTTGCTTTTCTGTTGCTGTGATTAAATATGATCAAAGACAAGTTAAGGAAGAAATAGATGACTCTGGCATGTGGTCCCAGAAAAAGAGTCCACAGTGGTGGGGAGGCATGGTGGTGGCAGCAGGTGGAGCAGGAAGCTGAGAGGCCTTTCCACCCAGACATAGGAATCTGAGCATGCACTGGGAGGGGGAGACTGTAAACTCTCCAAGTCTGCCCTCAGTGACACACTTCCTCCAGCAAAGCTCCAATCTCTAAAGTGGTGGTTCTCAACCTGGGGGGTCTCGACCCCTCTGGGGGTCACATATCAGATATCATTTCTATTATGGTAACAAAATTACAGTTATGAAGTAGAATGAAATAATTTTCTGGTTGGAGGTGACCACATGAGGAACTGCATTAAAGGGTTGCAGCATTAGGAAGGTTGAGGACCACTGCTCTGAAGGTTTCACAACCTCCTTAAACAGCACCAGTAACGGGTCTCCAAACACATGTGCCCAGGGGGACAGTGCTCATTTAAACTGCCACAGCTCTGCTTCAATTTCTCTGTCTTCTTATCTCTCTCTATTTCCCCCCTTTCTTTCTATCTCCCTGTCTTAGTTAGGGTTGCTATTGCTGTGATGAAAGCATTTGTTTGGCTTATGCTTCTACATCACATCGAATTAAGTCAGGACAGGAACTCAAATAAGCATCAACCTGAAGGCAGGAACTGATGCAGAGGGTATGGAGGAGTCTTGCTCAGTGTCTTGTCTTCATGGCTTGCTCAACCTCCTTTTTTATAGAACCCAGAACCAGCAGCCCAGGGGTGGCCCCACTCACAATGGACTGGGACTTCCTCTATTAATCGCTAATTAAGAAAATGCCTTATAGACTTGCTTACAGCCTGGCAGTATGGAGGCATTTTCTCAGCTGAGGTTCTCTCCTTTCCTTTCCAATGACCCTAGCTAGTGTCAAGTTGACATAAAACTAGCTAATACAACACAACACCACCTTCCTCTCTCTCTCTCTCTCTCTCTCTCTCTCTCTCTCTCTCTCTCTCTCTCTCTCTTTCTCTCTCTCTCGTGTGTGTGTGTGTGTGTCTGTGTGTGTGTGTGTGTTTGTGTGTGTATGTCCCTATCTTTTTATCTCCCTCTTTATTTCTCTATTTCCCTATCTCTCTATTTCTATATTTATTATTTATCTCCCTGTCTCTGGCCCTTCTCTTCTTTCTTGGCTTCCTCTCACATCCACTAAAAACTTTCTGAGGGTTCTTAAAGATTGTGTGTGTGTGTGTGTGTGTGTGTGTGTGTGTGTGTGTGTGTGTATGTGTATGTATGCACGCGTGTGTGTTCTGCATTAAAGGGTTGCAGCATTAGGGAGGGTTACTGTTATTGTTTTGTTTAAAAAGAAGAAAAGAGAAATGCTGGGACATGAGACATAAGACTATAAGTTTATTATAAGGCCCGGCAGAAGGGGGAGACTAAGAAGAGGAACAGGGTAAATGCATGGCAGGTGAGTGCCCCGTTGTTAGGGGGCGGGGTCAGGGTCATCCAGGTGTATTGTTCTTACATGTACAATTCCAGATGGAAAACAATTTCCCCTGCATTCAGAAGTCATGGTTCCACCATATCCCACAGAGACATTTTGCCTGGCTCTGTCTTCTGGTGTTTTGCTCTTGGTGTTCTGGTGGCTGTGCAGTTTCACTTCAGTACTGATGGAGGTTTATCTCTTGAACTTGGCTCTGGGTAGATTCTTCTGCTCAGTTTCCTTGGTAACTTGCTCCCTCTGTTCTTCCTCTCTGTAACTCTTGTTCAAATATTGGTCTTCCTCAATTGATCTTTGAGTTTTATCTATCTATCTGTCTCTCCTTTTATGTGGTTGTGGAAATTTCATCATGGATTTCATCTTGACCTTGGGTTATTAGATTAAAAAAACAAAACAAAACAAGGATATGCAGGAGGATTTTAACTTCAGGCAAACTAAATATTGCATGGGACCTACTTATACTAAAAAGGGCTGGTTACTTACTTGAAATTCACATTAAACACAGTGTCCTGAGTTCTATTTGCTTATTGCTGAATTTGACAGCCCCTTTTCAACTCTCTTACCATGTCTGTCCTTTTTGCAACTCTATTTTGAATCTCCAAATTGCTTCTTTTGGATTCCTCCCATTCCCCTTTTAAGTGATGCCATCTGAGCAACCGCTATCCACAAGCTCTATACCACCACAGACAGATGCATAGTGCAGACACCAAACTGGCTGAGCCCCAATTCTTAGGCTCAAGTGATCCTCCTGCTTCAACCTCTTGTTTATATATTCTATGTGAAATCTTTTCTTCCATCTAGAGATATTAAGGGCCTTAAAAAGTTTTCTTCTGCTTGTCTCTTTAAGGGAAGGAGATGTCTACCTATCTTCTACCCAGAAAGAATGTAGTTTACAACCTGGTGATCTTTTGCAATCTGGAGAGCCAGGCTTCACCAAATCCCCCAGAATATTATGGTTTGTTTGTTGTTTGTTTTGGTCAAGACCCTCCTCTCAAAATCTTGATCATTGCTTCTGAGTGCCTAAAGCCCACTCTTATGAGTGATGTCACAACAGCCTAAGTAACTTCTCTGTTGTCTTAGGGTCAGGCCAAATCCAGACTGTCACAGACACCATGTTTACCTCATTCATTCTCCACAGACCCTTATCTTGAGCATGTCAACAGAAGCCATCTTTATGGAAGAAGTCATATATACTTTGTAAAGAGCTTCAATGTAAACATGACTTAAGCTTTGATGTATACTCCAGACTGAGTTAATTGTCATTAGGAAATTTTTTCCCCCAAAATCGTACTGTGCTTAAATACAGCTGAAATAAACAACCTGGTGTCAGACTCCAGAAGATTGAACCAGTGTCGGGTAAGTAAAGTTGTGCTGAATGGCGTTTCATTCTTGCCTCTCTGTGGACCTTTTCTTGACCAGCCGTGACATTTGCAAGGCCCCCTACAGAAGGGGATATTGGGACCCTGACTCTTCTTTTTGTCTTGTTTCTCTGTCACAAATATGTATTTCTGTCATGTCTGACCACACACCAAAACCAACAGGACCAAATGAGCATGGACCAGAAAGCCGTGTTTCTCTTTTGAAGGCAATTATCTTATAGTTTCCTCCAGTTACAAAAGCCAACTAATGCACCATCAGAGCCCCAAGTTTCACTAGCATCCAGCCAACCACAGTCTTAACATCCTTTGACTTTAGAGAGATAGGACTTTGTGAACTGGCAGAAGCGAAGATGATTGGCATAGCCTTAGAAACCGTTTTTTGTTCCCATAAATTATTTCTATAACTGTTGACTGCATAGAGGTGCCTGTAACAAAACAAAAAATAAAACAAAATAGAGTTTGGACTGGAGAGAAGGCTCAGCATTTAAGAGAGCTAGCTGCCCTGCAGAGGACTGGAGTTTGGTTTCTAGCACTCACAGCAGGCAGCTCACAACCAGCTGTAACTGAAGCTTCAGAGAATTGGACCTCACATACACATGACCTCTACTGGCAACACGCCCTACATGTGACACACACATACAATACAATAAATCTTTTTTTTAAATACCCAAACAGTGACAATGCTAATAGACATGCTGAGATGGTAGAAGTATCAAAAGGGCCCCACCCCTTGACAAAAAACTACAGGCAACTACAACTTCTGAGCCAGGGGTGAGTTTCTAATTGGTTATAAAATACACATGTGGTCATCCCTGAAGTCACATATGTACAAGTAATGCTAAACAGACCCAGCAGGTTGTATTTGCATATTTTGTGTGTAAATGTAGCAATATTAATCAAAGTAAGAGGGGGAGGGGAACATAGAAGGGATTGGAGAGAAATGACATGGGGAAGAGTTAGAGAGAGGAAAGCAAAGGGGGGGATGGTGAAATTATATTTTAGTTAAACTAGAAAAAAATAAAACAAAAAGGGAAGCTGGAGCAAATGGCAATAGTCTTGGTTTAAGACTGGCATACATGCTGGGTGGTGTTGGCACACACCTTTAATCCCAGCACTCGGGAGGCAAAGGCAAGTGGATCTCTGTGAGTTTAAGGCCAGCCTAGTCTATAGAGCGAGTTTCAGGATAGCCAAGGCTATTACACAGAGAAATCCTGTCTTGAAAAACAGACAAACAAACAAACAAAAAAGACTGGTGTACAAGCTCTACTCACTCCCCAGTTTCAGGCTGATACACTGAAACTAATGCCAAGTTCTCTGGCCTAGTGACATTGCCTTTCACTGTGAAAAAGGTCTCCAGAATGGGTTAACAATGCATGTCTTTCCTCACTCTTCAATGTCTATGAGATATCCATATGCAGGGAGCAATCTCTGCCAGGTCTTCTGCCACTGGCCCCCTCCACTCCCCCCTCAACTTTGAAGCTCAGGCTGGCTCTGGGAAAGAAGGTTGATATTATTACCTAAGTGGAATTAGGTTTCTGTTTCATAAAGATTCCCATTAAGACTGAAAGCAATCCAGCTACACCGGAGCAGCAGTAACTACCCACACCCATAGGAAGATGTGCTTGAATTACACCGGGCTGTGCACCTGATTATCACTTTGCAAAAGGCAGTAACTCGAGGTGGACCTCTGTGGTCACTGTGCCCTTCGGCTGATGGCTACAAAGGAATTCTGGCTTGGATGTAATCAATAGCCTGGACATGCCTTATGACAAAAGGCTGGCACTGATTAATCAACTAATTATGACAGGCTGTTTTCACTTCACCATGACACTTTTTAAATGCTTTCATATTTTCTATAGCCTTGTGGCTGGGAACATACTAGATAGAGCACTTGCCTTAGACACAAGATCCTGGCTTTGGTTCCTAATGCCAAACAAAGAAAGCAGAGCTTAACTCTATACTGACTTGGAGAGGGTGTGACAAGATCTCATTCAAACTGTGTCCATCATAAAGGATAAGTCAACAATGTCCTCTCCCTTGAACAAGAATCACCAGGCATGCCCTGATGGTGCATGTCACCAATTCAAGTGTCATTAATGAAGACTTCAATTCTTCTCTTTTAGCAGACTTAAGAAAGAGGTTAGACTCTCTCGGCCTATGGGATACAGGTGACATCGTCTCTCAATGTTGTTTTGTACGTTTTTCATTCTTATTAAATTCACAGTCAAAAGTTAGTATAAAACTCTGGACTTTCAGCTTTCTTAGAGAGAGAGAGAGAGAGAGAGAGAGAGAGAGAGAGAGAGAGAGAGAGAGAGAGAGAGAGAAAGAGAGAGAGATTATCTGTCCACCCTGAGCTCACATTCCTTTATGCTGACCACTGGCAGGAGGAGGAGTAACTGACTTTGTTAAGTGGGCAAGTGTTCCCCAGACCTCGGGTTTCTTATTTTGCATGCAGCAGTCTCTCACTCCCCTCACCTGACTGGCTGCTGGCTTAGAAGTAGAATCCAATAAACATCACCACCAGTAGGCCACACTTCTGGTTCTGGTCCTCACTACCCTGGGAACCCTGGGTACCTAATTGTGATTTTAAACCTGTATTTCATGTCAGGGAATTGGGAACAGGGAGGTGAAATGGTTTCCCCACTGTGCTCTCCTACCTAAGAAAGAACAAAACTACTGGACACAGACAAGTCTCTAATGCTTACAGACAAAGTTGGGCACCAGAAGGAGCTGAAGAGCAGGTTGGAGGTCACCAGGGCAGGATGCCTGCCTCACCAGATATCTCTTCAAGGGCAACCCTAATCCTCTTCCTATTTCTTAAGAGCCAAAGAATGGCAACCTCTCCCTTCCTGGTTCCCGAGCTCCTGGGTTGTGGTGAGAATCTCAGGGGCTCACAACTGAGTCTCTGCAGAGCCTCTGTCCAGACCAGAGAGCTGAGGTAAGCACAACTTCCTGGAAACCAGCCCATTGATTTGCAGACACCAAAAGTCGGGGCCTTCCTGTTGCCTTGAATCTGTTTAACCGCCAACCCTAGAAAACCACCACTGATTCCCCAGCAGTCCCCTGGGCATTGTGTTAAAACGAAAATTATGGTTGATTTGCTGTTTATGAACCATTTATATGTGATGTCTACACTACCTGTCCATAGGCAGTGCTGAGGGGCTGTGGGACCACCGTTTGTAAAGGCGCTGGCTCGCTCTTCCATATGGAGGCTCTGGGCGGTCGCCGCCTCTACCTTTGCCGTTTGTCCTTCCCTTTTCCTCCCTTCATCCCTTTCTTCCCATCCACCTCATTCTCCCAGCCAGACAGCCCTGTTCTCTCCCAGGCCACCTCCATTCAAAGAAACACTTGCAATTTCTCTTCCAGTTTTCTCTCCTCCTTACCCCAGCATTTAGTAACAGAAAAATTAAGGTCACCATTCATTGCAAAATGTGTGACAATCACCGGAAGTACCCACAGTATTTAATTGTGTATAACAGACTTTGTGTAACAAAGAATTATTACCTTCGCTTTATCAGTCAGGCCCTGGTGGGGCACGCCTTTAATCCCAGCACTCGGGAGGCAGAGGCAGGTGGATCTCTGTGAGTTTGAGGCCAGCCTGGTCTCCAGAGCGAGTGCCAGGACAGGCTCCAAAGCTACACAGAGAAACCCTGTCTTGAAAAACAAAAAAAACAAAAAAAAAAAAAAAAAAAAAAAAGAATTATAAATGAGAAAACTTTTGTTTTTTTCTGCAGATTTTTAAATTTGAATTAGAAATAAGATTGTTTTACATGACAATCCCAGTTCCCTCTCCCTCCCCTCCTCCCCTACCACCCCCCCAACTAAAACCCTACCTATCACATATTCTTTCTGCTCCCCAGGGAGGATGAGGCCTTCCATAGGGGGTCATCAGAGTCTATTGAATCCTTTGGGATAGGGCCTAGGCCCATCCCCATGTGTCTTGGCTCAGGGAGTATCCCTGTATGTGGATTGGGCTCCCAAAGTCCACACCTAGGCTAGGGATAAGTACTGAACTACTACAGGAGGTCCCATAGATTTCCGAGGTTTCCTCACTAAAACCCATGTTCCTGGGGTCTGGATCAGTCCCATGCTGGTTTCCCAGCTATCAGTCTGGGGACCAAGAACTCCCCGATGTCCAGGTCAACTGTTTCTGTGGGTATCACCAGCCTGGTCTGGACCCCTTTGCTATTCACTCGTCCTTCTCTGCATCTGGATTCCGGCTCAGTTCAGTGATAAGTTGTGGGTGTCGGCTTCTACTTCCACTAGCTGCTGCATGAGGGCTATCAGGTGGCATATAAGTCAGTCATCAATCTCATTATCAGGAGAGGGTATTTAAGGTAGCCTCTCCTCTGTTGCTTAGATTGTTAGCTGGTGTCATCTTTGTAGAGCTCCAGACATTTCCCTAGTGCCCGATTTCTCTGTAAACATAAAATGTCTCCCTCCATTATGATATCTCCATTCTTGTTATTTTCTATTCTTCCCCTGACTCAACCTTTCTGCTCCCTCATGTCCCCCACACCCCTCCTCTTCTCCCCTTCTCATTCTCCTAGCTCCCTCCCCTACCTCCCTTGCTCCCAATTTGCTCAGGAGATCTTGTCCCTTTCCCCTTCTCCTTGGGACCATGTATGTCTCTCTTAGGGTCCTCCTTGTTTACTAGCTTCTCTGGCAGTGTGGATTGTAGGCTGGTAATCCTTTACTCTATGTCTAAAATCCACATATGAGTGAGTACATACCATGTTTGTCTTTTTGTGACTGGGTTACCTTGCTCAGAATGGTTTCTTCGAGTTCCATCCATTTTCCTGCAAATTTCAAGATTCCATTGTTTTTTTTCTGCTGAGTAGCACTCCATTTTGTAAATGTTCCACATTTTATGAGACAACTTTTGTAACAGATACTTAGAGACCACTTTTGCTAAACATCACTGCCTCCTCACTTGGGCCAATAAGAGAACCAAGTGACAAGTAGAAACTTGGCATCCCTGCCTGCATTTCCTATCTGTCTCCTTTGGGTCAGGGCATGGAGAGATGACTTAATAGTTAAGAACACTTGCTGCTTTTCCAGTGGACCAGGGTTCAGCTCCCAGTACCCATGTCAGGCAGCTCACACCATCTTGTAACTCCAGCCCCAGGGGATTCAAGGCCTCTGGCATCCAAGAGGACCTGCAGAGATGCATCACACACACACACACACACACACACACACACACACACACACACACACGTAAAGATACATCTTTTAAAACCAGAAATGTTGGGACATACTCCTATTTAACCTAGCATAGCAGTGTGTTAAAGTGGTGTCACAAAAACACTGTCTGACCTGGCTCACCTTCCACTTTCCTTCAAGAATGAAAATTAGAAATGGGAGCACTAAAGCTCTCAGAGTGTCTCATTCTAGACAAAGAGCACCTGAGCTTGCAGAGCATCTCAGATGTCCAGTTGATCAGATGTCCTCTCTCTGCCCTTCACCAACTCTCATTTCTCTAACTGGAATATTGAGAAAAATGGGTAAGCCTAGCCTGTCAAGATTTTTGTTTTGTTTTTGGGTTTTTTGTTTTGTTTTGTTTTGTTTTTGTTGGTTTGTTTGAGACAGGGTTTCTCTATATAACAGGCCTGGCTGTCCTGAAACTCACTCTATAGACCAGGTTGACCTCGAACTCACAGAGATCTACCTGCCTCTGCCACCTGAGTGCTGGGATTAAAGGTGTGCTCCACCACTGCCTGGCTCCAGTGTCTTTTCTAACAAATGAGAAACATGAAAATCATGTTGCATTTAACCAGAAATTTAAACAAAACTATGTTGAGGCAATGCAAGAAAGTAAAGTAACTGATTAATAATTATGATTGGAGTACAAATTCAAAACACTTAATGAAGACAGAAACAGCTGATACTCTACTTTTACTTAATGGATTTAAAATTCTCTCCACTATGGTGGTCACCTATGGATTATCACTTGCTTATCGAATATGCAGCTAGGGCAATGCTTGTTTGAGAGATTTGGGATTCTAAATAAATCTGCACTACTACTTTGGATAAGTGGACATTTTCGCCAGCACTAATCTCTTCATCTTTAAAGTTCAGGACATTAAACTGAATGCTTAAAAAGACTCTGTAGAGCAAAATACTGCCATGCAGTTTTACTACCATGGGGAGAATGGTAGAATTCTGCAACCTAAAGCTGTTATGGTTCAATAAAGGCATTGAATCATAAAGTCAACCAGCACTGTTTTTATTCTAAGCAACATAGATCCAGAATAAAATTAGACTCAAACAAATAATTCCCTTCATGACAGGTTATAGAATTTAACATGCATGATATTTTCCATCTTTGAAGTTAACACAATTATGTTTGCTTTGTGCCAATTCATCTGCCTCCAAACGTTTCCAACTGAAAAGAGGCCTGCCAGTCCTGCACGCACAGAAGACCCCAGACAGATGTGCTGGGGCAGGTTCCACCCTATGGCTTTTATTTTCTTAAAGTAAGGCAGAGGGCATCAGTGCAAGAACAGAGAAATCATTGCTATGCATTTTAGCGCTCAGAAAAAAATACAAGTCAGTCCACAGGAACAGTGCTCTCCTCAGTCCTTTAACTGGGTATGGAATGTATGGAAACAAAAAGAGAACTGACTGATAAAGATGTGTGAATAACAATCAGAATAAAAGACCAAACAAACAAACAAACAAACAAACAAACCCAAAGCAAGAGATCAGTTAAAATAAAACTGGCTGATGCTTTAGTTTTTTTTGTAACATGTAAAAAATTTTTCTACCACATTGTAGTGGTTTGAAAGAAAATGGCCCCCATAGGAAGTGGCACTATTAGGAGGTGTGGCTTTGTTGGAGTAGGTGTGGCTTTGATGAAGGAAGTGTGTCACTGGGGGTGGGCTTTGAGGCCTCCTTTGCTTAAGCTACACTCAGTGTGACACAGTTTACTTCTTGCTGCCTGCGGGTCGAGATGTAAAACTCCTTCTCCAGCACCATGTCTGCCTGTGTGCCGCCATTGCCATTAAGATGACAATGAACTAAACCTCTGAACTAGAAGAAACCCCAATTAAATGTTTTTCTTTAGAAGAGTTGCTGTCATCATGGTGTCTCTTCACAGCAATAGAAACCCTAACTAAGACATGCATATTTCCCCAAGAAACTTGAACTCTTCTAACAAGCCATCATTTCTTTTCTAGGAGGCTAAAGCTAAAGCTGTTCTGTTGGAACCTGCAGTGGTCTTCTGCAAGTCTGGGAAGCCCCCCCCCCTCTCTTTCTCAACCCCACCCTCTCAGAGAATCACCAACAAAGAAAGGGCACAAAAAAGGCCAGTTCTTCATTCTAGGCAGCAGCTCCTCTCCTGAAGTTGCCAGCCCCACAAGTCTCTGCCTAAAGTGCTCAGCTTTTGACCAAACCAAGCTTGTGGTGGACACATCATCACCCCTCATCTGTAGGCTTTAGTGCAGGCATGTGACTTTTGCTTCCATCTCTGGGACTGGAGAGCTCATCTGGGAGTTTCATTGTTCAAACAAACTTGTTTGTTTACTTTTTCAGTTTGACTTGATCTGGCTTACTGTGTCTGTGGAGAAACCTATTATCATGATATAGAAATCCTATTAGAAGCCATCCATGCAGGAGGATGTCCCCGCCACCCTCCCTTAGGATGCCTTGGCCTGGAGGAGCTCTTGTAGTGAGTGTACTCCTTTCTATCCCTTCTCTAGAGCTTCATCTTTGCTGGAGGTACCAATGGCCTCTCAGCCAAATCACAGCTGAAGGTATTATTATGGTTCATTGGCCTAGATTCCCTAGCTCTGTCTTTCATTGGCTGTTGAAAGACCTCTCCTTTATTACATAGCAGTTACTGCTAGGTTTTGTGCCACATACCTGTAGTCCCAACTACCACAGACATCAAGGCAGGAAGAGTGTGAGTTCAAAGCCAGCCCTAGTAACTTAGTGAGACCTCATCTCTAAATGGAAAAGGGAACCAGGGCTGGAGAGATGATGGCTCAGCAGTTGAGAGTCCTTGGTGCTCCTGGAAAGAACCTAGGTTTTGTTCTCAGCTCCCATGTGATGCCTCACAACTGCCTACAACTTGAGTTCTAGAGGATCTAGTGCACACAGTACACTATACACAGGAAAGCACTTACACATATGCATAAAATAAAAATAAACAGATCTTAATAAAATAAAAGGGACCAGGGAACTGGAGATCTAGTTATTGGTAGAATTTTTGCTAAGCTTGCCAAGGATCTTGGTTTAATCCTAAAAACATGCCATTGTCTTAGCCAGTGTTCTCTGCTGGAAGAGACATCATGGCCACAGCAACTCTTATAAGGAAGGCATTTAGCTGGGGCTGGCTTCCAGTTTCAGAGAGTCAGTCCATCATGATGGGGAACATGACAGTACATAGGCAGGTATGGTGCTGGAGAATTACCTGAGAGTTCTACATCTGAATCTGTAGGCAGTAGAAAGAGATGCTCTGGGTTTGGAATGGGCTTCTTGAAACCTCAAAGCCCACCCCACTTCCTCCTACAAGGCCACACCTCCTAATCCTTTCAAATAGTGCCACTCCTTGGTGACCAAGTATTCAAACCCATGGGTCTATGGGACCGTTCTCACTCAAACCACCACAGCCGTCGCCATAACAAACAGCAGTTATTACCATAGAACCTGAAATCCATCATTTTGCATCTAAAAGCCACAAAGAAATCTAGATTTTCAAAATCAATAAGATGAATTTGAGTGGCCTTCTCCTGCTGCTACCTCCACTACAACTAGGAACTATTTGTCTCCCGTCTTTATCAAGAACACAAATAAGGCATGGCGAAAGCAACAACATTCAGACTGATCAAAGCCAATCAGACCACTCAGTAATGATCAAGTTCCTGCACCAAATAAGGTTACATATCTATTAGCAAAAGAAAACTGAGACTCCATTCTTTTCTACAATCTTTTTGACCCTCGGTAGTTCATTACTGTTAGACCACCGGAAAACTCAGGCTTCCAGGGTCTTAGCCCTGGACTGCGGTCACCCCAATCACCAGGCAGATTCGAAAGCTTGTTGCAAACTGCATGAGGCTTTATTGTTGTTTAACGAGCTAACCCCATGTTAGCTCGGGTCTTTCACCCACCCGCCATGGCGGATGGCTAGCAAAGACAGCTCGAACGGCTGCAGAGAGATCTTGTAGGGCAGCGTAAGGGGAGTGTCTAGGGGTACGCACAGGCTCAGGATTGCTGTGCCTCCAGGCTTGGAGGGCTTGCCCTGTGTTGACTGACCAACTGGTTGTTATGGCCCATAGGTCCTCCCAGGGTGGTTGCTATGCTCTGCGCGTCATTGCTGTGCACTTGTCTGTAAAGCACACCCAGAGCCGTAAAGCATAGCACCACCAGCTAACTTCTGATTGGTTCCTTGCCACGAGGCAGGCAACTGACTTCTAGTGACTAGGACAAGGTCATGGCAAGCACGTGTTACTGTCATGACTGCCGGAATGGGGAGCTGGTCCCTTCAATTACTAGGCCTAAAGCTAGTCTTGGGACTGTTTCTGCCAAGCCTATGAGCTTCCATTAGCAAACAGGTACAGAACTTCTGTGTGTTCAACCACACACTTAAAGGATCTCCAATGAGAAAGAGGCATGCACCACAGTATTTTAATAGCACCTCAGGTAGGCTTCCAGAAGGGTCAGCCAGCAAAGTTCCCATTGTTAGGAACACAAGTGAAACCATTTTGTATGACTTGGAGTAGTATAATGCTTGCTCCTACATGAACCAACCCCAGGTGGCATTGATACTTTAGTGAACCGTCCTAAGCTGTGAGCCCTGATAGCACAAAACTAACAAATACAAACATTGTGCAACTCTAGGATCTCAATGCTCCAGAGATACAGTATCTCAAGCCTCCACACTGATCCCCGTCAGCAAAGGGGCTTGGAGACTGACCACCTTGTAACTCTGGCTTCAGTGACAATCACAGCAGGCTTTTTTGGACCACTAGCTCCCAAATAATGACACAGAGACTTATTATTAATTATGAAAGCTTGGCCTTAGCTTAGGCTTGTTTCTAACCAGCTCTTATAACTTAAATTGGCTCAACTCTATTCATCTACTTGCTGCCACAGAGCTCATGGGTTTTTAACCTCTCCTCCTGCATGTCTTGCTTCTTATGCATCTGGCTGGTGACTCTGCCTTTCTTCCTCTCTGAATCCTCTCCATCCCCAGAAGTCCTGCCTAACCTCTTCCTGACTAGCTATTGGCGATTCAGCTCTTTATTAAACCAATCACAGTAACACATCTTCACACAGTGTAAAGGAATATTCCTCCAACAGACTGTGGAGTTTCCAGCATCATTGCTGAATTCATACATGCCCACCTATCAGTGCTAGCTGCTGACCAGACACTGTCATGGACTGTCTGGGACCTCCAATAGTGCCATTCTCCTGGCCTGCCACAACTGAAGGACCTCAGGGAGGATGTAGAGGATGCAAATTGAGTTTACAAGTTCCAAAAGTGTTATTACCAGAGAGGTGTCACACTGCAGCATTATCTGCCTGACCAACCTTTTCTTCCAACTTGGTGAGCTGTCTATTTAATGAGATTACCATAACCTTTATAAAAACATGGTATTGTAAGGAATGCTTTTGTTAATAAACCAAGTATTTAAAAGGCAAATCTGGTGTGGACATCCTAAAGGCTAAGTGCCTCATAGTCCAGCAGCCATCTCTCCTCACCCATGTAGTACAATGGCCCTGGAGCCTTTCCCAGTGTGCACCACACTATTTCCAGGCAAGATTGTGGGACTGGTCTTATCCATTATGCTAATTGGCACTCATCCTCTGGTTATAGATTGCCGTAACAATATTTTAAACTTTCTAATTTTTGAGGCAGGTTCTTGTTATATAGCCAGGGTAACTTCTAACTCATTATGCAGGCTAAGCAGGCTTCAAACTCTTGGCAATCATCCTGCCTCAAACTCTTGAGTGCTGAAATTTCAGGTATGCACTCTCAGTTTTAGAAGAACGCTTATGTAGTTGTGGTAGTTTTCTGATTACCTTACAGAAAATATATCTGAATAAAGTAAAAGAAAGAGAAGACATGAAAACAAGGAGAGGAACAGAGAACTCACAGGCCTTGGAACTCTTATTTACTCGAATTATTTTAGTAAAGCAGAGTTCTAGACAGGACAGTGAGACAGGGGACAGGGTAAGAGTGGGAACAGAGTGGGAGGGGCATCTTCTCTGCAAAAGGAGCAGCAACATGTGATAGAGCAGGGCTTCCCTCCCCAGGCTTTGTGGTGGGAGAAGAGAAACAGTGCATGCATGATGCACACAGCCTCAGACAAACTAAAAAGAGGTATCTATTAGCTATTTCTCCTACTCGGCTCTCTAGAGGAACAGTATTGGTGGAATAGAGATGATATAGAGAGGATTTATTCAATTTATTGGATTGGCTGGGTAATCCAACAATGGCTACTTGCACAGTGGAGAATCTGAGAACCTGGTAGCTTCTCAGCCCATACAGATAGATGCCTCAGCTGTTCCAGTCTGGCCCTGATGGTCTGGAGGATGCCGCTACTGCTCAACACACCATGCAGTTACCATCAGCTAAGTTGATAAGTCCCACATGTTGTGATAGAAGGATGCTTAAGGTAGCTCCCACCATTTTTGCCTGCTGGTGTTCTTGCTCTTGTATGATGCACCTCACTTCCATGGGAGGGGAGGAGCTGTGACGTAAATAGGATGGAAACACAGGTGGCAAAATATGTGTGACTACTTGTATATAATTATGACATTATACTGTATAAAACTGGAATGCCCTTTTTTTTTTTTTTGGAGTCTTTCTTTCCCTTGCTGACTGTATTGGTAACTTTTCCTGCTGTTGAAACCAAATACCTGACAAAAGCAACTTAAGGAAGGAAGGATTGGGGCACAATTTTAAGGGTGCAGTCCATCATGGCAGAGGAGTCATGGTCGCCAAAACATGAGGTGTGCATTATATCGCATTTGTAGTCAGGAATCGGAGACCTATACTAGACTTTTTCTTTTGGGCCACCAACCAGCTCCCAAATCATAACATGGAGACTTACTATTAGTTACTGCAAATGCTCAGCCTTATCCTAGCTCTTATTTTAATGTTTCTCTTTATCTATGTTTTGTCTTGGGGCTTTTTACCTTCCTCCCTTCCTTTCTTTTCTTTTCTTTCCTTTTCTTTCTGTATGTCCTACTTTCCTGCTGCTTGTGTCTGGCTAGCTGGTGACTGCCTGGCTTCTGGCCCAGGGAATGTAATGAGAACTTCCCAGTTCCAGCCTCCGTGTTCTCTCAGGATCCAGGACAGAAGCTAACAGCAAGCAGATAGGGCTGACTAAAAGGATGTGTACGTGAATGAATCAGTTCATATGTATATCATTCTTCTCATGCTTCTTTATTCTTCAAAAAAACGTTCCCCTAATGTTCTCTTCAAAAGTTTCTCTCCAAAAGTTCTCTCTAAAATCTCTGATTCCGCCAGGCTTCCAGTTTATTTAGCCACAGACACAATAAGCTATTCTCTGGCAATAGCAAGGATACCAGGTATGCATATCTCAGGCCAGGAAGGCAGGTAGCATCGGACAAAAGTGGGCATCTCATGTCTTAGGGTGGACATGACTTTAAAACATCTGGGCACAGCTTAAGAGGCAGCAAGGGTTACCGAGTAAGGGGCTATGATTTCTACGACAGAAGGAGGGAAGTTAGGTTGTAAAACTACAGTCATTGGTTAATAAAGCTAGAACTTTGTAATTGATAAATTTAGAAAAGGAGGAGGGGAAGAGACACTAGCTCTGTGCTTTCTACACATTGGCTTTGGTTTTTGCTTTCACTTTTGCAGTGGCTGGAAACTCAGCATTGTGGTAACCAGGGCAACTGGCCTAAACTGTAGACGGAAAATGGGTGGCATTCGATCTGCATTAACATTCTTGTGAAATGTTAGCTGATTAAAGGGGACTTCTCAGCGATATATCAAAGGGAGAAACTAAGGCTATGTAGTGTGAGGTCTGGAGGCTGTTGCTTCCAGCCTCAGGGTAAACAGTGGGACCCTCTTACCTTGGACTCCATGGTGAGAAGGAATTCCTTTCTCTGAGGTCTATTTGAGAACAACCAAATGAAGTCATCCTCCAGACTTCCCACAGATATCTGTACCCAGTAGATGGAATATTTTCATGAGATAAACACACATAGACAGTGGGAATCATACAAAGCTATTCTTAGGGAAGAGATGAAGTGATTCCATGGCCCTGCCAGGTGGAGCTCTCTTATCACTCATGTGGTAGTTTGGCCTTTTGAGTATGAGTTATCCTGCTGGATTTCTCATGGCCCTTGACAGACGTGCCCCTCTCTTTTTCCCTCATTCTCTCCCCCTTCTCTCTCTGGAGCCTAAATTTCTACTCTTACTTATTCTCTCTGCCTGACAGCCCCATCTGTCCCTCTCCTGCCTAGCTATCGGCCATTCGGCTTATAATTAGACCAATCAGGTACCTCAGGCAGGCAAGGTGAAACA
Source organism: Cricetulus griseus (assembly GCF_003668045.3). Taxonomy (NCBI): domain Eukaryota; kingdom Metazoa; phylum Chordata; class Mammalia; order Rodentia; family Cricetidae; genus Cricetulus; species Cricetulus griseus. Next base: position 266,077,890 of record NC_048595.1, on the reverse strand, counting down.
AATGTAACACATCTTTACATCATTAAACAAATGCAGCCTAAGTAAATGTAGCACACCTTTACACAGTTACAGTAACTTTCCACAAGGAGACCCACAACTTTCCACAAGGTGAATGCTGGTACTCCTCTGACTTTCTCCTCCTCATTGGGTTTAGGATCCTAGCCCCTGGGAGGCACTGCCCACATTCCATTGCTCCTCACCTACAGCTCTCTGTGGTGGACATAGTTCCCATAGTTCTGGCATCCTCAGCATACTGGACTCTCCATTGCAACTTGGGCTTCTCCTTCACAGCCTCGCACAAAAGCCCCTCAGGGCTTCCTTACAGAGACTCTGGCCCTGCCATACATGCCTGGCCTGAGTAGCCTTTTTGGAACCTAGGTGCAAGTCTCCATAATGCCTATAAGCTTGCATATGTCATGCCTGTGAAAAGGAACCATATGAACAAGGCTGCAAAGTTCAGCTCAGAATGTAGCCTGACCCCTTGGGCCATACCAACTCTGTGCTGAAGAAACACTTCCCTTGACCATTTGACATTCTTGGTTCAGGTTCTCTCCTTCCAAATCAAAATTTGCATATTTGCCAGGTAAAGCCTTCAATGAGCTTGCCCCTCAAGTCACCTTTCCTATTGTCTCAGGATAAAGAAAGAATTTTCTCTTTATGGGGCAAATCAGTCTAGTGATTATAGATGCCTCTGGACTCTCCTTATTAAAAACTTTTTAAAAAAATCAAATAATTGTTATTGTGGGTGCTATGGGCATGCATTGTATATGGCCATGGCACAAGTGTGGATGAAGGTCAGAGAACAATTTTGGGAATGGCTATTATTTCTTAAATATCCTATACCAACACTGGAGAGATGGTTCAGCATTTAAGAGCACTTGCTCCCCTTCAGATGACCTGAGTTCCACTCTCAGCACTCACATGGAGGCTCATGACCTCATTAATTCCAGTTTCTTGTGATACAATACCCCCTTTGGCTTCCACAGGCACATATACACTCTCTCTCTCTCTCTCTCTCTCTCTCTCTCTCTCTCTCTCTCTCTCCCTCTCCCTCCCCCCTCTCTCTCACACACACCCCACATGCACAAACGAATGCCTACCACACATGCATAAATATTTTTTTAATCTTAAAAAAATTCTCTACCAAACAAATTATTCCATTACTTTTGAATTCATTCTCACTTAAGTAACATGACATGGACAAAATAAAGTCAAACTTCTTGCCAGAATATCACATGAGTAACCTCTAGCCTAGTTCTTGATAGAGTTCTTGTTCCCTTCTGAACTCTGATTAGACCTTTAGTGTCCCCAATTCTCAATATTCTGGTTTTTCATACACCCCCCAAAATGGCCCCCTAGACTCTGCTTGTCATGTCCCAGGGCCTCTCTAGCCTGCAGCTTCAAGCTCTTCCATATTCCTCCCATAAGCTAGGCCCTCAGCCTGAGAACAACCTGGTCAGGTTTATCACAGCAACAGCCCTATTATGCACTGATTTTCTGCATTAGTCACTTTTCTCACAGCTATGACAAGAAACCTGACAAAATCAGCTTAAGGAAGGAAGTGCAGTAGTTACTTTTCTATTGCTGTGATTTAGACAAAAGCAAAGACAAAGCACCCACTATGAGCCAGACAACTTATAAAAGAACAAAACACACACTGACAGAGTGCTTTCATGCTGAAGTATGTTCTTGACAGAATTGAGTGTCTTTAGTTTCTCAAAGACAAGCACAGAAATGCCTCAGCAGGGCTGTTTGGGAAGGTCAAAAAATAGAAAACAGCTCACATGTCCATCAGCCACAGATGATAAACAAAGTTGGTTGAGTCATAAAGTAAAATGAATGTTTGTCCCAAAAACAAGCAATCAGTGTCCTCACTCAGCACTGAAGAATTTCACACGTTCAGTGTCAGCCAAAGAAGCCGTTGTGGTGAGGTGTAGAGTAGAGACCAGAGGAGTAAAACTTTAAGAGACGTCCTCACTTCGTGTAAAACTTACATGCGAAAAGTTGCACACAAGGCTTGGAAAAACAGTCTTGGCACTTTTTAAAATTGAAACTATGTGTGCCCTCCTCTGAACCCCCAGACAAGCCAGCATGTAGCATGTGGTCAGAGGCTGCATGGATGACCCCCCCCACCCCCGCCAATTTTCTTCCATACTGAAGCTCCTATTTTTAAAAACTACATCAAAGGGTTTACTATACATTACCTATTATTTTGCCTCACTAATACCTTAGCCAGTTCAGACTGCTGTAACAGAACAACATAAACGGAATGCTTAAACAGCATACAATTATTCCTCACAGCTCTGAAGGGTGGGGCATCCAAGAGCAAAGTACAAGCAAGGCAGGCTTCATTCCAAGGTCTCTTTTCTTGGCTTCTAGACAGCTCCATTGTGTCGTGTGCTCACAGTTTCTTTGTGCACATTCAGGGAGGTGAAAATGAGCTCTCTAGTTTCTTCTTATAAAGGTGCTAATCTCATCATGAAAACTCTCATGAGCTCATCTAAGCTTAATTACCTCCCAAAGGCCCCTTGTCCAAATACCATCAGACTATTGGGTGGAGCTCTAATTTAGGGGTTGGGGGTTAGGAGAAAATACACACAGTTGGTCCATAACAACTGCCTAATTGCTTCCTATATACACACAGTCAGTCCATACAACTGCATAATGCTTCCTGCATACATAGTCAGTCCATAAAACTGCCTAATTGCTTCCCACTTATTTTTCTTACTATACACCTAGACTGCAAGTTGAGGTAACAGTAAAGAGCTGCCTCACTCCAGCGTTTCCCATGGTAGGTTCCTTGTATAATGAACAGCACATCTTGAGGTGATTAATAACACTTAAGTAAGCTGAGACTGATTGGTAGAAATAAATTTAGTAATGTCAGGCAAGACACTCAGTGTCCAATGTCCCCCTTTACCCCTTTGTGTGAATTCTCCTGTGTGCTTTCATATGAACCTCATTTTCCCCGAAGGTTTTGTTGCAGTGAGACCCCATAACTGTTTATTGAACAAATACATTATTTTAGGGTATAGCCGCAGAAACACATTTTCCCCATAGGGCAGATGTAAACCATCTGAGCTGTGCTCTGTCCACTGGCTATTAGCCATTTACTCTTTAGCAAGAACAAAGAAACAGTTGTGATGGGAGCAATTTTGAGCTCTTGCATTTAAGGGAGTGTGATTGTGAGGCTCACAAGGGAAGACTTTAAGGCATCAAAGCGTGATCCTACCTCCTTTGCAATTTTGTCTGATGCTGCAGAATATTGGTGAGCAAAATAATAAAGTATAAGCAAGTGGGTTTATCTTGTTCATACTGCTTCATGGTGTTGACCTGAACAGGGACCAGTTGATTGGCTTAAAAAATTCATTTGTCCTATTCCATGTCCATGTAATTAACTGCAAAGGTGCCTGGCTGGGTTTGTCCATCCTCTTTAGCCTTCCCAGAGTAAGGGCTGGGAGAAGAAAAGGAGGCAGAGCCAGGGAGCCTGAGGCTGTAAATGGAGTCCCCGGACAGCCTTGTGCTCTGTGTTGTGGTAATAGAACAGGCATTTGATACCTTCTTGCTGCCTCCACCCACAGTAATTCCCTGGTACTCTCAAGCCCAGCTGCAGGGCTGGGGTCAGGCGCTGGCTGCATGGTACAGGGCTACCAAGAGCTGGAGAAATAAGGGCCTCACTAATTTGGACAAGAAGCACAAAAAAAAAAAAAAAATCATAGGATTCCCCAAGACTGGTGCATATCTGAGAAACTCACTGCTAACAAGATAACCCAAGAACATGCAGGCTGGGGCTGTGGACACGCTTGAAAGGATCCAAAATGAAAAATAGCAGTGTCTTTTCTGTTCAAAGGAGGGAACCACTCATAGGCCTGCTTGAAATTGTGTAGCTTGAGTCTAATCATGAAGAAACAATTAGGCAAACTCAAATTTAAGGATGCTTTCCAAAAGAGGTAACCTTAAGAATATTGAGTTGGGTGGTGGTGGCACACACCTTTAATCCCAGCCCTCCAGTGGCAGGGGTTGGCAGATCTCTGAGTTTGAGGCTAGCCTAGTCTACAGAGTGAGTTCCTGGACAGTTAGGACTAAACATAGAAACCCTGTCTCAAAAAACAAAAACAAATAATAAGAATAAGAATATTGTTGTGAAAGACAAAAATCAGTAGTAGTAGCAACAGAAGTGGTGATAGCAATGCTAGGAAGTGTTTTAGTTTAAGGAAAATTAAATCTATGATAACCAAAGACTGTGAGGAAATCCTGGCCCAAGGAAAAAAAATTCCTCTGTGTGTAAGTCTCTCTCTCTCTCTCTCTCTCTCTCTCTCTCTCTCTCTCTCTCTCTCTCTCTCTCTCTCTCTCTCTCTCTCTCTCTCTCTCTCTGTGTGTGTGTGTGTGTGTGTGTGTGTGTGTGTGTGTGTGTGTATTAGGAGCACATTCTTAGGGTGGCTGGGGGAATTTGAACTTGAACTATCTGTTAGATAATATCATTTTATCAGTACCAATCTTTCAGAGGTGTCATGGTACTGATTTGGGTCATTGTACAGGGCTACCAAGAGCTGGAGAAACAAGGGCCTCACTAATTTGGAAAAGAAGCACAAAAAAAAATCACAGGATTCCCCAAGACTGGTGCGTATCTGAGAAACTCACTGCTAACAAGATAACCCAAGAACATGCAGGCTGGGGCTTACAGGTATGGTAAGTGTGGATCTCTTAGCAGTAATTAGAAGTTAAATATCATGGGTAATGTCATCTCAACTGGTCATGAAGTGCCCGTATTAAGCACCATTTATAGATTCATTTGGGAGGGCATGATGTTCAATCTTGTCTATGTGCGTGGATTAAGAATTCCTCAGAGATTGGAGAGAGGCACCTTGTGTATTTGTGGGGGGCTTCTAGAGAAGCCCCCCACACATATGGGCAGCACCATTTCATAGCTTGGGGCCTGGACAGTGTAAAAGGAAAAGGGTTAGGGGAAAAGCCAGCTTGTGCAGACTGCCTCCCTCCTTCGAGGCCCTGCTTCCTGCCTGTCTCCCCACTTCCTGACCACCATATGTGAGCAGCTCCTCTCAGCTACTCGCCCACCACAACGAACCATAGCCTCTGAACCTGAAAGCAAAATAAATCCACCATTCCTTTACTTGGTTGGGGCAGGCATTTTATCACAAAATGAAGAGAGGAGATCACTGCCTGACTTCAGAAAGTTGACTGCCCAGAAGGTGGCCGTCCCAGAAGCCACTGGAGGCCCAGAGCAAACAAAGTGGAAGAAGGGGGGCTTTATGGGCTCCTTTTCCTTCTTCCTTGCCTTTGTTTTCAATCATTAACATTTATCGATGAGATAAGTACACGCGGAGAAGCCAGGCCAGCAGTAGACTATAAAACAAACATGATGTCTTTGTTCCTTCTTTAAACTTTTTTTCCTCCCAGTTCCGGGAATTGAAGCCTTGGGCATCTTAAGCAAGTACTCTAACAGTGTGCTAGCAAAAGGGATTCAACATTCAGTTGTGATGTGCCATTAAATGGTCTTCTTTAATCTAAAACTAATACCTAGCATTATTACTGCTGTTGGTATTATTATTAATGTTGTCATTATTTGGGCTTTTCATAACCATGATATTTTAGAGTCCAAGCCAATCCTAAAAGTTAGGAAACATTTCTCTTTTTAGAAAGAGTCTCTGTGATAATGACAGCTTACACCGTGTTATTTATACAACAGTAAACATCTCGAAGGTACCATCGAAAGCTGAGATACCCCGAGGAGCAGAGGCAGCACTGCCTGGGCTCTGAATCTGCCCTCTCATCTCCTCTTCCCTGCCCTTGAACTGGAATGTGCACTGTCAGCCTCTGGTTGGTCAGGCCTATGCGCTCAGACTGTTAACAGTTTTCCTGGATCCCCAACTTGTAAGCTGCAATTAGTGGGTCTGCTCAGCCTCTGGAACTAAGAGAGTCAAGTTTTCATAGTAAATCCTTCCGTGTAAAGGATTCTATACTAAATCCTTCTAGATCCCAGGATAGAAGGGAGAAAATGTGAATTTCCTATTGTGGTTGTCTGAGAGCCTTGACCCACAGGGGTGTGGTTTTGGGAAACAGATACAGTGTTAGCCACAGCTCTATTCCCTCTGTTGAATTTACTCCTTTATTTTATTGATTTTTAATTTTATAAACTTTATTATATATTAAGAAAACATGCAAACAACTAAAAGTATCACACATCAAAGTTAACCAGATCCAAAGTCTATACAACTCAATGGACAGTTAGGCATTTGGGACCTGTGGAGCTTTACATTAAATTTTACTGTTTCAGGGTGCTGGAGAGGTGGCTCGGCAATTAAGAGCTCTGGTTGCTCTTCCAAAGGACCCAGGTTTAATTCCCAGCACTCACAAATGAGTGGCAAAAATCACAACCATCTATAACTTCAGTTCCAGGGGACCCAATGCCCTCCTCCAACATTCAAGGGCACCAGACTTACATACATGCTTGTAAAACATTCATACACATAAAAATAAATAAATTTTAAAAAATTTACATTTTCAGTGTTGAATATGTTTAATTCACTTATCCATGAGAAAGAAATGAATGTAGAAATGGACACAAGTTATAAAAGAGGATATTGTATAAATTGATGATGTGATCACTCCATGGCATGGTTAAGGGGAAGGCTTTTATTGTAGATGAGAGAGACAGAGACAGAGAACCAGGGGCATCTGGAAGATTCCAGAGCAGAAAAAGAAAGTAGTAGACTAAACATGATCAGCAGAATAGAACTGGTCATGAGAGAAGCAGAAGCAAAGCAAAGAGAAGGGGGAGGGAGCAGAGATGTGGGGGCAGAGACAGAGAGAGGAGGACAAAGAGAGTATAGGTGAAATAGCAGGGTTATAAGGAGAATGAGTAGCTGGGTGAGTTTAGGGGAGGGGAGGAGATGAGAAGGGCTAGGACGTTAGCACAGACTCTGAAATGTGTAACAGGTGCTTGTGGTACTGAAGGATCCTGGAGGCCGGCACGTGCCTCCACATATACTAGTAGCCATTTGTCCCTTCTTCCAGGAACAAGAGAAATGGCTCCTGTGGGTAGAGGGGTCTGGCTTTTCGAGTTCCTGAGGAATGCTGGCTTTTGTCTAACTGCCAGAATTTGGGGAAATGGAGTTTCCTTTGGACCTGACAGATACTAAGCTGATTGCTTTTCTGGTTCTAATTCTGTCAAGGAGTTTTTGGATTTGGTGACAGATGTTTTCTCATCCATAAAGCAGGAATGCTCACAGTGTTTTCACATACTCTGGAACAGATGAAGTGTGAGGTGGCCTGCCTTCATTTGGTGGTAACTTCATTGTGCATGAAGCTTTCCCCGACAGAGAACATTTCCTCTCTGCTGCTTCTCCTAGGATTCCGCTGCTCTTCCACCCAGAGGCTGGCATTTGAAAATGGTGGAGTGTGGGCTATGCCTGGCCTAACCTCAGCAACACATACCTGAAACAGAGAGGGTTAAATCAAAAAGTGCTCCTTGCTGCCCTAAGGTGAGATTCCTTTTGTTTTTCTCATCATCATATCCTCCTGCTTCTTACAGGCATAAGCCTAAGCACTGAACTTTGGTTCAACTTACAACTCATCTTGCACTGGGCAATTCATAAGGCCCTGGAGACTGAAAATCAGATTAAAGAAAACTAGAACGTCTGTGGACTTTGCTGATTGGTATCACAAGAGACAGCCACCCTCATCCAGCCATTTCCCAGAGACAATGTCAGGTCAACAAACATTTATTGATGATCGGCTGGGTGATCAGAGCTGTGTAGGTATGACTGGGTATGGGAATGGAGATGCCAGATGGCCAACGAGCTTACAGGAGGAGGAGATTCAATTTGTGTAAATAATAAAACAGAAAGCATCTGTCAGAGAGAGAGCAAACACTGTGTAAGCATATTAGGACAACCAAAATGTTAAGTGCTGTGTGTTCCGTCCGTGACTTTCTGTGAGTCACTAATTTTCTAAGGCTTGTGGCCTACATTCATAATGGAAGGGAATACTAAATTGCCATTAACATGCAAAGGTCATAGGCCTCTGAATTCTATTTCAGACCCTTCAAGTGTGTATACCTCAGGTTAGGAACTAGTGGCATACTTGGGAAGCATTAGGCTGTCATGAATAGAAAACTAGAATTTACAAATGAGAAATGTATTATCTTCTCTCATGGTAAGTGGGGGGGGGGGGCAGGTATTAGGATTCAAGCCTGGGTCTTTCCTCTTGACACTTAGCTATTCTTACCTGTCTGCCAGCTTACCACCTGCTACACAGGTTTCAAGAGAAGCCATTAAACATGACAATGTCTGTCAGTGACCAGAAAGGGACAGTGTTTTAAAAGTGAGCAGGCCCTGATGAGGGTCTCTGCAGACACTCTTCCTTTGCAACAGATGGTGACTCCAACCAGTCACAGGGAAGTGGTGGAACCATAGTTATTGACTGGTCTTCTTGAGCTGGGATCATGTAACACGTTCCCTGAGTAGAGGAGAGCCATATCCCTTCCCTTTGTAGAGTCAGCCACAGAAGACTAGAAGGAGGCAGTTAGACAAGCTTCAAAAACAAGAATGCCAAGTAGAACATAAACATAAAAATGTGACCTATTGGCTTTGGATTGTGTGTGTGAGTGTGTGTGTGTGTGTGTGTGTGTGTGTGTGTGTGTGTGTGTGACCAAAAACTGGCACAGTGTCTGCTGTCTGCAGACCACAGTGAGATTACAGACAGGGCTAGAATTTAAAAGTGTAGTGCATCTGAGGTGACAGTGGAGGAGGGCCACACTGAGCAAAGGGGATTCCTCTAACCAAACCCAAAGGAACGTTGGCTGCCTTTGTGTGTTCTTGGTAAGTGGTTGGTAAGGAAAGAGCAGTATTCGATCCAGTAATTTTAATGTTTCAAAAAGTTCAAATCCAGCATCAAGGCTATTCCTTTTTATGACAAGCCTAGGGCACAGAACCTCGAGATGAAATAGTTTTTTTTTTTCTTGCAGTATGTTATTGTCAAGTATGACTAGCTTGCCTGGGACTGTGACCTGCAATACCAAAGAATTAGCATGTATATTCTAGATTATTCCAGTGGAATGTAGAGTCTGTTTGAATTTTGCTAAAGCAATGTCAAATATTTTTTTCCTTTTTGGTGAGTCTGAATTTCCAATGGGCCAGGAAAAAAACAAATAAATTTTGCCTTCCCAGGCATAATACGGTCACCTGTAACCCTTCACAAAGTCTGCCTCACCTTCCCTTTCCTTGCTCTTTTTAAATTGCTAATCACAGCCTGTCCCTGACAGGACCTTTCGCCCTCTGGGCAACCCGGAGAACTGCTAAACCCCATGTGAAGCACAGATGCCCAGGGCCTCTCTCAGAACTGTGGATAGACCCAGATCCTTCCTCCCCAGTCTTAGATCGCGGCTCATTAGTTCAGTGTAGGGCTAAATTCATCACTCCCTGCAACCCTCTGGGATGGGTCTGCCAGGGCAGAAACCTAACTTGAAAGCAATTCTTTCAATTTACTAAATGAAAAAATCCATACATTCAGTGTTTACCTAGACTGAGTGGTAGGGGTGGAGTTGGGGAAGTACCAGTAATTCAATTGCTTCCTGGGAGACAATCAAAAGAACGGAGCAGAGAGAGAGAGGCCAGGTATGGTGGGACCAGCCTACAACCCTAGCATTTTGGAGACTGAGGCAAGAGGATTACATATTCGAAAGCAGCCTGGACTAGACAGCAAGTTCCAGGTCAGCCTAGACTGCATGGTGATACCTTGTCTGAAGAAACCAAAAGTGCATATAGCAGAAAGAGAAGTAAATCTGGGAGTTCTCACCAGTTTTTCAGAACACATGTGTTCTTAATAATCCTCCAGTTTGCCTCTTCTGTCCTAGTGTGGACTGAGGACCATAGACATAATGGCTTCTTCCTGCTCCCATGGAGCTGGTAGGGGTTCCAAGTCATCCATGAAATCAACCCTACTGATGTAGAATGCTGGACACCAGTTAACATCCCAGCACGCAGAGGGAAGGGCTTGAAAGCCCCCACTCCTGGCTGAAGAGCCATTGATGGGAGATAGCTTCTGAGAAGGACTGGGTTTTTTGTTCTGTTTTTATTGTATGTGAGTGACACTTTGCTTGCATGTATATCTATGTTCCAAGAATGTGCCTCCAGAGTGGAAGAAGGCATATCAGATCCTCTGGAACTGGAGTTGCAATTGAGAGCCACCATGTACATGTTAGGAATGAAACCTGGATTGTCTGGAGGAGTAGCCAGAGCTCTTAAGTATTGAGCCATCTCTTCAGCCCTTAATCAATGCCTTAAAAAATGTATTTAGGGTTTATTTATTTGTTTGTTTTTGCCTATTTGTTTGATCTTCCATTGTTCTCCACTTTCCCACCCCATGTCCTGGAGTATTCACAGCGGTTGACAACCTGACCCAAATTTCTCCTCTTTGCTCTGTACATGACCATTTCAAGTCATGTCTACCTCCCTTCCTTGGTTAAGAGCTTCTCAAAAGTGGTATGCCTGCAATTCCAGCACTTTGGAGACTGAGGCAGGAGAATCACCATAAATCAAGGCCAGTCTATATACTGAGCTTTAGGCCAGCCAGAGCTACAAAATCAAAAGCTAAATTTCCTCAAAGGGACCACACAATCTCTTGCATCTGCTCACAGTTTCCTTCTCCATAAACCAGAATGAACTACAGTGGTCTTCCAGGATTGCAGATTTCATGTCCTTGAATTCAACCAGTCACAGATCAAAGACATTAGTAAAAAATGCTAAGTGATCTGGATCCGACTAAAGTACACGGGAGGCTGCACAGCAGTTCTGTGCAGCTAGTGTTACATGTATTACATGAGGGCAGACAATGAGTATCTGGGCACCTGGGGACACGAGACTTCCCCTCACAGATACCAAGACACATCTGTACTTCTCTAGGGCTGCCTGGCTTGGTTCCATCCTGCTCAGCTGTTCCTTTGCTGCAGGTTGAGCTTCTGGCTTCATTGGTTCCAGCAGACACCAGCTAGAACGTTTGAGTTAACTTTGACACGTGCACTGAGGCTGGAGCAAGGAAGCATGCACACAGATGACACTGGGCCTAGTGTAGACGGCCTTCATGGATGCTTCCTTCTGGAATAGGATCCACTTACACATTTCTCAGAGTGGTAGAACATGCTCTAAAAAGCCACCATCTGCCCTCTCTTCTTTTAACTGTTATGTGAAGGCAGTCCTTGTGCAGTGTGCAGTGTGGAGACCTGGGGCAGTCCCGCGCAGTGGGCAGTGTGGAGACCTGGGGCAGTCCTGTGCAGTGAGTGTGGAGACCTGGGGCAGTCCTGTGCAGTGAGTGTGGAGATCTGGGGCAGTCCTGAGCAGTGGGCAGTGTGGAGATCTGGGGCAGGCCTGTGCAGTGAGTGTGGAGATCTGGGACAGTCCTGTGCAGTGAGTGTGGAGATCTGGGGCAGTCCTGAGCAGTGGGCAGTGTGGAGATCTGGGGCAGTCCTGTACAGTGAGTGTGGAGATCTGGGGCAGTCCTGTGCAGTGAGTGTGGAGACCTGGGGCAGTCCCGCACAGTGGGCAGTGTGGAGATCTGGGGCAGTCCCGTGCAGTGGGCAGTGTGGAGACCTGGGGCAGTCCCGCACAGTGGGCAATGTGGAGACCTGGGGCAGTCCCGTGCAGTGGGCAGTGTGGAGACCTGGGGCAGTCCCGCACAGTGGGCAGTGTGGAGACCTGGGGCAGTCCCGTGCAGTGGGCAGTGTGGAGACCTGGGGCAGTCCCGTGCAGTGGGCAGTGTGGAGATCTGGGGCAGTCCTGAGCAGTGGGCAGTGTGGAGATCTGGGGCAGGCCTGTGCAGTGTGGAGATCTGGGCAGTCCTGTGCAGTGAGTGTGGAGATCTGGGGCAGTCCTGTGCAGTGTGCAGTGTGGAGACCTGGGGCAGTCCTGTGCAGTGTGCAGTGTGGAGACCTGGGGCAGTCCTGTGCAGTGGGCAGAGTGAAGGTGTATACTACATGGCATACACATATTTGATACCTTTAATCTCAACTAAATATTGTGGTTATAACTATTTTCTCTTTTCAATTTTTTTATTTATTCATTTATTTTTGAAGCAGAATATCACGCAGTCTTTGCTGGCCTCAGCTTTCTAGTTTTAAACTCTTGATCCTCCTGTTTCCATCACCCTAGTGCTGTGACTATATTCATAAGCCACCAGGCCCACTTTTTGTTTTGTTTTGCTTTTGTTTTCCTTGAGGCAGGGTCTCATTGTGTAGCTGAGACTGTCCTCAAACTCAAGATTCCTCAGTCTCCTGAGCACTGGGATGGCAGGTGTTCCCTGCCACATTCAGCTAAAGACTGTAACTTACACCATTTGAGGTACAAAATTAGCACAACCTTCTTTCTCTTCCTTTTCACTCCTCCTCTTTCCCTTCTTGTCTTGATAATTTCCCAAAGATGTATCCTTACTCTGTTACCAGACTTGTTACATGTATCTCCTCCCCTTTAATCCAAGAACTTCTCATTTTCACTTGGAAGCAGCATTTTATGTCTCTCTTTAGCACATCCAAATTCCCAGCAAGGTTGCTCTGAGCTTTGGAATCTTAAGTAAGTAATGCAAAGGCCATTTGAACACAGGGTCTGCAATACTACTGCAGTCAGTCTAGTCCCCAAGCCCGTTACTCAATAACTAATGAATGTCACATACACATGGAGACATGCCAGACAGAGAGGCTGGGATGCCCCCAGACACGATGGAACAAAGCAGCACCAAGTTCATCATTAAATTCAGAGTGCCACGCAATTTAAGACTTAAGAGTTGCTTATTTCAGGAGATTTTCACTGGACATGTGACAGCACTAGTGAATCTCAGATAAGGGGAGGGGCCACTGTTTCCTATCTCTTCCTGCTGTCTTTTCCAGGCACTTTTTTTCAGGTCTGAGTCACCTAAGGACAGCTGTTGGTGTGATCCAACTACTCAGTGGTGCCCCTTATGGCAGGTAGATGCCCACAGCAGTTGTCTTTCAAGTTGGGGAAAAGGGGGCAAGAGGCATGGATTGCCATGGACACAGGCGGTAAGAGTGAGCACCTACCCAGTCCATGGAGAAATGAAACCAAAGACAGACTGCTTTGATTTTGTTTTGTTTGGATTTTTGTTGTTGTTTTTGAGACAGTGTGTAGCTGACTTTCTTTTGAGCCACCAACCAACTCCCAAATCCTGACATGGAGACTTATTAGCTATTAATGCTTGGCCTTAGTTTATGCTTGTCCCACTAGCTCTTATAACTTCCTGTTTCTCTTCATCTTCTGTTTTGCCTCAGGGATTTTTAACCTTCCTTTCATTCTGTACATCCTACTCCGTGTCTGTCTGGCCCAGGGCATCTCCACCTCTTTCTTTCCTCTTCTCTGGGTCTTTTTTCTCTTCTCTGCTCCTACTTATTCTCCCTACCCTAGCACTGCCTGTCCCTTTACTGCCTAGCTATTGGCCATTCAGCTTTTTATTAGCCTAATCAAGTGCCTTAGGCAGGCAAGGTGTAACGGCAACAATCTTTACATAATTAAACAACTGCAGCAAAAACAAATGTAACACTTCTTTGCTTAGTTAAACAAATACAACATAAGCAGACACCAACCCACTGCAGACACAGGCCCACTGCAGACATAGGCCCACTGCGGACACAGACCCACTGCAGACACAGGCCTTTGCAGACACAGACCCACTGGAGACACAGACTCACTGCAGACACAGACCCATTGTAGACACAAGCCCACTGCAGACACATGCCCAATGCAGACACAGACCCACTATAGACACAGAATCACTGCAGACACAGGCCCACTGCAGACACAGACCCACTATAGACACAGAATCACTGCAGACACAGGCCCACTGCAGACACAGACCCACTATAGACACAGAATCACTGCAGACACAGGCCCACTGCACACACAGACTCACTGCAGACACAGACCCACTGCAGACACAGGCCTCTGCAGACACAGGCCCACTGCATACACAGACCCACTGCAGACACAGGCCCACTACAGACACAGACCCACTGCAGACACAGTCCCACTGCAGACACATGCCCACTGCAGACACAGGCCCACTGCAGACACAAACCCACTGCAAACACCGGCCCACTGCAGCCATAGGCCCACTAGACACAGGCCCACTGCAGACACAGACTCCCTGCAGACACAAACCCACTGCAGACACAGACTCTCTGCAGACACAGACCCACTGCAGACACAGGCCCACTCAGACACAGGCCCACTGCAGACACAGGCCCACTGCAGACACAGACTCTCTGCAGACACAGACTCTCTGCAGACACAGACCCACTGCAGACACAGACTCTCTGCAGACACAGACTCACTGCAGACACGGACCCACTGGAGACACAGACTCACTGCAGACACAGGCCCACTGCAGACACAAGCCCACTGCAGACACAGACTCTCTGCAGACACAGACTCTCTGCAGACACAGACCCACTGCAGACACAGACTCTCTGCAGACACAGACTCACTGCAGACACGGACCCACTGGAGACACAGACTCACTGCAGACACAGGCCCACTGCAGACACAGACCCACTATAGACACAGACTCACGGCAGACACAGGCCCACTGCAGACACAGACTCACTGCAGACATGGACCCACTGGAGACACAGACTCACTGCAGACACAGGCCCACTGCAGACACAGACTCACTGCAGACACAGACCCACTGGAGACACAGACTCACTGCAGACACAGACCCACTATAGACACAGACTCACTGCAGACACAGGCTCACTGCAGACACAGGCCCACTGCAGACACAGACCCACTATAGACACAGACTCACTGCAGACACAAACTCACTGCAGACACAGACCCACTATAGAGACTCACTGCAGACACAGACCCACTATAGACACAGACTCACTGCAGACACAGACCCACTGAAGACACAGGCCCACTGCAGACACAGACCCACTATAGACACAGGCTCACTGCAGACACAGACCCACTGGAGACACAGACTCACTGCAGACACAGGCCCACTGCAGACACAGACCCACTATAGACACAGACTCACGGCAGACACAGGCCCACTGCAGACACAGACTCACTATAGACACAGGCTCACTGCAGACACGGACCCACTGGAGACACAGACTCACTGCAGACACAGGCCCACTGCAGACACAGACTCACTGCAGACACAGACCCACTGGAGACACAGACTCACTGCAGACACAGACCCACTATAGACACAGACTCACTGCAGACACAGGCTCACTGCAGACACAGGCCCACTGCAGACACAGACCCACTATAGACACAGACTCACTGCAGACACAAACTCACTGCAGACACAGACCCACTATAGAGACTCACTGCAGACACAGACCCACTATAGACACAGACTCACTGCAGACACAGACCCACTGAAGACACAGGCCCACTGCAGACACAGACCCACTATAGACACAGACTCACTGCAGACACAGACCCACTGAAGACACAGGCCCACTGCAGACACAGACCCACTATAGACACAGGCTCACTGCAGACACAGACCCACTATAGACACAGACTCACTGCAGACACAGACTCACTGCAGACAAAGGCCCACTGCAGACACAGACTCACTGCAGAAACAGGCCCACTGCAGACACAGGCCCACTGCAGACACAGACCCCCTGCAGACACAGACCCACTGCAGACATAGGCCCACTGCAGACACAGACCCACTGCAGTCACAGGCCCACTGCAGACATAGGCCCACTGCAGACACAGACCCACTGCAATCACAGGTCCACTGCAGACACAGACCCACTGCAGACACAGGCCCACTAGACACAGACCTACTGCAGACACAGACCCACTGGAGACACAGGCCTACTGCAGACACAGACTCACTGCAGACAAAGGCCCACTGCAGACACAGACTCACTGCAGACAAAGGCCCACTGCAGACACAGACTCACTGCAGACAAAGGCCCACTGCAGACACAGACTCACTGCAGACACAGGCCCACTGCAGACACAGACACTCTACAGACACAGACCCACTGCTGACACAGGCCCACTGCAGACACAAACCCACTGCAGACACCGGCCCACTGCAGCCATAGGCCCACTAGACACAGGCCCACTGCAGACACAGGCCCACTAGACACAGGCCCACTGCAGACACAGACTCTCTGTAGACACAGACCCACT
This sequence comes from Cricetulus griseus, assembly GCF_003668045.3. Taxonomy (NCBI): domain Eukaryota; kingdom Metazoa; phylum Chordata; class Mammalia; order Rodentia; family Cricetidae; genus Cricetulus; species Cricetulus griseus. Next base: position 266,061,697 of record NC_048595.1, on the reverse strand, counting down.
GCAGACACAGGCCCACTGCAGACACAGGCCCACTGCAGACACAGGCCCACTAGACACAGAGCAACTCACCCACACAGACCCACTACACCAGGATGAATTTAGGAAAAGCCAGAATGTTTCCTGGTTTCTTCAACCTTGGTTGTTTTTTGTTCCACTTTCAGATACTGCACATATTTGTGTTTAAACAATAGAGTTGAAACAAACTATGCAAATATGATTATAAAGATAAAAGAAAAATAGTATTCAAGTTATTTAATGCTTTTAGTCTAGGCAGCCATTAACTCTCATTTGTAATTAGACATTTAACTGTGAAACACAGCATGAACTAAAAAAAAAAATATGTTGCATGTATATCTTAAACCTTGATTAGAACTGAGGTGAAATTCCCATAACATAAAATTAAACATTTTAAAGTACCTGCCTAGAAGTGTTCACCTTTAACCCTAGTACTTGGAAGGCAGAGGCAGGTAGATCTCTGTGAGTTCAAAGCTGGTCTGATCTAAGTAGCTAGTTCCTAACCAGCCAAACTGCATAGTGAGGGCTTGTCTCAAAACAAACAAACTAACAAACACGCCTTCAGGGACACTTACAGCATTACACAGCACCGTTGTCTCTGTCCACTTTACTTTTCATAATCCCCACAGGAGAATTTGTGCTCACTAAGCAGCCACTCTCTCCTATTTTGACTGGTATTTTACTTCATACTTATATTTTTAGAGTTTTTTTTTTATTTTTCCATTATGCAGCATAAGTACACGTATCTGCATGTGGAGCAGCCTGTGGAGGCCAGAGGCATCCGATCATCTGGAGCTAGGGTCACCAAAGGTTGGTGTGGTGTGGATGCCAAGCCTTGGGTCCTCTGGAAGAGCCATCTGGCTAGCCCTGATCTTCTACTAACTTTTAAGTGAGTATATTTTAGTGGGGCATGTGGCTTATAGCTCCCAGATCCCAGGAGGCTGAGGCTGGAAGACTGCTATAATCTCAAGGGTGGCCTATGCTATATGTGAAATCCTATCTCCAAAAAATAGACATTAAAAAAGATATATTTTAATGGAAATATGCCCTTCTTTAATTGTTAATACTGTACTACAACAAGGATAAAGAAGTTTTCATCTTTTTTCAGAAGCCATATTATTGTTATAAAAGCATAATTGTTTCTATTTTGTAATATTTATTTCCCTTTTAATTTCTTATTACTATGACTCCTGTAGACACAGTACTTTGGAGGCAGAAGCAAGAGGGTCATGAGCTCAGGAGTAGGAGGACACTGTGAGTAGCATAGTGAAGCTCCAACAAGAAGGAAAGAAATAGAAAGGGGGAGGGGAGGAGAGGAGGGGAAGAAGAGAAGAGAGGAGGGGAGGGGAGGGGAGAGAAGGGGAGAGGGAGAGAAGAGAGGAGAGGAAAGGAGGGAGGAGGGCAAGGGGAGGGAACGGAGGAGAAAAGAACCAGGCATAATTTTTATCAGAATTTGGGAGTGGAGGCAGAAGGATGAGAAGGTCAATGTCATCCCCAACTGCATAAGCTAAGCTGGGGTGTGTGAGACTCTGTCTTACAGGCAAAAGTAAAATAAAGGAAACCACACACACAGCTATTGACAGTTCTTTTTCTGACCACTATTATTCTCCATCCCATTTGATGATTATTACTGATGATAGTTTTGTTGACTAGATGAGTATTAATAGAAATTCATCTGTTAAGGGTGCCCCGTAAGCCAAATCCACGATGACACAGGCCACCAGCCTTGGCTGTCCCTGCTGCACACTGCTCAAATGCTGCACTGTTCACTCTGTAATTGGTATGTGCGCATTGGGGACGGGGGACAAGCTCTTCATCTTTCCTCTTGGGTATTCCAGCTGGGAGTTTGTGAATTAACTTGGCAAAAGACAGCTTACAAAAGGGGAGAAAGGCCAAGCTTAGCATGTACATAGGAGCACATATGAATAGGGAGCTCGGGAGAACTTAACATGTAGAGAGCACATAAGAACAGGGAGCTCGGGAGAACCCACACAGAATCTTAACAAAAACTAGTAAATTTGACAAGAGGTGAAATGACAAGAGGAAGGACCTCCCAGGATGACAAAGCGTAGGAGTGTAAGTATGTGGGGAAACTAAAGGAGGGAGGAAGGGCTGTTTTAGTAAGATTTGTTACAGAGATTCCTCTCATTTCTTGCTATCAGGGAACCTGATGGTTAAGCATATAAGCAAATGGGGGTGGGTAGAGGATTTTCTGTGATGTCTACTACTTTTTATTGTTATTTCAAGGGCACATTATTGTTGTTATTGTTATCATATTGGTGTTTTGCCTGTATGAATGTCTATAAGAGGATCCTGGAGTTACAGACAGTTGTGAGCTGTCATGTGGGTGCTGAGAATTGAACCCAGGTCCTCTGGAAGAGCAGTCAGTGCTCTTAACCACTGAGCCATCTCTCTAGCCCCAATGTCTACTATTTCTTGATTGTTTTCAGCTCAAAATAATCTGCATGCCAAAGCAGCATTGGGGATCAGTGTAGTTTTCCCCCTGTGATAGGCACTTACTAGGGCTAACACGGCTTATGGGGCTTACGGGCTGAGGTCATCTAGAGTCTTCTTTTCCCTGAGTATTGTACTTTCCGAGGAAGCAAATCTTCACTGTCCCTCCTTAGAAACAGTCTGAGGATATCTTGGAAAACTGGCTGGGGCAGTTGGGTCTGTAATTAGTATGGGGGTGGGGGTGCACAACCTAATCCTCAGCCCAGAGAAGGGCACGCCCCAACAAATCTCATGGAGCATCTTTTCCAAGCACCCTCCACAGCAGACAGACAAGGATAAAACTAAAGCGGCAAGTGTTACAAAGTAGTCTTTCTACGTAAATTCCTGCCATGCCAGAGGCAGGCGAACGTCTCCACTCTTTCTGTTTCCCTAACTGCCTCCACTTTGGTGATAGAAGTAGAGCTAGAAAATCCCTACCCCATCCCAGGTGCTGGAGGTCAAACCCACAGTCGCTCCACCACTGAACTCCAACCTGTGTACTTTTTTTTAAAGTGGGTGCCTTCCATGCAAGGGAATGCTAATGTCACCATTATCTACATCAAAGAGCTGAAGAGACGTGATAACTGAATTATGGTGGAAATGTTCAACCCGACACTGCCATGGGCCTCCCTACATGGGAAGCAAATTCACCAGGAGACTGGGAAAGCTCCAACTTTCAGAACCCTTCCCTCCCTTACACAGCCCCTTCCAAGTCTCTGCATCTAATTTAGGGTTTAGAATTTGTATTGTTTTTCTTACACAGGTCCCACAATAACAATACTGTTTTTCTCTACTACACTCTTACAATCCAAAACACCAGATGTCTGAGGTTTTCTCCCTGTATACCAAGTGCGTTCTAGCAGGCAGCAACCAGGCTATGCTCTAATTCAGTGCAGCCCTGACACTGTCTGCCTGGTGATAGCACCACATCCCACAAATTGAGTGTTCAGTCCTACAAGACTCCTCTGTTTCAGATGCCAACCAGGAGCCACACCGATCAGCCAGCCATGACCCCTGACACAGGTTTAATTAATTTACCAAAGTGGTTCTTGGAACTCATCAAAGCACTTTACTTATAACTGCCTAATTGTGGAAAGCATGCATAGGAGGAGATAAGCAGGTGGGGGACAGGCACATCTCTTCCCTGAACTTAACTTATTCTGCAGAGCTCACGTAAACTATCTCCCCACAATCCACATCTCACCTTTATCTTGTGTGTGTGTGTGTGTGTGTGTGTGTGTGTGTGTGTGTGTGTGTGTGTGTATTTGTTTTATGTGCACAGGTATTCTGTCCACATGCATGACTGTGCACCAGGTACATACCTGGTGCCAGCAGACGTCAGAAGACGGAGTCACAGACACTTTTTAGCCGTGATGTGTGTTCTGAGAATTGTTGAGCCATCCCAGAGGCCCCTTTTTCTTTTTCTTTTCTTATTTTTTTGTGGAGATAATTAATTAAATTACTGGCCATTAGAGATAAATTCAACCTCTTTCAGAACGTTGGAAGGATATGCCAACAACCTCTTACTCCTGTCCTGGTCTTCCCAGTGGAAAGCAGGATCCTGAGCCTTTTTAACTCACCTCACTGCATCGGTTTCATTCACATACAAAAAAACCACACTCTGAAGATCATTAGAGGGATTTAAGACCTCTCCTAGCTATCTTGAATTGTCAACTTGACACAAGATAAAGTCATCTAAGAAGAAAGCCTCCATTGAAGAATTGCCTACATCAGATTGTCCTGTGGACTTGTCTCTGGGGGTTGATTTGATTACTAACTGATGCAGGAGGGCTCGCCCATGTAGGTGGTACCATCCCTATGCAGGTGGGCCTGGGCTATGTAAGAAACTCAGCTGAGCATGCGAAGGGAGCACACCAGAGAGTGAGCCAATAAGCAGCATTCCTCCATGGTTTTTGCTTCACGTTCCTGCCCTTAGCTCTCTCGATGACAGACATGAACTGGAAGTGTGAGCCACGGAAGTCCTTTCCTCTAAATTGCTTTTTGTCAGAGTCCAGAACAGGACCTATGTACTTGAAGTAACAGAAACCAAAAATGTATTGTAGCCCAATACCACAACTCGATTCCCATTCTGATCTCCACATATCCTGGTTGACCCCAACCTTTTATGGGTCTATGTGAGGAATTCTAGGAGACCTATTCTCTGAATGAAACTGCTGAGTCATAAGCTTTTCAGGTACTTGCTTCAGTAAATGGATGGTGGATTGTTCTCTCAGCTGAGCTGCAGTAGTGGCCCAAATCCACCCCTCCACCCCCATTCGCCCACCCATCTGCCCAACTCTACAGCACTGGGCATTATCCATTATCCTGCTTTCTAGCTTCCCGGGCTTAATGCCTGGCCTTACAGCCTTCAATGATAAGGTGATCTATCGCATGGCTTTAGTTTGCATTTCTTTAAGAACTTGCAGTTTCTTTCCTATAATTGTGAGGCTGTGGATCTCCTGTTTCCTAAGTCTTCAGCTATAATTTTCTTCTGGGATATTGTCTGTCCTTTCTTGTTGAGTGTCACAAGTTTGCTGTTTACTCCAGTAATTAATTCTTTGTCACTTCTAGATGACCTAAACTGCCTTCCATCTTACATCCAGCAGAGGTTGAGTTCGTTCAGGGTGCTGCAGCCATTTCTTAACTCCCATGCAACCTGTTAATACAATCCTTGACTTGATATAATCAGATCCTTCCATTTGTCATGGCATCTCTTTCTTGCTTTCTTCTTTCTTTTTGTCTTTGCTGGGACCAAACCCAGGCCCTCATGAACAGAAGGCAAGCAGCCCACTACTGAATACTTCTGGTCCTGGTTTATATATATTTTCAAAGTCTTGTTTAAGGATTTTTTTTAAAGCACTCGGGCGGCAGAGGCAGGCAGATCCTGGCCTACAAAGCAAGTTTCAGGACAGCCAGGACCATCCCACAGAGAAACCTTGTTACGGACATTCCTCCCGCCAGCATGGTCCCAGAGCCATGTCAGCCCCAAATGAACACACAGACACTATATTAGTTATAAAACTGTTTGCTGTTGGCTAGGGCTTCTTATTGGCTAGCTTTGTCTTAATTATTTAATCTATTTCTATTAATCTATGTATTTCCACATGGTCTTATCTTACCGGAGAAAGAGTCTGGACCTGTTATTCCACTTGAGTCCTACATGATGACTGCTTCTGCCTACATTTCCCAGAATCCTCCTCATCTCCTAGTCCTACCTATCTTGCTTCCCTATTGGCCAACAATGCTTTATTCATCAACCAATAAGACAAACATATACAGAAGACATCCCATCAAAACCCTGTCTGAAAAAATCAGAGAGAGTTAGGTTTAAATCTGTTGACAATAACCTTCTTGTCCCTTAAAGGGGGGGTCCCTGTGTCTCCGCACCAGGTTCTCAGTGTCTCGAGCAATGATTTGGACAGCACATAGAAAAGCAGTAGTGGAAGTCTTAGGTATGGAGACAGATGTTAGTGGCTTAGAGGCCACTGAGAATGGACTCTCCCACGTGGACTGGAAAGGCAAGTGTTTCCTGTGCTTTTAAATTACCTAAGGAAAGGTGGAGTTATCTACTTCCTCCTGGTCAAAAGAATAAACACCTCAATTCTGCCTCAGGCCTTGGATGTAGACTTGACAATTTAAGCTACTCCAAATATTGCCTGGGCCTTCCCCTCTTTTTCAGAGTTAATCCAGGTGCGCCTGTCAATCATCTAGCCAGGATTCCAGTGCCCAGGAAAACTGCCTCACCAGAAGGCATGCTGGGACAAGGAGTACTATCTGGCCCCTTAATGAGGTAATGTATTGTCTGAACCAGAAGCCCCTTCCTCAGGGTAGAAACTCACAGAGCTGCCATCATATAGCTCCGTAGAGCCTGCCCACTTCTCTGAATCCCAACTCAGGAGAGTGTAACTTTCCTTTTTCTCTTTCGGTCTTTTTCTTTTGGGCACAGGCCAAAGTCTACCTGTGCTTTCTCTATCCCTTTGGCCTCCTCACTTATTCTCTGAAGCTAACCTCTTACCCTCCCTCCTTTCCTCTGATTGGCCGGCCTCTTCCTCCAGGCAGCTGCCAAAATTTTACAGCTCACCTGCACTAGGTTTATTTTTATTTTTTCTCTCTTAAACTCTAAATTGTCCTCAAACTTCCTTCAAAGTCCATTTTAAAATTAGTTTATTAATGGAACCAAGATCCCCAAGGAAATGCCATTTTTCCCCCAGTAATATTAATTATAGATTTATTGAAAGTGAGAGTGAAAACATGGAGTATACTCCACAGAATGGAGGAAGGCTGGAGCAAGCTTGTGACTAGAGATCCCTGAATTCTTCTGAGGGGGCTCTTTAGGCCAGTCTGGGCAGAGGAGGAGTTGATCTGTAGAGATAGGAATGGCATGGAGCCGAGCCTGACAATTGGAGAATACATCCCATAACCATAATCATGTGTGTGGGGTTGTGCATAGCTTTGAAATGCCCTCCAGCCCACAGGACATTCTAGGGACAGATTAGCCTTCTCTGCTCCAAACCAGTCTAAGTTGTTTTTTTTTCTTTTTAAAAAAATCTCTTCTCCTATCTGAATGTTTCGGAACACAGATTGCCCACAGAATGGGGCTTGCTGTTGTTGTCCTATTGGGAAGAGACAGAAAAAAAGATTTTTTTCAAGCGCATGTGTCTTGGGTGGCTGGGCTGTCCCTGCCTTTGCTGCCTCACTTCGGATGTAAGATTGGGTAGGGATCCAATTTTATTTTTCTTCATCCTTTTTTTCTCTGCCTCTCTTCCCATTACTAGGTAACCCATCACAATGACTCTGTACATAAGAGGTTACAGGTATATTAAACAACTTTCTTACTATAACAAAATACCTGAAATAGTCAACTTAAAAATAAATTTGAGCTTATGATTTATCAGTCCATGGCCACTTGGTGTTGTTGCTTTGGGGCCCCATGTTGGCACAGTGGACCATGGTGTAAGTGTGCAGGGGAAGGCAGCTCCCCTCATGGTGGTCAGGGAACAAAGAAGAAATGGACAAGGTTCCAAGGGCACACTCCCCTCAACACAACCCCCTATACACACACACACACACACACACACACACACACACACACACACTACGAAGCTCCACCTCTTACAGGGTCTGCTACCTCCCAATAGCATAATAAGCTGGTGGCCTAACCCTTCAGCATGTAGGTCACTAGGAAACATTCTAGAACTATAGCAACAATTAAATGCAGGTTAATCCACTTCAGTGCCACATGAGAGACACTTGTGTTCAGTGTTTCATTGTCTGGACGTTTTTTCTTTGTTGTCCTACAGTTTTGAGGTTGATGTAAGCACCTGTGGAATTTTCTTAGGTATAGCTAGAAAAGCATCTCAAGGAAGAGAGATGGTCTGGTGGGAAAGACCACCTGCTGTGCAAGCACAGGGACCTGGGTTCAGATCCCTAGCATCTGCAGGAAAAGACACATGTCTGTAAATCCAGAGATAAGCAGCCCTGGGAGTTGGCTTTGCTTTGGTCTGGGGAGGTGAGGCAATGAAAACCCATGCTGGCCAAAGAGGAAACAGCACAGTGGTTGTCATGGTTCACATGCCTGGAAGTGGGCCACGGGCTCTACAAGCATAGAAGAGCCTTTCACTAGGTAAGGCATGGACAAGGGCCAAGGGAAGGGACATGGAGACAAGTGTCCCCAGAGAATGGCCATGCACGGCAGGGGGCTGAGAAGGCAGCCAAGCATGGCCAAGGACTCTAGGCAACTGGGATTGAGGGAATGAAACTCTCTTGGCTTGGTGACTAGAGGCCATGGTGTGGGTCATGAATAACTGTGAAGACAGAATATGTCAAGTTAGAAAGCAAAAGAGAGCTGAGGGCCAGAAGCTCTTTCCCCCAAGGCCTTGGTGCTGCTGTGCCTATTTACCCTGCACAGGGACCTAGGTGACCTCCAGGGAGAAGATGACCCAGGGAGAGAGAAAAATCCAGACTTTCAGTTTGGGGTTTTTGTTTGTTTTATTGTTGGTTTTTGTTTGGTTTGAGACTGGCTCTCACTATGTTGCCTTGGCTGGCCTGGAGCTTGCTATGTAGACCAGGCTGACTTCAAATTCATAGAGCTCTGCCTCTGCCTCTGCCTCTACCCCTTTCTGTCCCCTTCCTGCCCCCCCCCACCTCTGTACCTCTGCCTCCCAAGTGCTGGGGTTAAATGTGTGTTCTACTATGCCCAATTCAGGAAAGTTAAGGCAAACATCTGTTGAATTGATGATATAATTTTGTGTTAATAAATGGTTGTGGTTTATTTTACCCAAGATATGACATTATATACATTTCACATCTACTATAAAATGTTTAGCTTCTGAAGACTGGATTCAAGCATTACAAAAAAGAAAATCTGAGGGTGCTTGGAGAATGGAACAGGAAAAATGACATAACACAGTTGGGCAGGAAAGAAACGGAGGCATGAAGAAATCAAAAGCTTTGCTTCCCAGAGAGTTAGAGGCAGGCAACTGTGGACTGCTAGCTGATCAGCCTCACTCTGGCTCCCTATGTGAGCAGGAACAACCCTCCTGATATCAGCCCTGCTTGTGGAGCTCTTCTGGGTCACAGAAGCTGGACTACAAATAGAGAACTTCTCAGTGTGACCACTTATCTCCAGGGTGATACCGTTGCCATACAGGAAGTACACAATGCACCAACAGTAATCTGGAGTCCTATCACTGCTTAGTGAAGCTCTTGGGTGGTTAGACATCATGCAGCTGACCTGAGACGTTCTCAGTAAATAAGAAATGGTTATGTTTTTTATGTGTCCTTCTTGTTTATAGATTAAAAACATTCTGAAGCAGGCATGGTGCTACTGTTCCTGGGCGCAGTCAGCTGCGCACATACACCACCTAACCTAAATATACACACTTGTAACACTAAAATAAAAGGGAGGAGTTGTTCAGTATGGGCACAGTGGGAAGAGGAATAAATAAGGAGGCCCAGTGACCCCCTAAGTCTTCAGAGGTACCAGTTTTGTTTTAAGAGAACAGGAAGCTTGTATGCACAGCCGAGCAGCCTCGATAAAGCTGCGGTTCCACCCAACACTGACCCATCATTATCTTGATTTTAGTCTCTCTTGCGAAGCGGTCTGCTAACCATCCAGAACAATGTGAACGCTTTTCCTGGGAACCAAGCTCCTCTTCTGACAGACCACTGGCTACAGCCTTTTCCTTCCCAGAATGATTCCTAGAGACAGTTCAATCCCTTGGGGAACCTTGTTTGGTTATCTGGTAGCAAAACATCTGGGTCACATGTCTCTCTGTATCTTCCCTTCTGTCAAAATGGCTACAGTATGCAGCTATAACTGAGGCAGGAGGATTGCGTTCCTAGACACATGGTAAAAGTCTCAAAAAACAGTTCTCTAAGGGAAGGCAAATTCTGCTCCCAAAAGGCTACACTCCACTTTCTCTTAGTCCAGAAAGGGGCTTTCTGCACAAGTCCTTCAGGGCTAGCACTAGCAGAGTCCCCTGTTGTCTGGTCTCTGCAAGCTTTAGGCAGCCAAGAGGCAGACAGTTCTTCTGCTCTGAGGGCCTCATGGCTGGCCAACAGTGCTACTTCTGTGTGAGTCTGCTATATGCACCAAGGGGACCCTGTCTGTGAGCCTGCTATATGCACCAAGGGGACCCTGTCCCATTTTGGACTCAGGCAAGGCTCTTTCCAACCCAGCCTTCTCCCAGTCTGCTGGCTGGCCACAAGCCTCTTTCAAACTGCCTAATCATGGGATGCAGAAGTTTTGACCACATCATCTTTACCATTTGTCTCAGTATTTGTTCAACTGGTTTATACTGTCCATACTACTTGGCCATTGTTATTTCGGTATTCCATTGCCAAGGGGGACAGGAAACTCCAGAAGACTCACAGTCACCCCAGAACTCACTCCGGAGTGAAAGGTTCAGCCTTTAATGCTGATTGGTTCTATCTCTTTAAGAGACAGACCCCGCCCCCTGACAACAGTCAGGGCACGCACAGGAAAACATGCTACATCATCACCACGTCACCCTCCATGCATTATGGCCTGCGTGAGGACTCTGGGCATGTGTGGAACCTCAGTGCATATGCACAGTCTTCCCTTTAAAAGTTCCAACTTCCCTGCTGCTCTCTCTACTCTCTTTCTGCTCGTTCCTGCTCTGCTCTTCTCTTCTCCCACCTACACACTCTTTCTGCCTCTCTATGGCAACCTGCCATGGCGGTCAGCCATTACCCCTGTTCCTCTTCTCTCTCAGTCTCCCTACTCTGCCGGACCTTACAATAAACTAGACAATATGTCTCATCTTGTGCCTTCTCTCTTTTTCTTTATATCTAATTTAAACAAAAACATAACACGGAGGGTAGTCCGAGTGTTGACCTCAGTCATCAATTGTGTATCTGGCTCCCTCAGTACTGAGGTAGGGTAGGAAACCACAACCTCAGCCTACATTTGTACTCTAATCCCCAGCTCACAAGACAGGAATGATTGTTACATTCATAAATGGCTGAAAGGGAATCAAAATAACAATAACCTGGGGCACACAAAAAAGAAAGGATTGGAGCAATGGGTCAGCAGTTACATCACTGACTGCTCTTGCAGAGGATCAGGTTCAGTTCCCAGCACAACACAGGACTCTCAGCTGCCTCTTAGGAGGTCTGATGCCCTCTTCTGACCTCTGTGGACACTGCATGTACATAGTACACAGATGTACATGCAGGCAAACACTCAAACATATGAGATAAAATAAATAAATCTTTTTAAAAGTAAAGTTCAAATCTCTGTGTCCATAAATGAGGTTCTGCTGGAACACAGTCATGTATGTTCCTTGACAGCTGTTGCACTCCCACAGCAGAACTAAACAGTTCCCACAGAGACTATAGAGGCCCTCAAAAATAAAGAATTGATGGTCTTGCCTTTTGCAGTAAAAGGTTGCTGACCAGCCTCTGGCCCAGGTTAAGTACTCTCCATCCTGATGGCTGTGTGTCCTGAAGGTGAGTCCCACTCAGAATGGTGGGGAAAGCAACTGGGTCAACTTCTACCAGGCAGCCTGTAGAGCTGGGCCATTGGTTTTCAGCTCTGGTCTAGCTTAGGCTCCTTGGTGTCGCTTTTCTCTAGGTCTGGAACTGTTTTCTCCTTTATTGTGTCTACTTGTTCAAAGATTCAAAATTTAACACTCAGTTAGGAATATATATATATATATATATATATATATATATGCATTCTTATATGTATGTATGTAACAACACTTAATGAAGAGGCCATGAATTGGAAAGAGAGCAAGGAGGGGGTACATGGGAGGGTTTGGAGGGAAGACAGAAAAGGGGAAATGATAATTGTACTATAATTTCAAAAAAAGTAAGAAACAATTTAAAGTGTATAACAAAAAAATCCCTCCGGGCTTTGTCATGCTCCACTGTGGCCATAGCTATCAATGTTCTTGTTTCTGGGTATCTTATCAAATCTTTGCTCCTTGTTGAAATTTCCCAGAAAGGGAACTACCTAGCTTATGCTTCTAACTGTGCTGGGTTATGAGCTAACAAAATGACTTACTTCCCAAGGGGAGGGTCACACAGGGCAGAGTATAACACAAAGCTCCCTCGGTTTCCCCTAGCACAGCTGTGACAACGACAGAAAGTAGGAGGAACTTGCTTACTATGCAGAGCTGCATATAAAACTGATACTATGCATCAAATTCACTGGTCAAGCTTGAGAGCTAAGATGGGAGAAAAAGAATCCATGACCAGTAGCATTAGAGTTAAGGGAGCTAGGGTTGAGGCTATAGCTTGCTGATGGAACGCTTGTCTAGCATAGGGTCCTAGTTCAATCCCCAGTTCTGCTACCTCCCCAAAAGTTAAGGGAATATGTTGTCAGCAGGGCTTGCTCGTGCAGGTATAGTTAGGAGGGTGATATGGCCACAGAAGGCAGCAGCAACAGCAGGCTATGTGTTGTATCCAAGGCATTTCATGGAAGCCAGCCAAGCAGGAAAACAGGAGGTAGGTTTACTGAGCACCAGTGAATACATGTCCCATACTGTGCAGACAGGTCCAAGTCCTACAGGGGAGAGTAATGAGAGCTAGGAAGGTTCTTTCACTACTGCCATGAGAACTGAAGGACTAAGTAGGAGAGAAAGAGAGAATATTCCAGGGGCAGCATCGACATCAACAGAGAGAATCAGGATCAGTGGACCAGTAGCGGTCTGATGGGGAATGTACTGCTGTTCATCTTACTGATTGTTGAGTAAAGTACTGTTTGGCCAATGAGTCAGCAAGTTAGGTGGGACTAAGAGTCAAGGAGGATTCTGGGAAATGTAGTAAAAAAGTGATGATCCAGGCAGGAAATGACATAGCAGGGAGACACATATATAAACAAGGAAAGAAGAAAGTGGGCTCTCTTCCTCTAGAGTCACCATGTGATCCCGGCATGATGACACCAATGGGAGGCGTCTGATAAGATACGTCTTACAAAATATATAGATTTACCTAATATAAGTCTCTGTGTATCATTTTGGCAATCCACGTCGCAGGCAGAACTCAGTCGGCTGGCAGAAAGCACCCACGTGACAGTAGGGCTCAGGTGGCTTTTGGTGGAAAGATTTATCATAACAGTGGTCCAGATAACTTTGGGACTGCCCCCTACAACATGTTTCTGTACCTGACCAGTCTGGGTAAGTCAGCAGTGCAGGACATCCTTGCCTACAACCAAGCAGTAGGAGTAGAGCAGGTGAGCACAGGCAGAAACGTTTGTGGATGACTCCAGCAGCCCTTAACATGGTATTTAGCAGGGATACCAGGAGCAAAATGAGGGACTGTGATCAGTAAAACAAAAATGTTCTTGGTCTGTTGGATGCTTTTCCCTTGAGTCTGAAATTATTTGCACAGATAGGGGTCAAAGGAGACCCAAGAGTGAAGAGAGTCAAGTCCAATCACAATCTACCCAGGGAAGCCAGATCGATAAGAGACCCAGCCTCCCCAGGGAGCTAGGAAGACATGAGCCTTTCAAGACTGAGTCTCCCTTCTGTGTCAAAGAATAACACCATGAGTCTCTTGCACTGACTTTTTAGATGTCTGAACTACTCCCATTACTTCTGAGTCCCATGTGAAAGTTGTTGTCCCTGCTGCCATCCATCCCTGACTATCTTTATACAAAGTCACGAGCAGAAGTTTGGCTAAATGAATGATAGAAATGACTTTTCATTGGTAAAATTTGTGATCTGTGATCAGGGATTCAACTGTTGGATGGTATTCATGGCACATAGGCTGCCTGCACCCTATGGAAGCTAAGTGTAAGACTCGGGTCAGACCCAAATCGGTAAGATTCGGCTCTAAATGTGTCTTGCATTCAGCCATAAATGCAGACATTTCTGGTTGTGGTGTTGATATCTGTTTTTAAGACTGTTCTTCCATATAGCTAAAGAAATCCATAGTTTAAAGAATGAAGAGAGCTGTCTAGGCATGGTGGCATTGGCTTTTGATCCCAGCACTGGAGTCAGAGGCAGGAGGACCTCTGTGAGTTTGAGGCTGGCCTGGTCTTCATATTGAGTTCTAGAACAATCAGGAAACCTGTGTCAAACAGAAGCAACAACAGAGAGAATGAACAGAGCATCTAAACAATTAGAGCTGGGATGTTGCTCACTTTCCAGAACCAGACCAACAAATACTGATCATCTCCTCACCGATAACAAACATTCATTGGGTTAAGACCTATCTTAGGGTTTCTATTGCTGAGAAGTGACCCCATGGCCACGGCAACTCTTTAAATGGAAAACATTTAGTTAGAGGTTTAGTCCATTATCATGGCAGGAAGCAAGGCAGCATACAGGCAGACATGATGCTGGAAAAGGAGCTGAGATTCCTATATCTTGACCTACAGGCAACAGGAAGTGATCTGAGAAACTGGGTGTGGCCTGAGCATATATGAGACCTCAAAGCCCACCCCCACAGTGACATAGTTCTTCCAACAAGGCCACACCTACTCCAACAAAGCCACACCTAATAGTGCCACTCCCTATGAGCTTATGGGGGCTAATTACCACCACAGGACCTTCATAATACATTTGGGTTGAGACTGTATGCTGCTTACTTTTCTCATCATGATAACAAAATACCTGAGAAAAGGTTTTCGGTACCCAGTTTGAGGGATTGAACATCACAATAGAGGTGTGGCTATAAGAGTAGTTCTAGTGATGATGACCAGAGCATGAGGCAGCTTCTTGTGTTATGTCTTCAGTCAGGAATGAGAAAGGGACAAATTTCAGTGCTCAGCTAGCTTTCTCCCCTTTTCCTTTTCATTTAGTCTGGGATGCCCCCTGGGAGTAAATCTTTACTTGTCAGTTAAACCTCTGGAAACATCCTCCCAGATACACCCACAGGCATGATTCTAGGTGAGTCTAAATCCAGTCAAGTTGGCACTGAATACTATCCCAGGCTTGCTCTCACTACATGATAGTAGGTGTCATGGGGAAATGGGATCAAATCCTACTTTATCTTGGCCAGGAATAGATGACCCCAGTGATGTAGAATGATCCCTGGAGACTGGGCAGCATTCATTCACTTGTCCATATGGCAATATTTGGAGTATAATGCCACACCTGGTGTGCACTTGATAATGAAGCTAGTGCATAAGGTTGGCATGCTCTCCCTCAAGAAGTTTATAGTCCAAGACTGTGACAAAGCAAATAATAGCAATCAATGTCAAGTACTATGGCAAGAGAAATGCAGAGAAGTGGGCCAGGGCCAGGCAGTGTATCCAAGGGTGGAGAGTTAACCTGATCCTTGCTTGACTGGGAAATTTTTCAAGGGCTGGAATTTATCACACAGGCCAAATGCTTCAGCACCACTGTGTCCCATGGCCCTATTACACAATTTATAGTTCAAGGACACCATTTGGATGTCACATGGTCATCCTTCTCATATCAGTTTGGGACCGTGTGGACACCTGGTCCTCTGCTATTGTTAGCTCAGAGGGCAATGAGGTTCAAAACCACATAATGCAGCTGGCAGATTTCATCCCCAGAGACCAAAGCATGAAGAGGTTCAGTGACTTGCCCAAGGGCATTTATTGAGTCAACAGTTAAAATGGGAACACTGTGGCCAGGTGACTCTCCCTTCCATCACTGTCTACTAAGGGGGAAATAATCCTGTGAAGTATCAAATGACTCTAGTCTTTTGATGAGTGTGCAAATCAAGGAGCAAATGAAAAGAGTGAGTGTTGACTTTCCCTTGACATAACCCCTTCAGAAGATGCAGCAACTGATGTTCGAAGAATGTAACTTAGGTTATAATAGAAACAAACATGTTTTTAAAATACCCCCCCCCCCAGAGAACTAGTAAACAGGAGAGAAGAAGTGAAATGACTGTCCCCAATTCATACTTTTCTACTTCACTGTCCTCTGTCATCAGTCATAGAGGGGTATGGGATGGGTGTTTTCATTGGGTTACTGTTATTATTATTGTGGGGGATGGGCTGGGGGCAGACCCAGGGTCTCAGACATGCTAGACAAGGGCTTTACAACTTAGCCACATGCCCAATCTGAGAGGATGACTTATGCACAGGTCAATGAGACAGTCCACTTGGGGCTTTGGTAAGGTGCCTAATACCACATGCTGGATGAAATCATGGCTGTCTGGAATTCTGCTGAGATAACAGAAGGTGATAGCCCCTACTCAAAAGAAGACCTGGGATTCATTTCACCACATGACAAAGAAAACCTTGCCTGTATGCTAGAGTCTACCTATCCCTTACTATAATTTGGGCTTGAATGCACCTGCAAAGACCCATGTGTTGAAGGTACAGTCCCCAGGCAATGCTACTGTGAAGTCACTGGAAGTATGCACCAGGGAGGGCTGCGGCTCCCATTCTCTTCTGGCCATGGTGTGAGGAGTTGGCTATTCCAGGCTCTCCACCTTTGCCTCCAGCAACCTCACCAAAGGTTTTCCAGAAGTGGATCTTCTAGATTATGGAGTGGAACTTTTGAAACCATGAGCTGGAATCACTTTGCTCTTTGTAAGTTGATTTTCTCATGCACTTTGTTACAGTGACCGGTGGTTTGAATACCCCTCTCAACAGCATCTGTGGGAATGATAGAGGAGTAGGCTGTTAAATTTTACATTGAGGCTCCTCAGAGGAATGACACACTGCCTATAGAAGTCCACATTTATTTTCCTTCAGATGGAATTTCCATGAATTTCTTGAAAGATGGTGGCTTCCTTGGCCTTGGAGAGTGACAATGTGGCGTTTTCTTCCATGCTGTTCTGCTCTACACCACAGCAGTGTGGTGTCTGCTTTAGTCCTTCTCGTCTCCAGTGGAACCACCTTGGATTAAGTTTCTACCGTGATTCTTCAATAAAACAAAGCTGAGATGGTTTTTGATGGCTTCCTGTGTCATTTTGACTGGGATGCAGAATACTCAAATAGATGGAAAAATACTGGTTTGCTCCAGATGTTTCTGAACGACATTAACACTTAAATTTGAAGACTGAAGGAAGAAGGAGATGTCTTGAGTGTAGGGGAACATTCTCTAATCCCTTGGAAGACCAAACAGCACAAAAGAGGTGGAGAAAGGGTAAGTTTTGCCTCTGAGCTGGGGAGTCCCTCCCTACCTGTCTTTGGACATGTTCCTGACTTGGGAGCCCTCAGGGGAGAACCTCACATTGGGGTTTACCTCTGTGGTCTTCTTCGTTCTTCAGCATGCAGGTGGCAGACTGAAGGACTTACCAGCCTCCACATTGGTGTGGCAACCTCTCCTAAAGCTCCATATATACCCTGTTAGTTTGCCTTTCTGGAGAACATAGACAAACACAGCTCCCCTCATATTTTTCTGCTTAAAAGAGGAAGGGGCACTCGGAGGAAAAGATTATTCTGTGGCCATATGATCTACTTATAGACTGTGCTGAAACTTTCCCACAGGCTTGATTTTATAAATGCACAAAGCACAGGACCAATACCACAGTGCAACTGGAAAGCTTGGGTCTTGGTGTGCTTGGTTCTCCTCATCTAAAAATGGTTAATAGATGGACTGGATTGGGAAGAAATGTGCCAAAAGCCCATAGTCCTTTCCCAGTGTTTCAAATGTTCATAACACGAAATCAGGCCTTTCTAGAACAAACCATTTAGGAAGAAAATTCTATTTAATGAAAAAGGTTCCTCTTGACCATAATTTAGAAGGCAGAGACAGGCAGATCTCTGGGTTTGAGGCCAGCCTGTTCTACACAGAGAATTCCAGGACACAGGACTATACAGAGAAACCTTTTCTCAAAAAAGAAGAAGGAGAAGGAAGAGGAGGAGGAAGAAGAAAGAAAAAAGAAAGAAAGGAAGAAAGAAAGAAAGAAAGAAAGAAAGAAAGAAAGAAAGAAAGAAAGAAAGAAAGAGGAAAGGAAAAGAAAGGAAAGAAAAAGTTCCTCTTGGTGGGACAAATGTGTTGACCTTCTATCAGGTTATAGAAGAACAGAGCGTCTTCTCTGAGCTCTAGCCTGGCACATGTCTCCACTCTCATCTTACCAACCTGCCTCAGTGATGCCACCATTTTTATTTCCAAGCGAGCATGCAGTCCAGAAACCAGGGAAACATTTTTGAGTCTTTCTCTCTCACCCTCTCCACCAACCAGTGAGTTACTGAGTTCCGATACCATTAAAGACCTGCAGTATTTACTCACTCCTTCCCCAGCTGCCCGCCTCAGTCCAGGCCTCCCTCTTTCCTTGCCTCTGTGTCCTCCATGAGTGTGGAACAATCCTTCCAAATGCAGATCGGATCCTGTCACTTGCCTGCCTCTTGTCACACTCAGTGGCCCTCTGTGGGGAACAAAGGCCAAACTAATCCTACAAAGAGCCCCCTTGCTTGGACAGTTTTCTCTGCCCCCTGCTCCATCCTTGAGCTATCAAGAACAAAAGAATATCATGAACTAGGAAGGATACACTGAGGTGAAATGCGGCTGACACTTGGCTGAACTATGAAGGGAAAAAAGCCTAGGACTCAACCTTGTCCTGGACTACTTAGTTCCCCAACTGGTTCCTTCATGTTGAAGTTCTGTGTTGAAGAATGCTATCCTCCCAGTATAACAGCCATCACCTTCCTCAGAACAGCTTGACAACTTGTAAGGGACCCCAGAGATTAGGCTTATTGACCTTCCTTCATAGAAGAAGATAGACCCTCACCTGAGAGTCTGGCCACCCCGTCCTACACCTCCAAGCCAGTTGATGTGACCTCCCCTGGCTGCATGTGGCATCATGATCTGGAGAGGAACTATAATACACAAACTAACTGAGGAAGGCTGAGGATAGACTCCATTCCTGCAGCTATTGAAAAGTTGTTATCAGTGCTGGGAGGAGATGGCTGCTTCAGGGTCCCCTGCTCCTGTAAGTAACCTCTCAACCATGCTCTGTGAATAAGCCGAATAAACCCATCAGCTCCCTACACTGGGCCACCCCTTGGGTGGGTTGGTACTTTGGGTTTGTCCTTGGTGCACCATAAAGGAGCAGATGCTTGTCCACATCTCCCAGGAAAAGAGTTTTGTAAACACCCTGCCATGCAGAAAATGTACTCTCAGTACCCAGTTGCCTTAGCCGGTTTTAGAAAAATGAACAAACAAACTTGAGAAATCAAAATAAAAAAAATCCAAGAATTCAGATTTTCTCTCAAATTTTTCCATTGAACAAATAAAAAGAATAAAGACATTTTTTAAAAGCCTGAATGGATCAATTTTCTGAAGATCATGAGAGTCGTGACATCTCCCTTCTAACTGTTGTGCCCTTAGGAAGGTGGCTGCTTTTCTCCCACTTTCCAGACACACCCACACAAGGTCCCTCAAGCACTCTGTGCAGCTTTCCTCCTGTGCACCTGGTGGCGACTGTTGATGAATAAACAGAAAAGCCTCATTTGTAATTTGGTGGCTTGCAATCCCGAACACATTTTCCAAAGGAAATGACATCATAAGAGGCTTTGGGTTTCCTGGGCTGCCCACAAAGCCAATTAACCTAGCACACCACTGAAGCTATATATTTTCAGAATGAAATAAAAGGAGAAAGAAGTACAGTAACTATAATGTTCATGAAATAACCAAACGAAAAACCTGAACAAGAAACGCTCACCCAGAGCAGACCTTAGCTACACTGTTAGATTCTGCTCAGAGGGGGAGCCCTCTCTCTTAACGGAGTGATCACGGCTTGAAATTAGTGACTTCCTCTCCTAACAGCTGACTCTCTGACAGCTGCTCAGCTCAGCCAAGCTTTCATGGCTTTCATCTTTCATGAACAGTCTCTCTGAAGTCAGTGACATCTCCACGGCAACCACATCAAGTTTTCCCACTGATGTTGAGATAGGAAGGGAGATGAAATTGATGGGTTTTGTTAAGGGGGCTGAACCCTGAGATGCCAGGGGAATGGAGATAAGAGGTTCAGGGCATTGTCCTCGTGGGCCTGGGCTGTTCCCAGCGAGCATGGGAAACTGCAGTCTCTACCTTTTCCTACTCACTGAGGAAGAGAAATCTTGATGGATGATGTAGGAAAGACAAGAAGGAGCTGGGTTAGGGAGCACAGCACACACGAGGCCTGTGCTGCCAAGCAGCTCTGTGCAACTGGATCCCATTTAATTCTCACTTACTGTGAGTGCTGGCCCTGCGCCTCATGCTGCAGAGGTTATTTACAGAGGGAGAATGCAGACTAAGGAAAGGCAGCACAGATATCACGGCGAGGGCAGGAGAAGGGCAGGAGTCCAGAGAAAGTACAGTGCTGTCCCCAGAGCTGGGAGCGGTTGTGGCTTCCAGCCAGCCACACCCTGACTCCTTGAGCTCTGCTGCTAAGACTGAATGATGATTTGCGGATGCAGCAGTCAGCAGGCCGTTCACACCTGGAGACTCACAGAATTTCACCTCCCTGGAGCCTCCCCGGTGGGTCAACTTGACCTGCTGGGATCTGATCCACTTCCCATTCCAGACTGGGGCCCTGCTCTTCTCATGCCTCTGCCTAGTTTCGTCACCCCAGGTGCATTCCTGCTCTCCAGAAACTGATCACTTAGAACCACCTTCCTACCACATTTGGCTTAGTTTCAGTTCATGGCCTTCCATGTACTTTTTCCCTGCCCCAATGGGAGATTGGGCCCTCTAGGCTCCTGACTGACTGTCGTCTATGCTTGTATGGGCCTCTGAAGATAGGACCTTGAACTACTAACAACCCCTTCATGGGATTGTTCCCAAAGCCCTTTCAGATTTGAATAGCAAGTTCATCTTCATTTCCACAGACATGCTTCCAAAATGCCGAAATCCAAGCCCACCCATTCCCAAACTCAAGTGGGCTATAATATCAGTGTATGAAATGGGTCTTTAAAAGCACCCAGGATTTGGAGAAGAAGCACATTGTTAAATCCAGGGCTCTTGATCCGAGTCATGGGGGCCTACCATCATTTCCTTCCTTATTCAGACCTTAATAAGGTTATCCCAGCAGCTCATCCCCACCTAGCAGGCAGGGGCACAGGCCAACCTGGGCAGATAAATGAGCTCTTTCTGGGCCACCTGGGCCACTGGCAGGTATGCACACCAAGTTCTCCTGGAGATGGGTTGTGTAAATACAACCAATACTTTCCCAGGGTTCTTAAAAGTGAAAATGATTAAAACTAAAATTTACTAAACATAGGCACTCATTATTTTCAAAATAAGAGGCAAGAGTACACAGGTACGAGACATGACAGGCTCAATTTGAGTGCATTTAAATACAGTAGAAACTGAATCCTCAATTCAAGTATCTGGAGTCAGCCCTCAGCAAGGTGATTAGGCCAGCCATGCTGGTATATGCTGAAGAAACAGAGGCAGGAAGATCGAGAGCTGGACTCCAGCTTGGACTACGCATTTATAGTCAGTGGGATGGTTTGGTAGATTAAGGTTGCCTGCTGCCAATCTTGACAACCTGAGCTCCATCCCTGGGATTCCATGATGGAAGGAGAGAACCAATTCCTCCTGAAAAGTGTCCTCTGATCTTGTTGTACGCACCATGACACTCCAATGTGTGTGTCATGAGGATTCTGCCTCTGTGAACTAGTTAATGCTACCACAGGAATGAGTTAGTTATCTTGAAAGTGGGCTTATAAAAGTGGGCTTATAAAAGTGAATCCTGAACTGACTGCTCTTCCAGAAGTCCTAAGTTGGATTCCCAGCAACCATGTGGTGGCTCACAACCATTTGTAATGAGATCTGGTTCCCTCTTCTGGCCTGCAGGCATTCAGACAGAACACTATATACATAACAAATAAAAATAAGAAAATAAACTGAATCCGACCCTCCTGTAGTCCTATTATTATTATTATTATTATTATTATTATTATTATTATTTACTTATTTTTGAGACAGTGTCTCTCTACATAGCCCTGGCTGTCCTGGAATTCACTATGTAGATCAGGCTCACAGATATCTATCTGCCTGCCTCTGCCTCCCAAATTCTGAGAGTAAAGTCATGGGCCACCACACCCAGCCCTTCTTAGATTCATATTATGGACTCTTTTGCCCTCCTGCCTTCTGACATTGGATGGCACAGTATGAAGACCCTCACAGATGCTGCCAAATGCTGTTGGGATTTCCCAACCCCCAGAACCATTAACTAAATAAATGTCCATTGTCTGTGAAGTGCCCTGTCTGGGGCACTCTGTTACTGCAACACAGAGTAAGACAGGGAGCAAGAGGGCTCACAGGCTGCAGGTGCAGAGTGCACAGAGCTCCCTGCTTCTGGGCATCCCCAACCCACACCATCTACTTTTATTATTATTTCCACTGGCTTTTTCCCTTTCCAGGAGCTTCTCTGCACACATGTTTCTTACTGTCCACCTGTTCCCTAACACTATGCCCTTAGCTCTTCTTTTCCTGATTTCTGCTCTAGTTTTTTTCAGTGAATGAGAGTGGGGGCCACCTATTTTACCCCCAAGAAATTCCAACTGCTGTAGTGACATATTATTTATGATTTAAAGCTTGACTGAGGATTCAGAAAAGCAAAGTCAGCCTCAATCTATAGAGATCGGGTAATGGTGATACACACCTTTAATGCCAGCAGCCAGAAGCTAGGAGGTGGTGGTACACACCTTTAATCTTAGGCCTCAGGATTAAGAGATAGATAGATCTCTCTGAGTTCAAGGCCACCCAGGGATACCCAAGATTGAATCAGTCTAAAAGAGTAACAGATCACATGCCTTTAATTCCAGCACTAGGGTCGTATAAAAGACAGAAGCAGGCTCTTCAGTAGTCAGTAGAGGCATTCATTCTCCAGATACACTGAGGAGAAGCAGCAGTCTGAGGCTTGGTGAAAGCTCATGGAGACAGGATCAGCCCATTCAGCCTGGGGTAGAGGTAAGAGGTGTGGGCTGCTTTGCTTTTCTGATCTTCAGCTTGAAATTTGAACCCCAATATCTGTCCCTGGGTCTTTTATCACACCTGGCCCCAAAATGATGTCTTCCTCCTGTCTGCTGGAAACCAGTAGGCCAATCCCAACACAGAATCAGAAGATCAAAGGCTCTACCTGGGGCTGACAAAACCGTGTACCAGTTTATTGCTCATTTCCACCCATTCAGTTTATGATACTCTGGAAGCTTTCCATGACCCCTCCCTTAACCTAAAGTCCTCCTCCACTGGTGCCTGAAAGCCCACCCACCAAGCTAGTCATTTCTTTGTGTTAATCATTACTTCTGCCTAATGATCCCCTTTCGAACATCAAATACTCTGGAGGGGAGAGTTCTTCAGCTTCCTACACAAAGGACATAAGGGAAGCACAGAAGCTCTCACACTCTCCCCATGAGATTGGATAGAAATTAATTTTCACAGGCTACGGAAAAGAGGAGTGTGGTTATCAATGTCATTCTTTTCTTATTCTATCTTTTCTATTCTTACAGACCTGGAGCATAGAGGAGGCAGCATGTAAAAGTTTAAAGGGTGCACTTTAATGACTTTTTCTTTTTTCCTTGATATTCAAAAAAGTTTTATTTATTCTGTGTGAATGGGTGTTCTGTCCGCATGTATATCAGCATGAACCTGGTACCCTCAGAGGCCAGCTCCCCTGGGACTGGAGTTACAGATGGTTATTCGTGCCATGCAGGTGCTGGGAACCCGAATCCTCTGAAAGAACAGCCATGGGCTGTAAACTAATGAGCCATCTTTCCAGTTCCTAATGACTTTTTGTATGGGGACACAACCCTGAGACTCCTGGAACCATGTATATTCAATACTATAGTCCTCCTGGGAGTTCTGACTTCTGTTGCCATAGTTGAGTTTTGTCTGTTCTTCAGTTTCATATGAATGGGGTCAGAGCTACTTTGGGTTAATGAAATTCTTTGGGGACTCATACATACACACATACATGCATGCATACATACTATGGGATATACCAGCAATGTAAAGGATTATGTGGATGGATTACAGTTTCTTTAACATTTTTTCACTGATAGACATTTGGACCATTTTTAGTTTTGGAGTATTTTAACTAAAGCTTCTATGAATATTTTTAGTATATGATTTTATCTACCTATGCACTGATTTTTTCTTAGATAATAGGCATCAAAGAGGAATTATTAAATTGTAGAAATATATTTAATTTTCCTAAAATCTGCCAGAGTTCTAAATTGACTATACTGTTTGTTGTTGTTTGTTGAAACAAGGTCTCCAGGCTGGCTTTAGACTAATCATCCACCTGCCTCAGCCCTCCTTCTAGGATGTTTGTTTTTTATATTCACACCCAACATGTGAATGTTATAGTTATTTCATATCCTTGTAAATACTGGGTGTTTTCAACCTTTTCAATTTTAGCTATCCCAGTGGATAAACATTTTGTAATATATGTGTGTGTCAGAGGAATGGATTACTGAGTTGGGAGTCCTAGCAGGAGAATGGAGGCCTCATATGAGTGACAGCTAAGAGAGTGGAATTCTGATGTAGGCTTGTTTCATTTTAAAAACAAACTAGGACTAGAAAACTACAGAAAAAATTTATGTAAATGTCAACCTAAAAAAAAAAAAAAGCCATCGTTCTGGACTATACCACCAGGGGGAGGGAGCTAGCCTAGGCTAATTCTGGAATACTCTGGATAGAGTACATTTGAAGACAACACTGTAAGCCTACATCTGATGGTCCTGCAGGAAAAGGACCTCCTATAACGATTCTTGGTTGCTGCTGGGCATTGATGGTGCACACCTTTAATCCCAGCACTATGGGTTAAAGGCAGGCAGGTCTCTGAGTTTGAGGCCAGTCTGAGGCCAGTTCCAGGACAGGCTCCAAAGCTACACAGAGAAACTCTGTCTCAAAAAGCCAAAAAACAAACAAAAAAGATACTTGGTTGCAAGCCAAAGAATGGAGAAGAGATGTATTGAAAAGTATCCAGTTACTGACAGAATTGAGAGAGTCAAGTGCCAGGCAGGACCCAGGGAGAGACTAGAATGCCAGGAACCTTCTTGACAACTGTCCCTCAGGTCCTCTGCTACTTGCTCATGGCTGAAAGATCCACAAAACCTTAGCAATCCTCAGAATTAGAAGAGAAGGGACTCAAGGGAAGGATCAGGCACCTGAATTGATACCATGTAGTATACATGGGAGAAAGGATGCTCTGAGTGAAACTCAATACTGTTAGAAAGGTGGAACAAACAGACAAAGAATTGGCACATGTGCATGGTGACCCTGGCCAAAACCGCTAACATGTTCACACTAACATGCTTTTTTGTTTGTTTGTTTGGTTGGTTGGTTTTTGGTTTTTCAAGACAGGGTTTCTCTGTGTAATAGCCCTGGATATACTGGAACTCACTTTGTAGACCAGGCTGGCCTTGAACTCACAGAGATCTGCCTGCCTCTGCCCCCCAAGTGCTGGGTTTAAGGTGTGCGCCACCACACCAGGCACTAACATGTTAATAGCAATAAGAGAAAGGAAAGAAACTGACCTGAGCCTATAGGGTGAACAACAGACTTTGATATGACAATATGAGATTATCTAATGCTATAGGTGTAGATCAGTGACAAAGTACTCAGGAAAGAAAAAAAAAAAAAGACTGTTCCCCAACTTGTCATTTTGAGCAAGTCCTCCCATTACTGCAGCAATCCTTTCCCCCCAAACTCAGTGAGCACTGTGCCTAGAGCCTCTGGCCTCTCAAAGGCCCCTGTCAATACTGATGACTTGGAGATTTCAGTATGAGGCTCCTTTCTCACTCTTTGGTGGCAATACTGCCCCAACTATTGTGAATTTTTAGCCACTGTTCCCAAAGCCAACTCATTAGCAAAACCAAGAGACTACAAGCAAGCAAGAGAGGAAGGTCATGGACAAGCAGTTGTACAGCGCAGTTGTAGATCCAGGAGACATGATGAAAACGGCTGTGCTATCTGAAATGGGCCAGTCTGCTTGGGGGACATGCATTTATGTACAACGGGAAGAAAACTGCCTGGGATTATCATGATTATATCTCCATATGACCTCAGGAAGGTCATAACCCTTAATCTTTTTATTTCTCCGTCTATAACTTGAAGGGGGTGGGCTGGCTGAGAACAGGAAGCTGGTCTACTCTGTGATCATGTCCTTATGGAGATTCCTACATCTCAGGAATTGAGAAGGGAATTGTGCCACCCCACCAACAACAACACACCTCCCCTAATGCTCTACTGAAACCCAGGAGTACATAGGAAAAAGCATCTCATCCAAATGACCATTCTCAGCCCTCAAACTATGCAGCCTGTGATTAGCAGAACCTACTTTGCCGTAATTGAGCAGGGTAGTTCTAGGAAAAAATTATACAAAATTTCACTAAATGGGCATTCATTTGAAACAAGAGCTTCTCAGGGCTAACCAGACCGCAGGGACTGGCATACTGCACCAATTACGTAATACAAGTGCCTTCAATCTCCTTCCATTTTAGGTGAACTAGCTTTCTAGTCACCAGTCCACAACCCATTATAATTTATTTTCTTTGTGGTAAATGGCAAACATGTCCAAATTAGTTAAATGGGTTTAATATGTGGTTGCTTTTGAGGATCAAAAAAAAAAAAAAAAATCTGTGACCACTCCTTCCAAGTAGGCATCAGCCCACAACATGTGGACCTAATCTCCATTTTCATGTCTTTGTTTTATTTTTGTTTCTTCCAAATGACTCATGTTCTCGTTGCTGAGGCTAAATGATTTTACTAAGTGATTGCTTGAGCTTATATTCTGAGCAAATGCTTTACATCATTTTGCATCCCTCCGCTAGCCACTGCAGCTGCCATCATCTGCAGATCTTAGGATAGCAAGGACTTCATCCTGCCCCTAGCTGGCCAAATGCAGTCCTTGCCTCACCAGTGTCTCAGTCAAAATAGACCCGTGACACCTCCTCTCCTTCGGTGTCCTTCTCAGAGGAAGCCAGGGCAAGCCACGATGCTAGTCCACGTGAACACAACCTGGGCAGTTTGAAAATGTGCAAGCACATCATTAGCAGCAAGAGTAAACAGTGCCTCCCCTCAGTGTTAGAAATCCTCTAAGGGCTGGAGGAATAGCTCAGCTGTCAAAGGCTAGGCTCACAGCCAAAAATGTAAGAAATCTGTTAAAGTTACCATATCATTACTCCTTCCACCATCACATGGAAATGTATTTTGCACAGCAAGATTTACATTCGTCAAGAATCATGACAACCAGGAATAAATAAAAAGTACCTTCCATGGCTCCTATAGCACCTTTATCTATTTATAGAGTCTATGTATCTTTTTCCTGTTTAAAAAACAATCTGAGGTAACTTACAAACCAATATGTATGACATAACTGTCCCAAAATAAGAATGAAACCAAGGCATAAGAAAGGAAAATTTTTCCCAAACAAGACAAGAAGAATTAAAGAGGAATGTGACAGATTTGGCTATACAAACATTTTATGGCTCTAGGCTAAAAGTCTGAGCAGGGGACAAAAAAATAAAAAGTTAATGTCTATAACTCACCTCCAATTCCAAGGGATCAAGCATTCACCAGGGCCAACAAAAGACACACAAGAACAAAAACCTCAGGAGGAAAAATGCAGAACTCTAATTCCTCTAGCTGTTTCAAATTAAAACAGCATGACAGTTTTCACCTGAGTGACAAACATAAGAAATAAATAGAAAGAGCCAGAACATAGTGCCATATGAACATTTGGTTGTTTAATTTTTTTCCCCTAGCACAAATCCTGCTGCAAAACCCTCTGGAACATACACTTCTTAGAAAATACTGTGATTTGAAGATGGTTTACTCCCTGTGAAGACTTTCTGCAGACGCCAACAGAATCTACGGTGAGGGTAGACATTCTCACCATAGTGCTTAGAGGCAGGGCCTTAGGAGGTGACAGGGTCGAATATCTGTGGCTTTACAAGAGGGATAACAGAACAGCATACAGGAGTATGTCCAGGTGTGCTCACATGTGTCTGCACCAACATACAAAGACACCATATGATGTCCTGTGCTGTCTCAGGACTTCACGAGCAAGGGGATAGCCAGGCATCACCCACTCAGCCTATGGTATTAGGTCATTAGCAACAGAAAACAGAAAATAGACTGTTTCTCTCTAACCGTGCAATTACCATACAATCTCAAAATTGTATTAGTGGACATTTATCCTGGGGGGAACATAACTGTATCCACAAAAAATATGTACGTGAATGTTCATATCACTCTTTTTCATAATAGCTCTAAATTGAAAACAATCCATATGTTCTCAAAGGGATGACTGATAAAACACAACTTGGGTGAACCCCAGTGAAGTTATAATTAATGAAAAGCGAATTCTAAAAGTATACAAGGTGACTCCATTTAGGTAACATTTCTGAGATGGCCAAAGTGTATAAATGGAGAGAGCTCTGTATTGTGTGTTCCTGTGAAGCAGGTCTTTGAATGACTCAGCAGATTTCAGGGGTTCTCAGCATAGAGAGGACGCCAGGAGAAGAGATAATAGTGTAAGAAGAGGCTGCGTCTGAGGGGTTCCAAAACTTAAAGGTCGAAGCTGGAATGTGGAGGTGCCTAGCTCTAATCCCAGCATTTGGCAGGTGAAGGCAGGAGGATCAGAAGTTCTGTAGCTACATAGTGAGTTTGAGGCCATCCTGATCTCAAATAATTAAAAAAAAAAAATAGGTGTCAACTAGATGAGGAAAAGCTAGCAATAGAGAAAAACAGGAAGGAGAGAGAACCCCCAGAAAGGTGTGATAGCCTGGATGCCAAGTAGACTAGTTTTAAGTTTGGGGAGTTAAGTTTAAAAAGTAGGAGGATCTGAGTTTGATCCCTATGTGAAACACTGATGTGGCTTGACATGGTATTCCCAGAGCTGGGGTGGTACAGACAGACTGATAACATCTGGGGCTCA
This sequence comes from Cricetulus griseus, assembly GCF_003668045.3. Lineage (NCBI taxonomy): Eukaryota > Metazoa > Chordata > Mammalia > Rodentia > Cricetidae > Cricetulus > Cricetulus griseus. Next base: position 266,032,915 of record NC_048595.1, on the reverse strand, counting down.
GTGCCCTGCTAGCCTAGCATACCCTAATTGAGGAACCCCAGTTCCCAATGAGCTATCCAAAAGATGGAGGGGGTTAGAGAGATGGCTCAGTGGTTAGATGCACTGAATGCTCTTCGAGAGGACCCAGCCTGACTATTCACAGCACCCACACGGCAGCTTACAACCATGTTTAACTTCAGGTCCAGGGGATCTAATGCCTTCTTTTGGCTCTGCAGGCACCAGGCATATACATACGGTTCACAGACATATATGCAACCAAAACATTCAAACATCCATACACATAAAATAAAGTAAATACATATAAAAAAATTTTAAATATGGATGGCCTCTGAGAAATGACATCCAAGTTTAACCTCTAGCATTTACATAAGCCTGTTGTACACACACACACACACACAGAGAGAGAGAGAGAGAGAGAGAGAGAGAGAGACAGAGACAGAGACAGAGAGAGAGAGAGAGAGAGAGAGAGAGAGAGAGAGAGAAGCTCCCCACCACCGTCACCAACCCTAAAAAGAGATAGTCAGAGACAGTCAACATTTCTGGAGTCTGCTAAGAAATTCTAAAATAGATCAAGGACTGCCATGAGATTTAGCTTCCTAAAGGTCACTGGGTACTTAGAAAAAGACACTGTGTACCAATGAGTAAGGGTCAAAGCCAGCTGGAGGAGCAACAGAGCAAAGTGTGGCTGTGTGGAGCTAGTCCTGTCAGCTTAGAGTGAAGAGAAGAGAGGAAGCTCAAAAGCAAAGTTGGCCTCCAGGAGTGGGTTTGTGTTTGTTTGTTTGTTTTTCAGAACCCCAGTGTTGGAGCACACTTCCATGCTGATAAAAAGAACTCACTGAAGATGGACAGGTCAAAGATGGGAAAGTATAATTAGTAACATACTGTTAGGAAAACCTTTTTGTACACTGTGTGAAGTTGTGTCTCTGTTTAACCTCACCTGCCAAGGGCACCTTCTGATTGGTTTGATAAACAGCTGAACAGCCAATAGCTAGACAGGAGAGGATAGGCAGGATTTCTGGGAAGAGATAGGAACTCTCAGAAGAATCTGAGGCATGAGATTTGCCAGCCAGACTTGGAGAAAGTCTAATGTTCAGTACTGAGGAGAGGTTACAAGCCATGTGGCAGAATGTAGATTAATATAAACAAGTTAATTTAAGTTTTAAGAGCTAGTTAAGGATAAGCCTAAGCTAAGGCCAGGATTTCGTAATTAATAAAAAGTCTTCGTGTAATTATTTGGAGCTAGCAGTCCAAAGAAAGACCAGTTACTGTCTTAGTCACTATTCTGTTGCTGTGAAGAGACACCATAACCACGGCAACTCTTATAAAAGAAAGCATTCACTTGGGGTCCTGCTTACAGTTTCAGAGGTTTAGTCCATTATCACCATGGCAGGGAGTATAGAACAGGAAGCATGTTTGCAGGCGGGTGTGATGCTGGAGAAGCAGAACATTACATCCTAATCCACAGGCAGAGGGGGGGGAAGGATGGACAGACGGACAGACGGACAGACGGACGGAGGGAGGGAGGGAGGGAGGGAGGGAGAGAGGAAGGAAAGAAAGAGGAAAGGAAGGAAGGAAGGAAGGAAATAAGAAAGAAAGAGACTGGCATGGGTTTTAAAACTTCGAAGCCCACCCCCATTGACACATACCTCTAATCCTTCTCAACTAGTGCCACTCCCTGGTGACCAAGCATTTAAATCTATGAACCTGTGGGGGCCACTATTATTCAATCCACCACAGAATCCATGGCGTGGGGAAGAGAATGGGCCTGCAAAGGGAGAGAAGCGTTACTTCCTTTGTGTCAGGAGGTAAAAACAAATGATGGGTAGAGTGGCTCATGGGTTCGGGTGGCAGGAAGTGAGGTAATTACTGCCCAAAGGCTTCTATTTTTCTCTTTGCCGGGGGGGGGGGGGGGGGGGGGGAGGCACTGGCAAAGAAAATGGTGCAATCCAAGTTCAAACTTCAGAGGAGCATCAGCATTTGAAATGGAGTTTGAGGGACTGAAGGACGAGAGAAAAGAAAAGGACAATGGGATCCCTGGAGTAAATGTGGTTTAAGAGGCAGGATCAATGGCATTCGGGGGGTCCTCCAGACTGGGGAGTTTCTCTAGGCATACTTTGCTTCCTAGGAAGAGATTTAAATTCTGAGATATGGTGGCTATGATGAAAGAACAAAACAGAGCAGGGAATTTAGGGTAATGGCAAGACAGCGTTTGACATAATGAACCACAGAACCACAGACCCTAGCATGGCTTCAAAAAGAAGCAGAGGGGGTTGATGGATAAAGAAGAGCATTGTGTGAGGGGCTCTAGGGGCCTCAGTATGGCAAGGTAGGCAAGCAGAGAATGGCAGGGAATGGTGGTTAGAGCCCGCAATTTAGGAGATGACAAGGTCCATGGTGAAAGGTTCAGGCATTATGCTGGCCTGCCCCTGTTACCTGGTGGAACAGGCAGTACCCTGGACAGCCTAAGGTTCCATGGGAACTAAGTCTACACGCAGGTGCAGAGGACCCCTTTAAAAGACAGGTCCCTGCTCATTTACGCTCTCTGTTTCCTCTCTCTGTTTCCCCGCTCTGCTTTGTCTCTGCTTTCTCTCTACTCTGTCTCCCACCTATGCTCTCTCTCTGTCTCTCTATGGCGACCGACCATGGCGGTCAGCCATTACCCTGTTCCTCTTCTCTTAGTCTCCCTACTCTGCCGGGCTTTATAATAAACTTATAGTCAATATGTCTCATGTCTCAGCATTTCTCCTTTCTTCTTTTTAAACAAAACAATAACACCCGGTATCACCTCCACAGGGCTAGAGGTGATGAAGAATTAAGAACTGAGAGAACAGTGCTAGGTCAGCTTTAGGTACAGCGACTTCTCCCAGTGGTGCGTGGGGAAATGCTGAGAGCCACTAGGTAAAGACCTCTGGCAAGAAGAGTAAATCCAGGCCAGTGAACAAGGACAAGGCTTGGGGTTCAGAGGGGAGGCCGTTCGACAGCAATGTCTTGAGACTGCACCAGGACCCAAGAGACAGCACCCTTGCTTCCTGATTTGATGTGCAGCACCAGGCTTGCAAGAAGAACAATGCCCCCTGGGTAAGGACAACTCCAACTCAAGCAAGGAAACAAAGGCACCCAAAGAGAAAAGATATCAAGGCCCCTGATGTGTGCTGAGACAGCAAAATGGTCACCTGGAGCATGTGCGGTCACAGAGTGTGGAAAGAAAGACCATTAGAACCATTTCTGAGTCACAGTCTATGTCCAAAAGGCACAGTCCCTGCTTTGCTAAGGTAGATAGGTATCCTTCATGTCCTTCGGGAACTGTGCAGTCTGGCCCCAGAGAACAATGCCTAACCAGCAGTATTTTCTCCATGCTCAGGACTGACCTTGGGTCTCTTTGAACTACTGTTTGCTAAACCTGGTGTGATATTTACTTTTGTCTTTTTATTTCTTAGTTTGGCAAACACTGTGATTTAAAAATAATCCTCACCACCATCCCCACCACCTCCCTACACCATCTACACCACCACCACCGTCACCTCCCCACACCATCCTTACCACCACCATCCTTACCCCCACCATCCCCACATCCCCACCACCAAAGCTTGCTTAGAGCAAGCATTCCCCGGGACAGTGGGAGGGTTGTTCCTGTCTCTCTCATGTGTCATTTGTCCTTGAACTTTGTATTATAGTCACCTAGTAGTTTTCTCTGAGCTCTTCTACCTCTACCTCACTTTTCTGGGGATATGTACTCCATTTTTCCACCCATGCTAAGCACATCTGGGCAATGAATGGACTTGATAGACACCTGGGGTGTCTCCAAGGTCACCAGGTATGTGCAGGGTAAATGACTGTTACTAATAAAATTGGTGTCACCATTGGGGTCCATAAAGATGGTTCTGCTTCATAGTGGCTCAAGGTCAGAGAGTTCAAAACTGTCCTTAGTAAGTCATAAGACCTAAAGGTTTAAGGCGTGGCTACAGTAGGCTGTTTGATCTTGGTCTTGGATGTCTTATCTAAATAACAACAGACTTGGTCTGAGGTGTGACACTCTTGACACTCTAGGCCAGATAACGAGAAATTGAGTCTAATGCTTGGAGAATTAAGGAAGTCTGTTTATTCCTTGTACATGATACAGAAGTCTTTTGCCATGTTCCCCTCTTTGGTAGGGGTATTTAAGAATGGTGAAGAATAAACTTGAAGCATCCAGTATTCACTGGATTTCCCTCTAACTCTGTCCTGTGTCTCTGTCTTTTTTCTTAGCGTCTTTACCTGCCTTTTCTCAATCCACACTCCCCCTCTGAGGTACGAACTGGGCAAGTCAACTGAGAATCCAACTGAAGGCCCACAAAGGGTACGACATGTAACAGAACTAGCTTCCAAGACTTTCAGTTACACAACAATAAACCAATTCTGCAGCTAACATTAAGAGAAATAAACGCATAATGAAACCTTATCTCAGAAAGGAAAGGGAGAAATAGGTTGGTGTGTAAATGGTAAACTGAACTGACCAATTTTTCCTTCACCTCCTTCCCAAGTCTTTTATGTCTCATTGTAACGATTGCCAATTCCCAGACTCCAGCTTGTGACTTCTGTTGTTGAACATACTGCAAGTGTCTGCTATTATTCTGCCCCACTGGTTCTCCAGGAAGTGTGCCGTGTGGCAATGCAGATCGGCTAACTTAGAATGCAAATTCAACTGGGCATGAAAAACACAGTCCGAAGAACTCTACCAGAAACAGGTTGGCTTAGATTAGTTATGTTAGAAGTCATTGCCATCTGGAGACTACTCAACCACAACTCTTCTAATCATTTCCAGATTAACAAAATTAGTGTCTTGTCTCCCATTTTGCATTATGGTTGTTTTGAATTTTGTTATGGTTAGAGCCCTGGGTACTTTCCAGGTAGTACACTGAGTCTACATTTTATCTGCCTGTCCATCTATCTATCTATCTATCTATCTATCTATCTACCTACCTACCTACCTACATACCTACCTACATACCTATCTATCATCTATTGGTCTACTTACCTACCTACCTGCCTGTTTTTATTTAGTTGATTTTTAAAGACATGGACTTACCATATAGTCCGTGCTGGATGCTTAGAACTTTCAATTCTCTCAAGCACTGGAATTATAGATGTGTACCACATGCCTGGCCCTAGCCACCATGCTTGATGCCATCCTAAAATGCTTACAAGCTGCCTCAGCATCCAAATTGCTGGCTGGACATTCTCAACTCCCTCTGAGGAGATAGAAAAACATCTAGTAGTAGGGAAAGCCCCATGATGCAGACAGTTTCAAGAATGACTCTATGGGTTTGCCAGCTTCCTCTTAGTGACATTAAATAATAATGTACCTCACTATTACAAAAATAAGTAATGCCTGACCAACCCCACCACCATCACAGCTCCATTTTAGAAAGCTGGGTAGAAACACTGGCTTGAGGGTCTTTAAACATACTTTATCTGGAATGACTTTGCTAGCATCTAAGATCATTTTTTGATAGCTCAATGTAAGTTAGCTATATCAGATTAAATTGAAGGAGGCCTTGTATTTCCCAACTATGGGAAGAGTCTTCTTGCTTCTTCCTTCTGTCATGTGTGAAGACATAGATGCACACACATGGCCTGTGTGGTCTGTGAGGCTACATGGTCTCAGATGTTTTGGATGTTGGATCATCTGGGCCACTACTTCAGGGGCCTTGCTTGATCAAACCATGTTAGTCTGAAAGGAATCCACAGCTTTTCATCTTCTATGCAAACAAAAGCAGAACCTCTTTTCCAAAGTAACACATCCTTAGACTTACATTTTGAAGTCAGGCATTTTCAAAATGTATAGGTTTGATTAATCCAGCAGCATTTATAGTTAAATGTCTTTTAGTAGCAGTTGTTCCTTCCTCAGCAGTCAAACAATTCAAAGACAACACAATAACATACGGAATCCAAACTATCTGTGTATTTTCCATCTTTAGGTGGCTTTTACTGCTCTTTCTTTTATTTTTATTTTTGATTTTTTGAGACAGGGTTTCTCTGTGTGTTTTTGGCTGCCTTGGAATTCACTCTGCAGACTAGACTGGCCTTGAAATCACAGAGATCTGCTTGCCTCTGCCTCCCGAGTGCTGGTATTAAAGGCATGCGCCACCATACCCTGCTACTCTATTTCTTTTAAGGACTCTCTCATTTTTCTTTTCTCTCGAAAGCCTATGTAAATTTTTAAACACACTGTAAACCATTTAGAGGTTTTGTTTTTCATCTGAATATGTCTTTACTGTGTATCTCTATCTTTTTCTGACCACATTATTCTTTAGTCTGTTAAATTGCATGGCTAGGATTAAAGCAGAGGTTTCAGTGATTGGTTCTACCCAGTTAGGGTTTCCAACATGGGGGGGTGGAGAGTGTGTTTACCACCAGCTGTGGGAGCTGCACTCACCATCTTGATTCCAGTCTATGCTGACATCAAGCAGCTTGCAGCTCACTGCCCATAAACCATTTCTTGTCTATATGAGTAAAAGCTTAATCTGCCACACAGTGTGCTGTGCTCAAGCCTGAATGGCACAGTGTCTCTGTACCATGACCTGTGTGAGACTTTGAGACTAGGAAACCCAGTGTGACTCTGTTTCTGTGCATCCAGAACCCATTTAAACTTTTGTCAGGTTTTGTGTGGAAATTCTTGCCATTTGCTGATGGAAGCTTCTGTCCCACCCTGTCCTGCAGCTGTTCACTTCCTAAATAAACACGCAGAGGCTTATATTAATTGTAAACTGTCTGGCCCATGGCTCAGACTTCTTACTGGCTAGCTCTCTCTTAATTATTAACCCATTTCTATTAATCGGTGTATCTCCAGGAGTCTTGGCTTAATGGTGATGCTGGGACCTCTTACTTCTTCAGCAGCTGCATGGTATCTCCCTGACTACCCTTCTCTATCCCTGTTTGGATTTCCCGCCTGGCTGAATCCTGCCTATCCATTGGCAGAAACAGCTTTATTCATCAACCAATAAGGGAAACATATATTCACAGCATACAGATGGGCATCCCCCATCACAACAGCCTTCTGGAAACTTAAAGGGAGCCAACTTTGAAATAGTACCCATTATCCAGGCATGGAAGTACATGTCTGTGATTCCAGCATCCAGGAAGAAAAGTCATGAGTTTGAGGCCAGTCTGGGATACATAATGAGACCCTATGTACAAAACCTCAAAGAAGAAAGACAGTGATCATGGGAAGAACAAACAAGAAGGAAGGAATGTGTGTGGAGTCTCCTGGGACAGCTGTCTCTTATTCAATTTGAAACTTTTTAGCCCTGTTCGTAGTTCCTATTACTTAGGATGGTGAGGTGGGAAGATCACTGATTGAGTGTTTGCTGGGTTATAGAATGAATTCAAGGCCAGCTTGGACAACTTAAGTTTATAAGCTTATAAGCACATTAGCTGATAAGCCACAGGTTATAGAAGCCCTGTTCTTTTTCTTTTAATCTTTTTCTCTCCCCTCAGATAATACCTGTTGATCTGTCTTCAAGTACAATTATATTTCATTTGTTATGCTCAACATGGCTCCTGACATCACACTGAGTATTGCATTCTTCAGTTCCTAGGGTTTCTTGGTTCTTTATTTTATGATATAGGTTTTCATCTAGCCCGGACTGACCTCCAACTCTTTTCCCAGCCTAGACCGACCATGAACTCCTTAATCCTCTTCTCCCTGAATGCTGGGGCTACCAGAATGAGCCACCATGCCCTGCTTATGAAGTGCTGGACATGGAACCTAGTCCTTTGTGCAGGCTGAGTAAGTTGACTGAGAGACACACCCACCTGGCATTTTTTCTGTAAGTTTCCACATCCCTTGAAATATTCTCTCTATTCACCTACTGCATGCCATGCATATTTTCCTTTAATTTCTTTAACATATTTACCATAGTCTAAGTCTGTTCATTTGAACAGTTGGATTATCCGTAAGTGTTTATTTGCTACTTTTTTCACTATGAGTTATGTTTTCCTGCTTATTTAGACAACTAGTAATTTTTTAAACTTTTGCATACTGAAATTTTAGGGTAATAAGTTAAAGAGATTTTAGAAGTTTCTCAGAAAGCAGTTGACTTTTATTTTAGCAAGAAGTTAGATAACTGCCACAGAATATTTTGACTTTATGAAGTCAGTCAGACTGCCAACTGTTGCCCTAAGTGATATCTATCCACCATAAGAAGCACCACACATTCTCTTTGCAGGCTCCATGTTTCTCCAGCACAGTCTGCAGAACCAAACTATGTCAGTTCTTTTCCAGGACCTTCTAACATACTCTGTTGTTATTTTGTTTTACACCCAGAATTTATGACTGTCCTTGGCAAGAGGGTTAGTTGAATGACATTCCCTCTTCCATTACCGGAAGTTGGAATTGAGCGCCAGTGTGATGGCTTAGCAGGTAAAGGTGTTTGCTGTCAAAGCCTGATGACCTGAGTTTGAGCCCCACTGGATGATAGGAAGAGAAAATCAACCCCCCCCCCACACTGCCTTCTGACCTCACACATACACCTTGACTAGAGAGCCTGCACTCGATGAACAATAAATTAAATAAATAAATAAATAGAACAACCCTCTTCATTTAGAACCTGGAAATGGTAAGAATAACCAAAACTGGGTACTAAAATACTGAGTTTATTTGAAATAGTTAGCCACCTTTTTCCCTAGCATGTTCCTTTGCAACAAATATTTCAGGGACTATTTGTTGCATGGATAGTTGAAGCTAAGAAATTTGCTTGAGGACTCATACCTTGAACTATTCTGTCTGCATGGTTCTATTTCTTGTTTCTTGTTTTGTTGTCATTTTCCCCAGTGCTAGTGACTGAACACCTGAGCTACCTCTAGTCCTGTTTGCTTTTATTTGGGGACAGCATCTCACTCAATTGAGGAGGCTGGCCCTGACTTCACACCATAGCCCAGGCATCCCAGGTTCAGCTTCCTGAATAGCTGGTATCCCAGGTGTACACCATCAGGCATATACGTTAGAGAGAATGATCCTTTCTGAAAAGTGTTTTTGGATGTGGGTTAATGAGAAAGAACAAGAAGTTATTGTGTCTCTTCTAATTGCAAGCAATAGAAAACCTGACATGATTTTAGCTAATAACACTATTTATAGAATGGCCTAGGTTCAGATTCACGGTAGGGTTGGTTCTCTGGTAGAGCAGGGCTCGGATAGTATTATCAGAATACACACTTTTTTATTTTTTTTATTGTGATACTTTCATACATGCGTAAATTTATTTTATTTTTGAGACAAGGTTTCGTTGTGTAGCCCTGACTGGCCAGCTGGCCTTGAACTCACAGTCTCCTCCACTTCCCTCCAGAGTGCTGGCATTAAAAGTGTGCATCACTATACCTAGCTGATGATGAGATTTTGTTGTTTTCATTTCTAGCTTTCAGATCCATCTCCTGCATTGTTAGAATTAATATGGCCCCAAGGGCATGATAGAATCTCCACTCTCCCAGGTGCCCAAAACAAAAATGAGGGAGAGCCTCTTTCCCAGAAGTGCCCAGAAAAAAACCACCATCTCTCATAGGCTCTGTCTAGATGAATCATACAGCCATGAAATGGGATGAAAGAATTGGCCTAGGCAGGGCCCATATGCACCACCCACATCCAGAGGAGTTCAATTACACCGGACCCTCTGGAACTGTGGGTGAAGGGGGGTGTTCCATAATGAAAACATTGGTTCTTAGTTACTAGAAAGGCTGAGACCCATTAGTGCAGAAACTGCAGCAGCTCACTAAAAGGGACACTGGAGGTACATGGAATTAATGTACCAGGAGGGAGTTACATGCTTATACATAAGAGAGATCCAGAGCTAAAAAAGAAATGCTGACTTTTTCCTCTCAGTCTGGGCTCAGGTGCTGGGCTGGACCAGTGCTTCTCCGTTAGTGTGCTTGGGGATCTGCAGTGAGTGAAATCCATGAAATTTAGATACCACCGCGGTACCTTTAAAAGGTATCAGGTGAAGAATGGCTTTTAATGTGGAATCCAGGCCTCCAATTAGAGACTTGTTCCACTTGTTAAATTTCATTTGGATTAAATGCCTACTGACCTCTTGTCCCTATAGCATTTCATCACCATGATGAATATGTGGGAACACCCCCCCCAACTAATGGTACACAATCTCTATACTATTAAAAGTCTGAATTCTTTTTTAGATAAACTATGCACACTCCTCTTAATCCTTTCCATTAGTGAGGAATACAAAGAAAAAAAGGAGCCAGTGCCAAAGGTAGCAATGCTCCTAATATTCACCTGCCTGAAATCCCGAGGCTCCAACCCAATACATTTGGGGTAGATGAGGACCTTTCTCTCCCTCTCCAGAGAAAATGTAGAGGACTCCAGAGACTTCTGTCAAGTGCCCTGGGAGTCTCACTATCCACTCAGTCCTTTTGACTGTGCCTAAACACCTTTCGACTAAACTGCGTAGTTTTAAGTAGCCAGGAAAAGGCTTACCTTAATTATAGACGAACATGCATGGCTGGATGTGCCTGCGATCCCAGAATTTAGGAGATGAAACAGGAGGATTGCCATGTGTTCAAAGCCAGCTTGAGGACAGTCAGAACTGTTGCAGAGCAAGACCCTGTGTTAGAAAATTAGAGGTGGACATGGTGATGCATACCTTTGATCCCAGCACTGGGGAGACAGAGGCAGGTGGATCTCTGAGTTCGAGGCCAGCCTGGTCTACAGAGCGAGTTCTAGGACAGCCAGGGCCACACAAAGAAACCCTGTCTCGAAAAACAAACAAAGAACAATTAACTTATTAATTAATTAAAAGTATCTCTGGCAATGCTGTTCGGTATCATAATAGTTACACAAATGCACAGGCTCATGCACACAAAGCTTAAGGGTTAAAGGTGTCACCACTCAATAGGCCCTGAATTCAGTCCCCAGCATGAAAAAGAAAAAATTTCATACCAGACCTTAAAGATTCCTTCAAAGGGATTTTACCTTAGAAATTCCCTTGATGAAAAATAATAACTGGGAAATGCTCAGGGGGGTATCAGGCTGTCCTCTCAAAATAAGTGTTACGATGGGCGCTCCACCCAAGCCCCTTCCCCTATCTCCCTCCATATCCTGCTGCACCACAGAAAGCCTGCCAAATGATGACCTCTCCCCCAAAGACGCTCAAGACCACTCCCACAGGGAATTCATACTGCCCCCACCCTCAGTTTTGCAGTCTCTCTTTCCCCTTTCCCATCTCCTCTCTGAGGGGCTGGAAGGCCATCTGGGAGCATTGTATCCATTAAATGTGGGCTTTTAAAATTTGGTTTGCTTTGGTCTGATTTGGATTGCTGCATCGGTGGAGAGGCTTATTGGGGTGCAGAAACTTTTTAGTAAGTTCACAAGAATAAGAAGAGAAATGTGTGTGTGTGTGTGTGTGTGTGTGTGTGTGTGTGTGTGTGTGTGTGTGATGTTTGAATGCAGCATGCATATGCCACCAGGATAGTAGAAAAATCCTATTTATTGATTCGTGCTTTTTTTTTTTTTAATGGACTGACCCAGTTCACTTCCCTCCCTATTCCTAGAAGTGGTTTGGAGAGAACCCCACTCCTGGAAGCAAACCTCTTCACTTTCTCTGTTGCCCACTGCCCCCAGAGCACCTGTCGCTGACCTCTTTCTCAGCCTTGTTTCCCGGTAAGATTACAGTTACTGGGAACTTGGGTTTGTTGGGCAATGGCCTCAGGCCATTCCTGTGACCCACAGTCTGGAAGCCACACGCTTCTTTCATTATTCATGCTCTCCTGGAGGTCCAGTTACCAGCACTGTCCACTGCCAGGGCCACATCGAAACTCGTTCAGCCAGTTTTTTTTTCTCCTTTTCCTGGGCTGTTCCAAGACAGACTCACTCAGCCTGACAAAGGCGCTGAGTTTCTGTTCCCAGGACCGAGGCCGCCACAACAAGCCTGTCTGTTGTTAAGCTCCGAGTCTGGTTTCCTCCCCCAACCCCGTCTTCCTTCTCCACCCGCCTCCTGCCTTTACCGTGAGGCTACAGACCATCAGGTTTGAATGCAGTGTTGAGTTGTTGATTAAAACAGCATGTTATTTTCTGAATGACAAACAACATATGACAATAAGTGGGTATAAAATACCAGGAAAACAAACATGTGGTTGTACTGAATGCACAAGCAAAAAAAAATGGCTTTAGTTAAAAAGCTTCCATGCTCACCAGAAGTCCTGGAGTATTAAAATTGATGACGGTTATTAGGGAGCTTTTCAGAGTAGCAAATGTGTATGGCTGAATCCTCATGGGCTTGGCCGTTTGCAGCCCCGGCGTATTAAGCTGGCTGTGAAGCTGCTATTGTATGCACATAGTATTTAACCGCCAGTGCAGCGGGTCCCAAATTAAAACCATATTTTGTTAGCACCACATGTTCCAGCCCTGACAGTATTTATCAAAGGGGAAGCTGCTGGATTTATTGAAGGAAATGAACGTGGCTGGGGTTTGCCAGACTCAACCCCTACAGCGAGGAGCTGAGCAGGACTGCTGCTATTGGCTCCAGGCTACTCACTGGCTTTGGCAGTGGGCTATGGCCACCACCCCCATCCCCTCCCACCTCCCCACAGCTAATCGTCAGGAGAGGCTGACAGCTCCCGGCCCCTCTTTCTTCAAGGATCTGTTCATATTCCCTTCTTTGTGAAATCTACCCAAGGTTATTTCTCCTTCTTCTAATCTCTCTAACCTTGGTCTGGGGACCAGTAGAGATGGTGATTCTAAAGCCTGCCCCACACCTTCTGATCTACATTTCAGAAATTCCCCAAGGCATAGATCCTGGGCTGGTGGAAGTTTGCAGCTCTGCTCTGTCCTGGCTTGCCTGGAGTCTTGTTATTGTCCCTCCAAGTGTGTTCCCAGTGTATATGGGTTTTGCTAGGTGGGTGCTGGGATGGAGCACTGCTGGTCTCAGTGGCAGGGATGATGCTGGACAGCTTTCAGAAAAAAACTAGCCCATTTGTAACATGCTGCAGGACTCCAGAGGAGGTGAAAAGCCTATGCTTAATTCTAAGCCTAGAGTCTGGTTTCTTTTTATATATGAATACAAAGCATTGTTTACACACTTTTAATATACACTAAACCTTCTAGAAATGCAACCCCATGAAAAGTCAGGAAAACTAGAGCTTTTGTTAGGGTCAGAACTTACTTCCATTAACCGAAGTGGGGTTTCCAGATGAATGTTAATATCTGCATTAGTCTGCATCTGTAAGTGTCCCAATAAAAGCGACTTTCCTCTGGCAGTGCTAGGGCTTGCCGTTGGCACTTTAAACATGTTAAATGCGTGTTCTACCACTGACCCCCAAACCCAGCTCCTCCATAACAGTGGCTTTTAAATGAGTATTTTTATGAGCCCTCTTCGTAAATGAGCAGCGATAGAATGAGACGTCCATTTGTTTAAATAACAAATTACTTCTTTGCATCAGACTTTAGGCATTTATTATACAAGTTTTAAATGTATTGGAAGTTAATTATTCATGATTCGAGAAACCAAAGGGACATTCAAACTGTTCTCAAAAGAGGTGTCTTAAGTTGCTCTATCCTGTTGCAGAGATAAAGTACACTGACCAAAGCAATTAAAGCCAACAGGTTTATTCCAAAGTCCAAGGGTCCAGTCTGCCACAGCAGGGGAGTCAAGGACAGGAGGTAGGAGCCGGATACAGAAAGCAAAGAGGGAGACCCCTGCACTCTATCAAATGTATGAGATCAGCTGGCTTCCTCCTCCTTACTCAGTCCAGGATTCCAGCCAGGAAGTGATACCTACCACTTTTAAGACTGGTCTTCCCACCGGGGCTAACCTATTCAATAAACTCCCTCCCAGGTGTGCCTGGGTGAATCTAGATCCTATCAAGATGAGAACTTACACTATCCAGTGTAAGTCTAATGGGGCTGGGCGTCTGGATTCTACTTAATTAACGTGACCCTTATTACAAACTGTCTTGTTTTCCTGAATGTGTTTCTAGGAGACCACGTATCTGTCATCTCCTGCACCAGATTACAAATGTCTTCCTGGTGGACTGTGTCTTGTAAGCCTGGTATCTGTCCAAGTTCGTTCCCTGTTGCTATGATGAACATGGTGGCCAAAATCAACTGGGAAGAAAAGGATTATTTGGTTTACACATACTGATCACAGTCTACCATTGAGAAAAGTCAAGGCAGGAACTGAAACAGAGGCCATAGAAGAATGATGCTTCCTGGTTTGTTCCCCGTGACTCACTCAGCTTGCTTTTACATATAAGCAGGAACATCTGTCCAGAGGTGGCACTGCCTATGTTGGGATATGCCCTCTCAACATTAATCATTAGTCATGGAAACACTCCACAGACTTTCCTGCAGGTCAGTTTTTCTTTCTTTTTTTTCCCCTCCATTTTTATTTAAATTAGAAATGAGATTGTTTTACATGTCAATCCCAGTTCCCTCTCCCTCCCCTCCTCCCCTGCCCCACTAACTCCCTATCCCAACCCCTTTCTGCTCCCCAGAGATGCTGAGGCCTTCCTCAGCTATGCTGAGGGGGATCTTCAGAGTCTGTCATATCCTTTGGAGCAGGGCCTAGGCCCTCCCCCGTGTGTTTAGGCTGAGAGAATATCCCTCTATGTCAAATGGGCTCCCAAAGCCCATTCCTATGCTAGGGATAAATACTGATCTATTTCTAGAGGCCCCATAGATTTCTGAGGCCTGCTCACTGACACCCATGTTCAGGGGGTCTGGATCAGTCCTCTGATGGTTTCCCAGTTATCAGTTTGGTGTCCATGAGCCCCCACTTGTTCAGGTCAGTTGTTTCTTTGGGTTTCACCAGCCTAGTCTTGACCCCTTTGCCTGCAGGCCAATCTTATGGAGGCATTTTTTTCAGTTGAGAATTTCTCTCCTCAAATGACTCCTCCAGCTTGTGCCAGTTGACAAAATCTATCCAACATGTATTCTACCTACAACTTAGCTCAGTGTAATGTCAATTCTTAGTATGTTTGGGTGCTGCAACATTTCTCATAGCCCTGGAGGCTGAGAATAAGGGGACAAGATGAAAGTGCTAGAAGATTTAGTGTCCAGTGAAGACTCTCTGGGCTTCAGATGTCTGCTTTTAAAAACCAGGAGTGTGAGCCAGGCCTGGTGGTACAGGCCTGTAATCCTAGATACCCTGAGGCTGAGGCAGGAGGATCACGATGTTTCTTTTTAAGTCTCTTGATCTGAGTTGTTTTGTTATAACAAAAGCTAGACTAAAGCAATATGAATTCCTTGGGATACATTCTCTAAGTATAGTCTATTTAATTGCCCTTAATAGATAATATGATGATGTTTTTATGTAGGGAGTCCTGATGTCAACCTGATAGCAGTTTGGGCAGGCCATTTTACCATTTATCAGTAGAAAGAGATGATGAACTATTTTGATGGTTCCCAACCTTGGCTGTTACTGGGGGAGTTCCTTAAAATGCACAGCTCAGTGGACTTACCTGTTCCAAACATGTGCAAAGATTCTGAGAATGGAAGCCAGTCAGGTACTGTAGAGCTTAAAATGTACTGGGCAGTCTCATAGGTCAGCAAGTTTGCCTTTTAGACCTTGGATGTAGCATGGTTACAGAGTACCTGGGATCATGACAATATGAAGATTTGATTTCCAGGGTGCAAGTGGTACCTGGGAACCAGCATTCTAACAAACTCCTAATGATGACAGCACTATTGGCCCAGGAACCGTGTTCCCCACAGCCAAGAATAAATATTTTAAGTCTTGTCCAGCTAAATACTCCTGAACAAAAAAACTGCTACCAAGTCATATTGAAGAGCCCAGCGCCCTGCTTTGGCAGCCATGACAGGCTGCAGAAAAGACCCTGACTCAGCAAGATGTACTGAGCCCTCAGACCATGCCCTAATTAATGGGAAGAAACTGCCCGATACCCTACATTTGTTAAGGAACCAATCAGAAGTTAGCTGGCGGGCTTTGGATGTGCATTACTGATTTTAGTGGAATGCAGTAGGTAGTAATGGCCCTGGGACGGCCTCCAGGCATAGCAACCTTTCTGCAGCTGCAGCTGACCAATCAACTCAGGACAGATTCCCCCAGCCTGGAGGTGTGCCAATCCTGAGACTGTTACTATGCAACCAGCAGACCCCCCCAGACACCCCTTTGCTCTACCCCAATATAAGCCCTGCCCCACTGCTGCCAGGGATCCCTCCTATCCCACCTGCTGTGTCTGATGGATGGAGGACCTGAGTTAACTCATAAATTAAATTAAAAAGACTCTTTGCTTTTGCATCAGATCTTGTCTCTTGGTAGTTTTTTTTTTTGGGGGGGGGGGGTCCAGACTTTGGGCACAACAATATTCTATAAGATGACCCTTTAGAAAAAGACATGCCAGAGTGTGGGATCTTTTCCTTTAGTTATACATTTTAGGCAATTAAAAATTTTATGATTGCTCCCCCTCTTAATTCAGCGTTGCTAGACTATGTAACCAGAACCCTAGGCCAGAGGCCCACCTCCGGAGGTTCCACATGTCAGGTCCAAAAGAAAGCTTATGTAAGTAATGGTGAAAAGACAGGAAGGGAGTTTAACCAGAATCACCAAATCTTTTCCTAAATCAAATCTGGGAACGACAGAGGGTAAGCACTGGTTAAAATAGAGGAAGCACTAGAATGGGCAGCGAGAGTATGCATAATGGAACAGTCTTGGTCAAAGTGTGGTCTGATTGATCATTATCTCAGGTCTGGTTCTGCAAGACAGCTGAGAAAAGTCCTCATTGTCTGAGGGGCAACCCGATTCCCACGAGACAGCTGCTCCAGCTTGGCGGCTGAGCTCATCACAGCCTGATCGGCCCTCAAAGCTCTGCCTTTTCTGGATTCTAAGGTGACAGCGGGACAGTGTTGAGGGCAGATACTGGAGACTTTCAGGCACCTTTGGGGTTGTCTAAAATGCAGACAAGAAGCAGGCCTCAGTTACTCCAACCCATGCACCTCGGTCTTGAAGGCAGGCAAATGCATTGGATCAGTGATCTCCAGACTACTCCTGAATGTTCTCACTGCCCGTGCTCAGGGAGGGAGGAGTCTGACCCGAAGTATCGAGAGAAAAGAGACAGGTACAAACTGAGAGCAGGGATACCAGGCTTTCCTCTTACTTCTAGTCAGGGCCTGAGGGCCTGAATGAAGAATCAGTGCTGTTTTCTCAGCAACTGTGTCTATTATAAATACACTGTGAAAAGGGGCTTCAAAAACAAAACAGAACTTTAGGCAGGATAATGAACAAACAACCAAAAGGTTAACAACAGCTCATTTTGACCATTCAGCAAACCTTGAGTTCATCTTTCAGTGGCACAGGAAGTTTAACAGCCCGTGCTCTCTACAACCCTTTATTCCTGCCTTTCTGTTCCTCTTTATTGAGCCCAATTGACTGCCAGAGCCCTGATACTCCCTTAGCAGAGGATAGACCCTTTCACTCACTACATACTGTGGCAAACAACCCCGAAAAGGGCAAAGCCACTGCTTATATCCTGGTGGAACAGGAAATGGACTATGTTTGTAGGAAGAGCTTTGGCCAGGGCTGGGGCTGGGGCAGAGATGGAGAGAGGCGCTTCAGAAAGGGAAACTAAGGTTGAAACAGCCAAGACTAACAAAAACAAACCTCCGGAACTGCCCTCCTGGACATGGAAGCCCTTCCCCATTCCTTTATGCTATGGTCTGGGTGTTTGTGAGCCTCCAATACTCATGTTAAGTCTTAATCTTCAGCGTAAAGATATTAAAAGACTGTGCCTTTAGGAGGTGACTAGACCAAGAGGATCCCTGTCATGAATGGGATTAAGAGTTTTACAAAACAAGTATTACTTCTTTACCTTGCCTTTCCCCGTGTGTACACACTGTTAAAAGTGCCCTCTTGAAGCACACAGCAGGCCTCACCAGGCACCAAACCTGCATAGCTTGGTTTTGGATTTCCCAGATATCAGGATTATGAGAAGTAAATTTTCACTACTTATCCTTATCTGGAGTGTTTTGTTGTAGAAGCAGAACAGTATTCACCTCTAATGATCAGGTGAGAGGCCCTCAGGTGTCCACATCCCCAAGGCCTTACGCATTCACACAGAGAAGTAGGAGTGTAGGAGTGGGTACCAGAGAGAGAAAGGTCACATTGAGAAACACCTGAGCTGGCCACTGGGGCTGGAAAGGGGGAAGAGGAATTACAGTGCACACTTGGAGATAGGAAAGACAGCGGCAGGTACTTAGGGGGAAGGAGCCACCCCGGTGCTCAGCTTGCTTCACCATGTCCTCTCAGCAATGCCACCTCTTCATCATCTCAGGGCCACACCGGCTTGATATTTATCCCGGCCCCAACGGCCCTGAAGCTCAGTCTCCCTGGCCAGCTAGTGACGAGCAGACAGGTAGGGGAACTGTCTGTCTGTTTAGCTACTGCCAGCTAGTGACGAGCAGACAGGTAGGGGAACTGTCTGTCTGTTTAGCTACTGCCCAGACTGTATTTGCCTCTGGGCACAGTGAGTGTTCTACAGCTTGTAACAATTTCTCAGAGCAGGGCATGGAATGGACATCTACAATACATTAGAGCTGGTTACCCTGCTCCCTGTGTGAAGATATATTGCTGTGATGGGTGTAATAAAAAGCTGAACGGCCTATAGCTAGGCAAGAAGTATAGGTAGGATTTCTGGGGAGAGAAAGAAAGAATATGGGAGTATAAGAGATGCCAAGAGACAAGGAGAGGAAACAGGAAGTACAATATGAAAGCCGTAACAACACGTGATAGAATGTCGATTAATATAAATGGACTAATTTAACTTATAAGAGCTAGTTAGGAACAAGCCTAAGCTATAGGCTGAGCTTTTATAATTAATAAGAGGTCTCTGTCATTACTTGGGAGCTGGCTGGCAGGACAGAAAAAGATTTGTTACATGTGATGCCCCATGATGATTTCTGTTGGCCTAGTGGCTGCACATGAATCTCTTGATATTTTAATTATCATGTGCCACTCCACGGCCCCTCAGTCAGCACCTTACCAGCCATCAGTCCAGGGCCTGGCAGGGGTTCCCGTCCCATGGCCCTGGCTCTGCCACAGCCACCATATGTAGGTTTAAATTAAGTCTCTATTGTTCCATTTGTCAATAAGGCTCAGAAGTCAAAGGCTGGGGTGAAAAGTTGCCAGCTCAGAGAGGCTGAGTGGCAATGAGCTGACCTTGCTTTGTAGCCAGAGACATGTCTCCTCCCTCATCCCAGAACCAAGAGAGCTTAAACTCTAGTCCCCGCCATTTCCTTCTTGTGAGTCTTCTCTATCCAAATTGCTGGCTGCTCTGTGGCCAGTTCTGGTCAGCTAGTCACTGGCTCCACACCAATTCAAGGTATAACTTTATTGGGACAGTCTGGGGAATGTCAGAGTGCAATCAAAATATCCCACAACATACCCCTTAATTGCCTTGCCTGAAAAAGGAAGTGGTGGGGATGGAGGGAGCACATACAGGTAGGCTGCTGAGGCCAGAGTTCCTGGTCTAAATTATGTCTAAATATGTGTAACCACCTGACACTCTGTGTATCAGACCACCTGACCCTCTGAGATTCAGACCACCTGACCCTCTGAGCATCAGTGGACCCCCCC
Organism: Cricetulus griseus; assembly: GCF_003668045.3. Classification (NCBI taxonomy): domain Eukaryota; kingdom Metazoa; phylum Chordata; class Mammalia; order Rodentia; family Cricetidae; genus Cricetulus; species Cricetulus griseus. Next base: position 266,013,344 of record NC_048595.1, on the reverse strand, counting down.
ACACACAAACAGTGAATGCTCAGTTAAATTAGTGTGGAAGGAAAGAAAATTTTCAGTCATGCTAAAGCCTGCAGCTGGCTACCCAGCTGAGGAGGGCCATTCGGGCTGGCTACTGGAAATGAGCAGAAGGACTCTCATCACTGGTGATTGGACAAATGGACTTGGGACAAAGGCTTTCTCAGTTGCACCTAGAAAATAAGGTTCATTTATACCTGAGAGGAAAGAAAGGACTTAGTTTTGTTGGCATCAGAATGCTTCGTAACTAACCAGAGCCATGCAACTAAGAATTTGGGCACTAAAAGGGAATTTGGACCATTTAACTCATACTCATAATTTTAGTGTGCTTTTCATTTTTTGTATCATATGGTGTGTTTATGTGTGCACATTTGTGTGGATGTGCATATTGAAGTGTAGCACAAATAATAAAAACCCAGAGACAGATACTGGGGATCAAGCTGAAGATTAAAAAAGCAAAGCAGCCAATCACTAGAGAGTTCTCACCTCTACCAAGGCTCAGACCAAAGAGGGTAGTCCTGTCGTCAGTGTGACTGCAGACTGAATACACTGCACTCCTGTCTCCACCACCTTATATTCCTCTCTAGTGCTGAGATTAAAGGTGTGCACCACCACTGGCCTGTATGGCTGACTAGTGTGGCTGTTGAGATTAATGGTGTGTGGCACCACTGCTTGGCCTGTATGGCTGATTAGTGTGACTAGATTTGCACTCTGACCTTCCGGCCAGCTTTATTTGTTAGATCATAAACAAAATGTCACCACGTTGAAGTCAAAGGTTAACGTGAGGTGTCATCTTCAATCATTCTCCATCTTACTTTTAGAGACAGGGTCTCTCACTGAGCCTGGGGCTCACTGATTTAGCATGGCTAGCTGGGCAGCAAGCTGCAGGGATCCTCCCGCTTCTGCCTCTGTAGCCCTAAGATTGTGAGTGCACATGGATTGTACATGGCTTTTTACATGGAGCCTGAGGTCTCAAATCAGGCCTCTCTCTTACATGGCAAGTGTTTTAGACTGAGTCATCTCCCTGATGTTTGACACCTAAGAAAGCTGAAGTCAAGAAAGGAATGGGATATTTTTAAAATTCCAGTGTTGTGATGAAATATCCAAAGAAAAATTGGTCCATGGCTCCAAAGGTATTGGTCCTCGTTTTCTTGTCCCAAAGCCAGAAGCACACAGTGGAGGACAACAACTTACCTCATGGCAGCCAAGAAGCAAGAGTCAGAAGGGGCAGGATCCCAAAACACCTTTTAAGGACACCTTCCCCCAGTGACCTACTTCCTGGAAGCAGGCGCCCACCAATGGTTTATAGAAGAGATGAGATTAGTGGCCTCATGATCTATTCATCTTTCAAGGCCCATCCTACCCTGCACTGGGGACCAAGTCTCCACACACAGATCATTAGGAGAGACTTCATTTCCAAACCATAACACCATATAAATTCTTGGCAGCATCAAATGTAGCCTCTGTCTCCCAGGCCTATTCTCCTCCCTTCCCTCTGCCACCTCCATGCACATGGAAAATTTGATGTGGGAGGGGGGTATTGTTTTCTGACTTGTTGAAGTTTTCTGAAAGCCTCTACATTATCGGGACTCACATTCGCCTGGTCTTCACCTCTCAGCTCACCTGCTAGAGCTGGATGAGGCCTTCCTCTGACCCTTCTCTCACCCTCAGGCTCAAAGCCCAGTGGCATCAGAGTCCTTGGGAAGGGTTCATGTGGGCTGAGAGAGGCATGTTATACTCACAAATTTATAACAACTGCCTAAGAACTCCATTCTGAGGCTGTGGGAGAAATAAGGCCATCAGTGGGCCCAACTAGTCATTCATTCAGTATATGCCAAGCCTGGCAGGCACGGGGGCCAGGGTAAATGCAACTCTGGAACTAGCTTGGTTTTATATGGGACATGGTCTCATAATACAGTAGTTCTCAACCTTCCTAATCACATGCGGTGGTGATCCCCAACCATAAAATTATTTCATTGATACTTCAGAACTGTAACTTTGCCACTGTTATGAATCATAATGTAAATATCTGATATGCAGGATGTCTGATGTGTGACCCTAAAGGCTCACAGCCCACAGATTGAGAACTGCTGCTATAACAGAAAACACAAACAACCTCCTGCAGTTGCACACAGGTGGGTCTATACACCGCCACCCTGAGATGTTGCTACCAAATGGATTCATTACAGTAAAAGCTTGGTTGAGGGCAAGTGTAGTGGTGCATGCTTGTAATCCCAGTACTGGGGAGACCGGGGCAGGAGTTCAAGTACAGCCAGGGCTGCCCAGCTGGACCATGAACCCCTTGCCCCCAAAACAAGTTTCTCCTCAGACCAAATGTCATCAATTCCAGGGCTCTTGTTAAATATTGTGGTGGTTTGAGAGAAAATGTCCCCTAAAGGGAGTGGCACTATCAGAAGGTGTGACTTTGTTGGAGTAGGTGTGTTCTTGTTGGAGGAAGTGTGTCACTGTGGGGGGTGGGCTTTGAGGTCTCCTATGCTCAAGCCATGACCAGTGTTTTAGTTCACTTCCTGTTGTCTCTGGATCAAGATGTAGAATGACATGTGTACACTTGGGGTGTTTTTAACACACGGGGCAGAGTTGGGGGAGAGTAGATCCAGTGTTTGGATTCAAATGTTTCCCAAGAACTTGGGCCTCAGGGGACAGTGTTAGAGGTAGAGCCTTCGGTTGTGACTGGATCAGGAGGGCTCTAATCCAATGATGGATTCGAGGGCTAATAGGGATGTAGAACTAGTTGGAGAAAGCAAGTCTTGGGGGTGAGTCCTGGAGGGGTATCTATCTATCTATCTATCTATCTATCTATCTATCTATCTATCTGTCTATCTATCTATCTCTGTCTCTCTGTCTCTGTGTCTCTGTGTCTTCCTCTCTCTTTGCCCTTCTCTCTCTGTCGTCCCCTCAACCCCCTACCTCTCCCCTCTCCTGGCAACTTTGTTCTACCATACATTCACACAAGTGTTCTGCGGAGCGCAAGTGGAACTGAGGGAGCCGAGTGACCTTCACCTGAATCCTCTGAAGCCCTGAGGCTTTGCTGCTTTAAGTTGATTTCCTTGGGTATTTTGTCACAGCAGCAAACCATCTCACAAAACACAGAGGGGTCCTCTAGGGAAAGCCGGCAAAAACTAGAGTATAAGAATTCTATATTCAAACTTGCTATTCTGGGTTTTCCTAAAGATACATTTTTCAAGGCAATAGGACATAACATATTTTATATTACAGCTTCTTAGCTAGATTTAGAGCTTTTAAGAATGTAGCATATGGCATGCAAGTCTCCATTTGCACTCTTGCCCCAGCCTGCAAATGTTGGGCAGGCTCTGTGAAGCAAATATAGACATGAATTCCTATGACTAGAGGGTGGGCAACAAGCAGGGGATGGCCTGAAGCTTGGTGACATTTCATCAGTGATCTCTAGCCCCCTAAACTTATATTGATGACATAATTATTAAGAATGCTAATTTCTTCTGGGCAGTGGTGGTGCTGCCTTTAATCTCAGCACTTGAGACTCGGGGGAAGGCAGATCTCTGAGTTTGAGGCCAGCCTGGTTACAGAGTAAGGTCCAGGACAGCCTGTCTCAAAAAACAAAACAACAAATGCTAATTTCTTTTTAAAACACTCTTCCTTTGTAGCTCATCCAGGCCTTGATCTTGCACAACCAGCTTGCATTCCAACTTTCACTCCTTACTGTACTGGTTAATCTTCACTGTCCACTTGACTGGATTTAGAATTATCTAGATGTGTTGTGCTGGCTAGTCTTATGTCAACTTGACACAAGCTAGAGTCATCTGAGGGGGAGGAACCTCATTTGAGAAAATGCTCCATAAGATCAGGCTGTAGGCAAGCCTGCAGGGAATTTTCTTTATTAGTGATTTAAAGGACAGGGTCCAGCCATTGTGGTGCCATCTCTAGGCTAATGATCCTGGGTGGGATAAGAAAACAGGTTCAGCAAGCCAGGAGGAGCAAACCAGTCAGAATGGCCTCTGCATCAGCTCCTGCCTCCAGGCTCCTGCCCTGCTTTGAGTTCCTGCCCTGACTTCCTTTAGTGATATAGGTACCCCCAAGTATAAGATGAAATAGGCCCTTTCCTCCTCCAGCTGCCTTTGTTCGTGGTGTTTCATCACAGCAATAGAAACCCTAACAAATATTTGTGTCTATGAGATGGCTCTAAGAAATTTTGTTGATGAGGGAAGACCCATTCTGAAGGGAGGTGGCACATAACACGGGCTGGGTCTCTGTACCAAACAAAAAGGGAGAGAGGGGAAAGCACCTTCATTCTTCCTTCTTTGCCAACTGACTGAGTCTGCAGTGTGACCAGCAACCACACACCCTGGCTGCCACATCTTGTCACCGTGGTGGACTGGATTCCCTCAGATTGTGAGCCGACCAAAATCCTTTCCTGAGTTGCTTATGGTCAAGTATTTCATCATGCCAATGAAGAAAATAACTAAATATTATGGGAAGCATTACTCTTTTGGCTTTTTCGGCTCTTTCAGCTTTTTGAGGGGCTCACCATCCAGCTCCCAAATAAATCACACACAGAGGCTTATTCTTAGTTATGAAGGCCTGGCCTTAGCTTGGTTCGTTTCTAGCCAGCTTTTCTTATCTTCGATTAATCTGTCTACCTTTTCCCTCTAGGCTCTTATCTTTCTTCCGTGTATCTTACTTTTCTCCTTACTCTGTGACTGGGGGGGCGGGGTGGGGCGGGGTGGCGGGGTGGCCCCTGATGCCTCTCTCCTTGTTCTCCCGCTGCTTCCTCCTCGGTTCTGCTATTTATCCTCTCTGCCTGCAAGCCCCACCTATCCTTGTTCCTGCCTTGATGTTGGCCATTCAGCACTTTATTAGGACCACCAAGTGTTTTAGGAAGGCACAATAACACAGCCTCACAGACTTAAACAAATACAGCATAAACAAAAGTCATACAGCTTAAAATAATATTCCCCAACATTAATATACTTATCCTTACAGGAAAAATAGTTTTTTGGGATGACTCTGACCCCTCCCTTAGGAGTATATAGGTTATACTAACATAATAATTGTTTCTACTACTTTAAATGCAAAGAGAACAACCTAAACTATTGACAGAGTGGAACTGAGTTGTATATTTTAACTGTTAACCTACTCTGGAGAGTGAATTAAAAAAAATGAAAAGAAAAGGGATATGACTGCTCCTATAGTGGAGGAGAGAGTTTACTGTAGATGAAAGGGAGCGCATAGTCAGAGGTAGGACCATCTAGGAGAGTTCAGAGTCCAGGCTTGAGCCAGGCCATGTAAGGACAGGGATGAGGGGAGAAAGGATAGGAACTCTGACCAAGAGGGGCAGCCTAGGCCAAGAGAGTCCACAAAAAAGACAAGTAACAAAATGGTTGGAATATATGGGAAGGGCAGCTGGGGGAAGGACAGCCCAGCCCCTGGGCTGGAGAGTTCAGGGTAGGGGACTGGGTATGCAGCCATACCTTATGACAGGTAGGGACTGAGGGATGCAGGAAGAACCTGGTGGCCATGTCCACTTTGATATGTTAAAGAGATATGTTAAATCCCAGGTTGGATTTGAGGCCTAACAGAGAGTAGGATTAGATGGTCAGGGTCCTGGAGACATGGTTTAGTGGGTAATGAAAGAGCTTTCTGTGCAAGCATGAGAACCAGCGTTTAGCTCCCTAGAACCTATGTGAAAATAAGATGGGCATTCCAGGACACAAGAGGCTGAGATGGGATTCCCAAGCAAGCTGACCAGCCAGACTAGCTGAAATGGCAAGTCCCAGGTGAAGAGCAATGTAAGGAGATACCTGATGTCAACCTTGGGTCACACACACACACACACACACACACACACACACACACACAGTGCTCCCACAAACATGTGAATACACATACACTTGCACACCACACACATACACAGGCAAAAAAGAGCAGACTAGAGTTAATTGTTCCCAGGCTAGAGTGATGAAAACGTAGATGGTTACAATCATAGAACAACACCAGCCCCAAGTCCTCTCTTTGCTCCTAAACTGGACATACCTAGCATGGCAATTGTGACACTGGGCCCCAGGTGCTGGAACCAGGGGACGTGGAGGCCCTTAGAGCAATTTGTATCACTGTACCAAGCAACCTTTCTTTCTCTCTCCTTTCTCCCCTCCTTTTGTCCTTCCTTCCTTTCCTCTTTCTTTCTTTCTTTCTTTCTTTCTTTCTTTCTTTCTTTCTTTCTTTCACAACAGGGTTTCATGTAGCCAAAGCTGGCCTTGAACTTGCTAGTAGCCCAGGCCTGTCCTGAACTCCTGGTCTTCTTGCTTCCACCCTGCTCTGCTTAGTTAATGTGGTACTGAGGATGGAGCTTGAGACTTCCCGTACACTAGGCAAGCACTCTACCAACTGAGATGTAGCCCATTCCCTCTTCCCTCCTTGCTCCCACCCCATTGCCTTTCTTCTCCCTTTATTCCTTTCCTTCCTTTTTTGAGATAAAAGTTTACTATGTACCCCAGACAAGCCAAAATCCTCCTGCTGCCATCTCCCAAGAGCTGGGATTACAGGCCCAGTGCCCTCCTCTTGGCTAAGCAAGTACTCTTTCACTCAGCAAGCCACTTGCTCTGGCATAGGTCCAGGTTTGGGGTTCCAAGATACTTACTGCACAATATTTACATAATTTTTCTTTTATTCAGTACCAGTTCTACATGCTAAACAATCCTTCTGTATCTGCTCTCGTGTGACAAGACCTGAGAGTTTTCTATTGACATTCACTTAGTGGCTTTCCATGCGCATGACTGCCATTTTCTGACTTTCAGCTCTTTACTCTTCAAATAAACTTGAGTTGAGATAATTATTGCCCTCTGACATCCTAGGAACTATGGCAGTGCAACACTGAGCCCAAAGCTGGGTCAGAATAAAAACTGGTAACATTAAAAGGCTGATTATTCACTTGGTATGGTGGCATAAGCCTGTAACCCTAGCATTCAGGAGGCAGAGGTCAGAGGAATGGTGCAAGTTCAAGACTGTCAGAGACTATGAAAGTGAGAATACCACCCCCCCCAAACACACATACCACACAAATAATATGTGAGTTCTATTCAAAATTCTTTAAAGATTACTAGAACCCCAGGCAAATGGAGTAACAAACAAACTAACCTTTAGCATCGAAAGTATCAGTTCTAAATCAATGTCCATAGAAAAATACATTTTTTTCTATATCCCCACTGAATTTTTATTTCAGTTTTTAGTTCACCAACAGGATTACATTTTGTCTAAATCTATTTAGAGTTATTTCTTTGCTCAGGGCAATAAGATTTAGAGTGTGTGTTTGTGGTAGACATTTGCCCACATGGAAATGGTACCTGCTGACATCATTCTCTCATTATCTTGGACAGGTGGCAGCTTAGCTGCCCCACCTTCAGTTCATTGAAGTCTTGCTCTTCCTCCCACAGCACTGAGAGAGCCGCTCCATTGCTCTCAGTCCACACTGGAATGAGGAACAATCCTATTGGCCTAGACTCACCACAGTAAGGTCTTTGCCACCTTCTCAGGGCTCTGCCCTCAAAGAGGCAAATGTCTACTATTCATCTCACAGCTGCTCAGTGAGTGAGGTCACTGAGTTCCCCTGACTGACATGATCCCACTTTTCGGAACACTTTAAAAGCTGGGTGTAATGGTATGTATATACCTGTACTCCCAGAACTGAGTGTAGAACCCTTGGGTTATATTGACTCTGTCTCCAAAAGTTCAACAAACGGGGATCAAAGAACCCCTTGAGGACTATATAGAGTTCTCATCTTCTCCCTGTCTTACCCCAGAGACTGGAGACAAGAACTGCAGATGGGACACTATGTATTGTCCTAAAATCTCCAGTGGAAGTCACAGTCCTTCCCCAAGTGACCTTTAGAAACGTAAAGGCCAGGAAAAGGGTCTTTGTTGGCCATTCCTTGGGCAAAGAGCAGAGGTTCAATGAAACAAGGAATATGAAGGGTAGATGAGAAGAAAAGAAAGAAGTGTAATAGAAGAAACACTAGCAAGAACTTTAAAACAAATAGCCAAGCACAGTGTTAACAGGGTTTAAAATGTTTTAATATAGGCTGTCTATAGAATTATCTTTCTAAAATACGAAGATGCATACAATCCTCCACGGATTCCTATTGTCTATAAGAATTATCTCCATGGGAGACACGAGGTGCTAGGACCAATGTGACTGTTGGTCTGAGAGCTTCACTATATCTGTGGGTAAAGGAAGTACTTGGGGGAGACTCAGCCGTGAAAGCATTAGTTCCGGCAACAAAACCCAAAATTTCCTGAACATTCCCAAAACCTAGCTGTGACGTCTACTCCAAAACTGAAAAAAGAAAAAAATTGAACCAAATTTTCATTTTGTAAATGGAACAGTCTTACATCTTCCAATGACTGTTCTGAGCCATCCAAAAAGAACTTGAGCAACATTAAAGATAACGATGAGGAACCCAAGTGGTGCATCTGAGAGGCAGAGGCAAGAGGATCATAAGCTTGGGGCCAACCTGGCCAAGCCTCTCTTAAACAGAGGTTAATTAAAATGATGATAATGATGTGGACAGTTTCAGCACTGGATGGCTGTCATTGAACAGCTGCAGTTGAACTGGCTCATTCCCCCCACACACACACCAAATCTGGGGGTCTCTCCCTAGTTTGGCTTGAGCACTTCCATCCAGAAGTCATTCTATGTGTGAGATTCTTTTCTGATCTTGTATGGCTTGTATGGGTGGCATTAACCTGTCTATTACAGTTCAGGGAGATGGTGATGTTTCTTCCTGGCTTTGAATTATAAATGCCCGGTACTTACAGATCGGAGCCTTTATGTCCCTTGTTTCATCCCCAAATAGCACAACAGTCTTCCTAAAGAGGGGGTCTCCATTTTTGTAGTTTGATTTCTGGGTCTCTACCTCAGCTCGTCAGTAATTTACCAACAAATCAGCAACACGGCCAAGGTTCCCAAAGTGAGTCCTTTGTATGTCTGTTGCTGGAAAAACAACATGCACTACTTTCCTTGCAAAGGAGAGTTTCAAGAGAAACCTGTGGCCGTGATGTCCCTGACAGATGGAGCCTGGGATCTTTGACACTTTCAACTCTGACCTGGATATAGGAACTGTTTTGTTTTGAAGCAGCTGTTCTTCTGCATTCCTTAAGCCTAAAGGCACAGAAGTCAGGAATGGGATTGTAATACTGGCAACAGCAATGACTAACAAATCCAAATACGCTAGACTTGCTCGAAGAGCACCCGCCAGCTGAACATCCCGGAGCCAGGCCCACTCTGGGACATACATACTTTCTGGATCTGTGCCCATCCCAGGTATGGCTGAAGAGTCTGTCTGTCTCTGTTTCTCTCTGTCTGTCTCTCTCTTTCTGTGTCTGTCTTTCTGTCTGTCTGTCTATCTGTCTGTCTCTCTCTCTCTCTCTCTCTGTCTCTCTCTCTCTGTCTCTCTGTCTCTCTCTCTCTCTCTCTCTCTCTCTCTCTCTCTCTCTCTCTCTCTCTCTCCATCCTGGGGCTCATGCGGTTACTATCCTCCCCACTTCACACTGAGGCTTACCTATCATGGGCAAGATGCTGTCAATCCCAGCACACACACAAATTTTTAGCACAGAATGGCCCCCACACGCTCCCGTGGTCACACAGCTGGAAGTGGGAAGAGCATTGCTTTAGGTAAAGGTTCCCTGGACCTGCTCTGGTGGCAGGAATAAGATTGATTCCAGATCCAGAGCTCCACTGAAAAGAAGTGAGGTCAAGTCAGCTCTAAGGCTGGCTGCTGTACTGAAAAGGGAGTGTGCAGGGGAAGGAGGGTGAAGTCTCAGAACTTGATGATGATGTTAAAAACATCCAAGAACTGTCTGTTGTGAGCTGCCGGCACATCCGAGGGCTGGTGAGAACTGTAATTCTCTGCTAGCCTCAAGTTTTCAGTTAAAGCAAGCCAGATATGCTAACAACACTCTCCATACCTTTAATGTGCAGAAGTGTTGTCCCGTGAACAAAAGGAAGTAGTGTCTACACAAGGGAAGCAGGATAATTGGAAAACTATGCTTTGACTGGAAAGATGACCCTGTACCAACCAAGAATTTGATGGGCAGGAACTAGAGGCAAAACCTTGGAAATGGGGATTCCCTGACAGTCTCAGGAATGGGGGTGGGGCAGGGTTGGTTCCCCCATGGAACCTGGGATGGAGGCTTGAACAACATGACTTGGATATTAAATAAAAGCATAATTGTTGTGGCCAAATTCTGAACCCCCAAATCACCAAGAGACCCAATCCAATGCAGAAGCAAAGAGTCTTTAATTTTAACTGGTTAACCCCATTAACTCAGTTCCTCCAGCAGGTGGAGGGAAAAGAACCCAAAGGAACTTCTGGCAAGGGATTTATTGGGGTGGAGCAAGGGGAGTGTCTGGGGTCCCCAACAATCTCTGGATTGGTGCACTTCCGAACTTGGGCGACCTGGCCTGTATTGATTGGTCAACTGGTTGCTATGGCCTATAGGTCTTCCCAGGGTGGTTTCTATGCTCTGTACGTCACTGTTACCATAAAGTACATCCAGAGTCCACCAGCTAACTTCTGATTGGTTCCTTGCCACTTCCAGGTTTCTGGCTTCCTAGTGACTAGGAGGTCAGGCAAGGTCAGGAGTTCAGCACATCTTGTCGGGTCTTTTCTGTAGCCTGTCATGGCTGCTAAAGCAGGGGACTGAGTGAGGTCCCTTCATAGTAACCCTCAGTAGGTATAGCTCAGTAGTAGAGCTATACTCTTGAGCTTGAGCTCATGAATGATGTTTTAGGTTTGATCCCCAGTAGTGGCAAATCAAATGAACAAACAAAGAAGCAAAGAAAGAAAGAAAGAAAGAAAGAAAGAAAGAAAGAAAGAAAGGCATAGTAAAAAGTAAATTGCACTATACAGAATGAGGTCCTACATTTAATCATTTAATCCCCAGTAATAAGGTGAATGAATGAACAAATGAATAAATAAATAAATAAATAAAAACATATTAAAAAGCAATTGCACTATACAGCACCAAATATTAACCTTCAGCCCAACCGTCTCATACAATTCCAAAAACCATCCCATGAAAGGAAACTCTTTTCATTTGCACAGATGAGCTAAGAGGTGGACCCCCATCTACAACCAAGCCAAGGCCATAGTCTAGCCTGTGTTTGTCCCTTTCTGCTCTGAGAGTTGCTCTCCCACAGGACTGCATCCTGCCAGCAACCTCTGCCCATGGCTGTGAAGGCCTCTCGGGGAAAATCCTTCCAGCTAATTAAGTAGCTTATCTTACTCTCCATTCCCTTGAGGCCTGAGGTGTTTAGAAGTACTGGCTTAAGGCAGATAGTCTTGGTGTCTATCTTGAACTTCATAGACTGTAATAAGGGTTAAATGAAGGGGCAGTTAGCATATAATTAACTCTTGGTGTGAATTATTGACTATTATTGTTTTTGCTTGGATCAATGAACATAGACCATTTTTCTCAAATTCTGGAAACCATAACAGGAAAACCTCAGAGTAAGTGTAATGCACAGATATTATCAGTTATCACAAGAAGGGACTGCAGAGATGGCTCAGCAGCTAAGAGCACCCAGGTTTCATTCCCAGTGCCCACATGGCAGCTCACAATCTACAACTCCAGTTCCATGGCATCCAATGCCTCCAAGGGCATTGTATGTGTGGTACACAGACATACATAATAAATCTAAAAGAACAAAATTATCACAAGAAAAATATAAGGATTTTAGAAGAAATATTACACCCCAGAAGACTATTTCCTGTCTTTTTGGAATAGACTTACCTTTCTAAGATGTGTGGCTAAAAACATATAATAACTTGAAGGCATAACTACATCAAAACATTCAGCTATTATTAGCTACCTGTATATGTTTATGTGTTAACCGTTCTTGGCACATTTCAAGATTAATAACATTTATCTATAATAAAAGGCAAGTTGTTTATTGTAGACTAGTATAGAATAAAAATCACCTGTGCAAACACCATTGAGAGACACTCACCATTCACATTTTAATCTATTGACATCTAGTCTCTTATAAAATGGCCATCATTCTCATATTCTAGATCAGGAATATGGCTTAGGGGCAGAGCACCTCTCTAACGTGTATGAAGCCCTGAATGTGATCACCAGCAGCTCAAAAACCCCTGAATATATCAGTTTACAATGAAAAACTGTACATCCCATTATTCCTTTAAGAGACAACATTGGTAGTTACATAATATTTCTGTAAGTCTACAACACAAATTACTTAATCATTTTCATGTAGCAGATTATTTACATTACTTCTAATTGTTCCCATTTTTCACATGGACATATGTCATTATGCATAGGTTTGTGGGTACTTCTCTAATTGTTCCCCACTTTTTTTAGGTCTCCTAACAGCCCAGAAGCCAAGTAAGATGCACACAGGGCTTTGCTCCTATGACACTTGCACAGGTCACTGCCCTTCAGAGCACAGAGGAGAGCTGGCACTTTCCACTGACCTCTACTGTTGTTTTTTATCTGTTTCACTTGGTGTGGATATCAGACATTCATGAAAGGAAAATAATTTCCTTATGTGTACCTGCCCCAGAACCAATTAGAAATGTCACATAGCATGGGGTATATGCACTATATTTTCTCTCTAAAATGTCAAAATCAGACCCAGGACTTTGAGGAAATGTGATGATTTTCAATCATGGGCCACTGCAGTCAGTTGGTGAGATTTAAAAGATGGATGCATGCCTTGCACACTGGCCAGAGCTTCTGGATTTGCCCCTGGGACCATGGCAACAAACACAGAGTCAGATCCACTGGGCCCCCCACAGCTTTGTTTTGTTTTGTTTGGGGTTTGTTTGCTTTTAGACCTGGTAATCACTATGTAGCTCAGGTTGGCCTCACACTCAACCTCTGGCTGCTTTAGTCTCCCAAGTACTGGGATCAGGGGCCTATGCTGCCATACCAGGCTTGTTTTGTTTTTTTAATATTTTATTTTCTCTAAATAATCAAAACCTCAGGAAGTTGTGAAAATAGTTGAGTCAGATCCAGTGAACCTTCAATTTCACTCAGTGCTAACATCTGGTAGGAAACCATGCCACTGGCATTAGCAGAGCCCACATCCTTGGTCAACTTTCAGAGAATCAGTTATGTGTGTTCATCACCTGACAAGCAGGTCCCTCACCATGAAGATCTGGGGTACAGTGCTATCCTAACCCCCTCCTCACTCCCCTGGCCTCAACTATACTTGAGTTCCCAGAAAGTGATTCATAGTCAAATTTCAGACAAGCTTCCCCACTGCTGCTCTACCAGGCCCCTAGGGAGGATTAGTGCTGCCCCTGGGGGTACTGTTCTTAGGGCCTGTGCTCTGCCTTTTGCATCTAGCAAAGCCTGTTAACTCTACATATACCAAACAGAGCATAGGAGCTGGAAGCCAGAAGCTCTAACGTTCAAGGCAAGCTGTGGGTGACATGGTGAGACCCTGTTCAAAGCAACAATAACAAAAACATTTGAGCCTAGTGCCTCCACCTATAATCCTGTCACTTGGAAAGTTGAAGAAGTGGGATTGCTGTGAGTTTCAGGCCAGGCTGGCTACAGATAATGACCCTGTCTAAACAGCAGCAATAACAACAAAAGATATGCCAAAAGGAGCTATACTGTACGCCACTTAGGGTGTTCTATAACATTCAGAGACTGCTCATTACACAATTTGGTGTCACATTTTGCCACAAGAGTCCCAGAACAGGGTCCTATCTGATCTCTGTATACCCAGTACCTTTTCTTACTACAATTCCCTTGTCTTTGGAGTTCAAATCCAGATCCTAGGCGGGGCCTAGGTTGTTCCCCCTATACTTTGAATATGAGAAAGTAAATCCTCAATACAACAGTGTGAGAAGTGGGGTCTAGTGGGAGCTGACAAGGTCATGAGAAAGAAGTGGCTAGCCTAGTAGTTAACAGGGACAGCAGGTTTCTTATGAAGCCAAGTTCATTTCTCTCTTGTTCTGTGGCTCCGAATCTTTCTCATCATACATCACTGCATCATGTCATAACATTGAGAAGTTCGTCCTTGGCTATAATCCTTGCTCTTGGACCTCCTAGAGTGCAGAGCCCAGGGCCAACAAATTTCCATTCTTTATTAATTACCCAGTGTCAGGTATTCTCTCAGAGAAAACTGACTTAGATACTGCTGATTGTTCTGCTACTGTCTCCAGGAGACCTCTGGGCAAGGTTCGTTTTCATGACTTTGGTTCCCTAGGTAATTAGGTAAAGAAAGACTGTGGGCGGTGGGTGGGTGGGGGGTGTCATGAAATTTATGCTTATGACCAGGCTACATTGCAGAAGCCACAGCTTGGGCTCTCTCATTTTTGGTGGGAGGCTCTTTAAAAAATAAAAATAAGAAAAAATAAAATAAAACAAAACAACAAAAAAAACATTTGTTAGTATTTTTAAAAATAGATGAAATAGACAATTTGAGCTCAAGTAGTAAGACAACAGTTAGTACATTCACACTCTCATTCAGAACAAAGCTTTACTGAGTCTAGATTTAAAAAGAAAAGGTTGTTACCTAAGGAAGGTAATCACCCTCCTCATTCCCATCAAGACACGCGCATGATACTCAGCTTGGTCTGAATCATCATACATTTGCTTGGAACAATTTCAGTTACAGGATAGCAAAGGAGAGTCATAAGACTATGACTTAGCCAAAAGGAAACTAACATCACCACAGGTTCACTGTGGGGGGGGGGCAGCAGGGTTTGAGTGCTGCCGTCTTTATTTGTAAATCAAACATGGTTCAAAGGAGAGCGAAGGATGCCAGATTGACAAGGGAGAAGCCATGCTGGCTTGGCATCATGACAACCAAGCTAAACAGGAACTGTGTTTTTAAGAACTACCTCCCCTGTATACTTCCGGGTTAGGGTTAGGCTGGCTACCACCAGATCTTCTGGGAGAGAACCAGTAGCCACATTCTCCTTGCTCTGGAGCAGGCATGCTGTGGCAGCCAGTGAACACTGGCTGGCCTGGTGGTCTGGCCTGTGCGTGTAGGGCAGTACCTGGACCCACAGCTCCCCCAGCACAGACCATGGCTCCTCCACCAGTCTCTGAACCCCAGGTCAAGTGTGTGTGGCTCCATGTCAATGGATGCAACATCTTCCGTAGGCACTGCAGGACTCAGGGCAGGGTTGATGAGAGACACACTCAGGTCAATTATGAAGTCCAGGGGTCCCTATGGGTTCTTCTGTTTTTATCCACACTCAACTCCCTTCTCAGCTTCCCAGCTCACTGAGCAATAGGACTCCAGACTCAACACTGAACATCACAGGGGCAAGGGCCTCTGTAGATAGCCATCAGCTTTCATAAGGGCACAGGCAAAATGGCCATATCCCATACTCTGTGTCACTCATATCTTACTGAACCCTAGCTAATATGGAATTATGTATTGATTGCTCTCAGAGAAGCTATAACCAGCTGAACTTGGCATTTGTTGACTGACAGAAGGTCCGGTTTTAACTGTGTGTTGACTATTGGATGGTAGAAGATGAACAAGTTGTAAAATACCTTGAGAGACACATGGAAATACGTAGTTTCTGACTTAGAAGACAAACCCTACTCAACAACACTGAAGTTCAAGTCTGTCTGTTCTCCAATAGGAATCATCTTTACATGTGTACAAATTGCTTACTCATCGACTGATCTGAACGATTAGGTGTTATTTTTCTCTCAGATATGCCTACTCTATACATTATCCTTCCAACTACAACTCGAACATGCACTGTATTAGCTGGGGCTTTCTGGCAAGGCAGGAGCAATAGAACACGTGTATGTGTTACAGGAGGGATTTGTTGGCTTGTCTTACACAGCAGAGCTGGGTAGGTCAACAATGGTAGTCTACATGCTGAAAGTGCAGAGAGTGAACAGCTCTTGGTCTGTCTGAGAAGCTGGAAGCCTCAGAGTCTCTCTCTCTGGTGCTAGAGGCCCCAGAATTCCCTGGAGAGCCACTGGCATTCAGGCCACATGGAAAAGCTGAAGAAACTGACATCAGACATCAGTGAACAACATCTGCAGCCATACACACACTAATTCAGAAGGGGCCTGTGCCTTCTCCAGTTCTCTTCCATTCAGGTCACAAGCACATCGGTGGGTGTTATAAACATTTGGGGTGGGGGTCCTCTTCACTGTCTCACATGCCAGTCCTCCCCGGAAATGTCCCCAACCACCATAGAATGGGTCAAAGTTTTTGCTCAAGCACTTTCCTTCCTTCCTCACGAACTCCAATCCTAGCTCCCTTCCACTTTTATCTCCCAAACTCTGAATCTTGCCTCAGAGGCCTTGACTCTGATCCTTGCCTTTGAATCTCCTTACATGACATGGTGCCCACACATACCTGTACCCAAACCTCAGTCCTCCTGTACCCCAGCCTGGCTTGGTCCTTCAGGCTTATCTTCTCTTTTGAAGCTAAGTGTGGTGGCACATACCTATAGTTTCAGCACTGGGAAGGCTGAGATGAGGCAATCATGAGTTCAAGGTCAGGCTGGGCTACGTAATAAGACTCTGTCCTGAACGAAACAGAGAGAAGGGGTGTCTCTTTTGAGGCTGTTAACACCAGGAACATACAGTGCACGGCCTATAAACACATTCATCTTTCCTCTCCACCAACTCTGCCCCATCTGATGCATTAGCACCGACTGTCCCAGGACCCTTCCTCTCCTCGTTTTTCCCTAAGCAGAGCACCATTTGTGTTGTCAGCTTTTACTTTCTCTGCTCTAGCCCTTGATTCCTAGGGGTTCCAAAGGACGAAGAGCACTTCTTCCTTGGGAGGGATATGGAGGGAAGCAACTGGGCTGATCATTCTGGCATTATCTGGTTATATAAGAAAGAAAAGAGACTAAAGGTATTGCCACAGTCAGTTCATGCCTGCTGCCTGGTAAGGATAATGGAACCTGATGCATAACCACACCAGCACCAGGGAGCCTAACCCTGAGGCACAAATGAAACTAAGGCCACGAACTCATAAAAACCTCAATTTTCAACCATTTGTTGGTTGATGGTCTGTTTCATTATAGTAAGAGAATAAATATACTAACCAGCACAAGCTTTTAAATTAAACTTCAGCAAAAGAACACTTGAATAAAATCAACAAATAAGAATAAAACTATAAACTATAAATACACTTATACAATTACATTTCTTCATTTTAGCAGTGTGGAGTAAGTGTAAGCAATGAAGACCTAACATTAGCTCATCTGCTGGAGAGTCATAGAAAAAACAAGCTACACCTTAATTGCAGCATGGGAAAACATCATATAATTTACCTCTCGTCAATCTTGGGCACTAGGTTAGCTCTTAGGGTCATGCTAGCACTCCAGTACCTTTAAGACAAGTTTAAAACTTCCTTTTGTTTATTTGTTTTTTGGGTTTTTTGTTGTTTGTTCTGTTTTTTTTTGTGGGGGAGGGTTGGTTGTTTTTGTTTGTTTGTTTGTTGAGACAGAGCATCTTTATTATGTAGCTCTGGCTGTCTTGGAGCTTGCTTTGTAGACCAAACTGACCTCGACCTCATGGAAATCACCTGCCTCTGCCTCCCATGAGCTAGGGTTTACTATGTGGCCCAAAACTTCCTTTTAGGCACAGTGTTAAATAAAATCTTGCTTGCTTGTTTTATTTATTTAGTTAGTAAGTTTTTCGAGACAGTGCTAGGATTAAAGGTGTGTGCCACCAACTCCTGGCTTCCTTGTTTGTTTTTTGCTAAAGAAACATCACAAACTACCCACATTGCTGATTTTTCTATTAATTCCACATGCTTGAGAGAGTACCTAATGGGCTCAGCACTTCAGTTTCCTTCTCTGAGAGTTGGAGATTATAAAGCTGGGTTGCCATGAATATTAAATAAAACCATACAGAAAAAGCAATGCCTCAAAGTTCTATCGGAGAGGGAATACAAGTTGGAAGGGGATGTGCTTGACTCAAACAGATGGCTTCCAAACATGAAAAGTGGAGTTGGTAAGAAAGATGGCAGCTGCCAGGCTTTGAGCCTACCTGCCCACTTGCCTGCCAAGCCTGGCTTTGAAATCTCAAGCTCTTAAGAGGCCGTATGGGGGCTAGCAGCCAAAATGCCACTACTTGTAGTGTGGTCTACAAGGGGGCTTGCTGACATTCCCTGGGAGAATCCCTTTGGAGTCCTCCTACCCTACACCAAGGAACTACTACAAACTCTGGAGAAAGAGGCAACTGCGCAAAGCTGAGCAACGCCACCTGGTGCAGTCTGTCACTGGGAAGCAGCCATGCCCCTGGACATGCTCTGCTCCACTGGCCAGACTGGAAACCAGACTGTGTTGACTGCACAGGCTAAGGACGGCTTGCCTCTAGCTTTAGTAAATCACATCCATTTTTGAGAATGAAAATATTCAATTGTTTACTTCATACGTCTCATGCCAGCATGCCTGCAATCCCAGCACTCAGCATTGATGCAGCAGGATCACAAGTTCCAGGCTAACCTGGGATATATAGTGAAACCCTATCTTAAAATAAGCACTGGGCCAGCGCGAGGAGTGAGGAAGGACAAGAGATGGCGACAGGAAACAAATATGAGCAAAATACAATGCTATTTACAGGTGTGGAGAAGTTGTAATAAAGTCCAATATTTTGCACACAAACTAAAAAATGATAATAAAAATGTCTATTCCTATTAATTTTTTAGATTTGAGAAATAGCTTATATGAATTTAAATTCTTGAATAATGAAGACTTCCAAAGTTATTTGAAAATTATAAAAGCTCGTGATACAGTGTCAGGAAAAGCAGTTGACTGCATCTTGGTCATCATTATTCACCACTAGAAACCACCCATAAAATGGGCCCGGAATGGTGGTTCATGCTTTGACCTCAGCACTTGGGAGTCCGAGTTGGGAGGATTGCTCTGAGTTTGAGGTCAGTCTGGGCAACAGACAGAGACACAGTCTCAAAAAACAAAAACCAAAAGCCCCTTTTTGTCATCTGTATCGGACTGAGACACTGTTAATTGGCTTTGGCACTATGAGGACTACAGGACTTGGAACAAGCAAACCAGAGGACTGGTCTTCAAGAGTGTGCCTCCCTCCACCTATGGTTTCTGTGCCTTCAAAGGAAGGGGATTTGCTATTCTAACACAGGAATGCAGCTTTTGGGTTATTTTGGTGTCTGTTTTCACAGGCATTGAACCTGAGCCCTGCAGCCAGTGAGACCTAACAGGGCCCCTCTCCTCTCATGTAAAAGTAGGCAGGCCCAGCTGATACCAGACACCACAGGAGTCCAGCCCCCAACAGATGCCACTTGTATTAAACCCCATCTGTAGCTTACTGGGTGTGTGGCCTTGGTTAACCACAAACCCTCAGAAACGCCTCCCCAGAAGGTCAGCTGAAAGCCTTGCTTTTTAATTTAACCCATAAGGGATATAATCAGAAGAATTACTTAGAACTAAAGATGTTGCATTCCTACAGCCAGGGCTGAAACTCACGGGACACACAGGCAAGATGACTGACTGGTCCTCAATGCTTCATTCACAGATGAAAGAGAAATTAGCTGATGTCTTCCCATGGCATGGTGTAGAGAATAGCACACTATACATGAGTCTTCTAGTTAACTGAAGCACTCTGAACAGGTAGCCTAGGGGGAAAAGGCTGTATTGAAAGGAGCAGTTAATGTTCAGAGGGGAAGAGAAGTGTCTTAATTCTTCACACTCTCCCTGACCCCAGCCTCCATCCCACAAACAGGTCAGGATACCATTTGCTGCCAGAGGAAGTATCCGGATACTTCTAAAAGGCTATGAATGATTCACAAGCAAGGTCAATAATTAACTTACCCGGGACCGTGTTCAATACATAACTAGTCTCAGAAGACAGTCTTCCCAGCCTGGCAAGAGATAGCAACTAGAAACAGAGCCGTGTCCTCCACAGTGATCTGCGATACTTCAGGGAGTAAGGTGTCTTCAATCTGCTGCATGGGGAAGACTGAGGAATTGATGGTTCCCATCCTGCAGCAATTATTTTTAGGATAAAGTAAACATGCTTTATCAATTAGGGGACCTAAACTCATGATTTTTTTCCTGCCCCATCTCTGTGATTAGGGAGGAGGAAACTTCCCCAGATCTGACTGGACTTCCCTCAAGGATCCCTGAAGAGATTTGATAAACAAATATAGCTGCTAGTAGCTCAGATCATTCCAGAGGGAGAAAGCACCATTAGTTGGGGGAAGGGAGTTGTTCCTGTCTGTGGGAGGCACCCTGCCCCGCATGAGCCAGTCCTGTTATGGAGAGAGACTGAAAAGCCCTAGAACTGGCATGTGCGACTTTGCATATGTGGAGACAGGCCAGAGCAGGGAGGCAGCCCCTTAGGAAGAGATGAGCTTAGGCCTCATATGACTTGTAGGTGAGGGGCGGAAGCCTCAAAGAGGCTTTACATCATCAGGTCACAAACAACTCCCAGCTGAATGCCAGTTTCATATGCGCCTCAGGTAGGCCCTAGTGGGTATACTAGTGAGAGAGAATTGACCCCATCGTGGCTGAATTGTGCTTCTTAAAATTCAAATGCTGAAGGCTTAACCCCCACACCTCAGAAACCAGCTGAATTTGAACAGAGGACCTCTTCAGAGATGACCAAGTTAAAATGGGGCTATGAGGATGTACCCTAAAGCAATCTGTGAGGACTCACAGAGAGGCAGACCAAGGACAGAGGCCTGCTTCCTGACATCTTTGTCTTCAACCTTCAGCCTCTAGAACTGTAAGGCACTGTCCTAGTCAGGGTTACCATTGCAGTGATGAAACATCATGACTGAAAGTAGCATGGAGGGTATTTATTTCACTCACAGTTCCATATAACAGTTCATCATTAAAAGCAGTGAGGACAGGGACTCACACAGGGCAGGAACCTGGAGGCAGGAGCTGATGCAGAGGCCATGGAGGGGTGCTGCTTACTGGCTTGTTCCTCATGGCTTGTTCAGCCTGCTTTCTTATAGAACCCAGGACCACCAGCCCAGGGATGGCACCACCCCCAGTGGGCCGGACCCTCCCACATCAAACACTAATTAAGAAAATGGCCTACAGGTTTGCCTACAGTCCATCTTTGGAAGGCATTTTCTCAGGTGAGCTTTTGTCCTCTCTGAAGACTCTAGCTTGTGTCACTGTTGACATAAAATTGTCCAGCACAGAAGGTTTCTGCTGCCCAGCCCCCAGCCTCTGACATTCTGATAGACAGCCGACCCATGTCTTTTGAGGGGGCAGACAACAAACAAATTATTTAATTGATACATTAAAGACAGCTATGAAGGGCATTGGGGAAGGTGAGCTCTTTTGAGAAGACATGTGAAGAGCAGGCAGAGGGGAGGAGAGAGAGAAAGCAGGCCAACAGTGTTCCCGGTATGGAGTCCTGGAAAATAAGATTGATGCCCCAGGAACAACAGTGGACAAAACATCCTGGAATGGGCAGAAGTGTTCTGGCCTTGATCTCGAAGGCAACATCAAAGTATTACTGAAGGAACCGGCTTCCCTTTTGGCAGCCATAATGGTCGAACATGTGCTTCTATGACCTTGTCCTAGAAACCAGAAAGTCAGATGCCTGTCTCGTGACAAGGAACCAATCAGAAGTTAGCTGGTGGCGCTATGCTTTATGGCTCTGGGTGTGCTTTACGGACAAGCGCACAGCAATGACGTAGAGAGCATAGCAACCACCCTGGGAGGGCCTATGAGCCATAACAACCAGTTGACCAATCAACACAGGGCAAGCCCTCCAAGCCTGGAAGCACACCAATCCTGAGCCTGTGCGTACCCCTAGACACTCCCCTTATGCTGCCCTATAAGATCTTTGGGGAGACCTTAGGAGCCGTCTTTTCTAGCTGTCCGCCATGGCGGGTGGGTGAAAGACCCGAGCTAACATGGGGTTAGTTCGTTAAATTACAATAAAGCCTCGTGCAGTTTGCAGCAAGCTCTCGAATCCGCCTGGTGATTGGGGTGACCGCGAACCTGGCCTGAGACCCCGGATACTTGAGTTTTCGGGGGTCTAACAATTACAAGCTTCTAGGTGGAAAAGGAACTCCAGGAGAACAATAATTCTAGTATATTTTTCTTCCAGCATGTTCTAAGGGGCACAGGCTTCCAGGTACAGAAACGGGAGGAAGGTTAGGCAGAAGTGGGAACAGGCAGGCTGCACACACAGACATTTTAATCAATGTGTAGAGCTTGGTGATGGGAATTCCTTGTTAGTTGTCTTATCCCTGAAGCTGTCTGTTTGGGTGCTCATGACTTTTGGGAGGGATGGACCCTTGATGGATGGGTCTCCAAAGTCAAATGGTTGTCATGGCTCCCAGCTTCACGCTAAGGGCATAGAGACCAATGGCTAGCTCCTCACAGCCTTCCTCCTCCATCCCTGTGGGATGTACCACAGACTGCACAGTGACCCCCTTTAGAGCCCTATAAGAAAAATATCTGATGGAAGCTTCATGACTCAATAGAGAATGCTACCTGGGAAATGTCCATAAAGCCACACTTCACGATTCTCTCTGAGGGTCCTCTGACTTCTGGTTGTCTTTTCAAATGTTCACAGCTGGAGTGACAGGGAGGGATACAGGTAAAAGGAAATGTCATCAAAACAACTGCACGTCCCACTCTTTCCCCAGAGGCGACTTTACTGTCTGACTGACACAAACAGGCCAGCTGCAGCTCAGATCTGCTGGGAAGGAAGTGACAATATGGAAAATGTGGGGCTAAAGTTCCTGGTCACCTGCAGGTAGCCCAAGTTCACTGACTCACAGAAATTTCCAGAAAGGGAACCTAAGTAGATCCCAGGCTATCTGTGGTGAATGAAGCTTGTCGCCAAGGTTAAAAAGCGACCATGTAAAGTTTATGGTCAGTAAACCTTAGTCTGTCCAGTTCCAAGGCCAGAGCTTCTGGTGAGACACAGACAGAAGATGAACTCTTCATCCTACAGCATTCTGCCAGGTTTCATTTTCATCAGCCTGCTGGTTACTTTGGAACTATTAGATTAGAGGCCCTGCCCTCTGAAAGCCCTGTGTATGAAGCACTAGGCTTAAGATAACATAAACAGAAGCAGAGAAGGCACAGGGTGAGGGCTCAGGGAAAACCCTGGCGTGGCAGCTATCTCTAAAAGGGGTTAAACAGATCATTTCAACAAATCGTTAATTCAAGGCTAACCAAGTTTATTGATTTATTGTTTTCTTTTTAAAATCTCTATTTGAACAATAAAGTTTCAGGATCCTCGGCCTTGCTGGGAAAGGAAAAGAACTAAATTTATTTTGTAATAGGTGTGGCCCGAAGACCAGCTGCATTGGCATCGCCCAGGAGAATGACTGACACTCAGAGCCTCAGCCGGCCACCCGGTCTTACTGAATCAGAACCAGATCCCGGGACGCTTTGGGTGCATATTAAAGTTTCAAAAGCAAAGCTTAGGAGAAACAAAGACAAAAGGGAGGCTGGATACGTGGGCTTAGAAGTATAAGAGCCAGGGTGAAAGCCAGAAGCACACACCTCTACTTGCTGAGCGGGACTAACAGGTCTGGGGCCTGGGTCACAGGGTTTGGGCAGCAAGGGAGGACACTGAGGAAGAGGGTTGGTCTTCACTTCTGAGCTAAAAGGACAACACAGTGCCTGTCCCTCCTCGGCACTGTTGCGCACCATCAGCCCAGCTCATGGGATTACAGATAATGCAAAATGTGACAGTATACAAGAAAAAAAGGTTTCTTTCCAATTCACAACAGGAAAGGGGCACTTTACAAGCCGTGCTTGGTACTGTATGCCACTTGAGTAATTTTCCTATTGTTTACTTTTCCAAAGAGGCAGCACCAGACTAACCAAGATAATGACTGCTAGCCACCTGGCTGAGCCACAGTTGTTCATGGCACCTATCAATCCCACTTGTGAAATCATAGCAAGTCCCAAACAAGAGAGAAGGAGAAAGAGGGAGAGAGGGAGAGAGAGATAGAGGGAGGGAGAGGGGAAGGAGAGAGGAGGAGGGGAGGGAGGGAGGAGGAGGAGAGAGAGAGAGAGAGAGAGAGAGAGAGAGAGAGAGAGAGAGAGAGAGACTTGAGTGTAGACATTGCTTCCCATGTGACCCTGGGAAAGTGCCTATTTCTTGAAACAAATAATAAACTTTAAAATATTAGTCACTCATTATGCATTACTGGTTGGAAGCATCTCAGTCAAGCTTAGCTTGGCTTGACTGATAAAGATTCCATTATTAATTCTGCAATACAAATTATGACCCTAAAGCTTAGAGAATGTGACTCAATGTCATACAGCCAGAAAGTGACAGAGCATGGTTGGTACCACATCTACCCCTCCAAAGAGCCCGGAAGATGATTGAACCTGATACCTTCACCTCTTCTAGTGTCTTCCTTGGTGCCCCATAACTGATGCTCCTATCATTTGAGATGGGATTACAAGTGAACCGGAGGGAGTCACAAAGGATGCAGTTTATGTTAGGAGAGAAATCAGTGTTTGAATCGTTTATCTCACCACCCTTCACGCTACAAAAGTAAATTACTGGAGCCGGGCGGTGGTGGCGCACGCCTTTAATTGCAGTACTTGGGAGGCAGAGGCAGGTGGATCTCTGTGAATTTAAGGCCAGCCTTGTCTACAAGAGCTAGTTCCAGGAAAGCCTCCAAAGCCACAGAGAATAAAAAAAAAAGTTAATTACTGTTATTTTTTAAAGCTGTAACATGTTCAGAGTTCTCTCTTTCCTTCTCTTCTGAATTGTTTAAGTTTTCTGTCCTCCAAAAGCTCTAACTCACATGTCAATGTGAAAATTCTCAAAAAGAGGTGGCAAACAAATATCCCATTCACCCAGAGACTATAGGGTAAGTAGCTCTCCCCCTATCCCAACATCCTCCTCCCCACCTCAGGATCCCTCCTAGGCAGGAGACTTCAGCGAAACTGGCAGGTTGAACAAATTTGAATACAACTTCCTCTCAAACAAAGCCATTTCAAAGAGTTTGGCAAAGGCTAGGCAAGCACAGAATACTACATTTCCTGGTGTCTTTTGCTTAGCCTTGAAGATAACCAATGGAGATAGAAGGCTTTCTGGAGAAACAACATTCCTGCAGGAACACAGAGCCCAGAATCCTGGTATTACCACCCCCACTCCCACCTCCTGTGGCTCTCCAGCTTCTTTGGCATCTGTAAATTACCCCCCTGGCTCAAGTGACATCAGGATGATCCCAGTGTTAGGTGACCTGCAAGCTCCAGGCTCTGTTTTACTGTAGTAGCACTTTTCCTGGAAGAGAGCTGTGTCATCCTGTAGGAACCCCGGGTCTCACACAGCACTCAGAGCTGTCCAGCACAGCAGTCCCTCGAACAGGCTCCTATTGCTAAGGAAATGACATCCACACAGATGTGGTAACTTTCAACAGCACACACAAGTTCTGGGCTGGAATTAACCTGACCCCACCTTAACTTCTGAGCCAAAGCAATAACAACAAGGACAGTGTTTCCTCGTCCCCCTGGTTTTACACCTACATTTCCACAATACTGGAAAGCACTGGGAAGCAGAAACGACCAAAACAAAAGGGTCATGTGTGTTGCCAGTGACCACTGAACTTCCTTTTGATTATCTAGATGCTCAAGTGACCAAGCAGCAGCTACCAGAATATTCCACCAATTCTAGTTTCTTCTTATTTTCCCTCAGACTATGTGAGTGTATGTTGGGAGGTGGGGGTGCACATGCATATGGAGGCCACAAGTCAACTTGGGACTTGACTCTGCAATGCACATTGATTTTGAGACCAGCCTT
This sequence comes from Cricetulus griseus, assembly GCF_003668045.3. Taxonomy (NCBI): domain Eukaryota; kingdom Metazoa; phylum Chordata; class Mammalia; order Rodentia; family Cricetidae; genus Cricetulus; species Cricetulus griseus. The sequence continues at coordinate 265,987,586 of NC_048595.1, read as the reverse complement.
TCGCTAGGACCTGGGCTCACTGATTAGTTAGGCTGACTTGCTAGTGAACTCCAGGGCTCCTCCTGGATCCACTCCCAAGGGTTTGCCACCACACTTGGTTTTCTAGGTCAACACTGGAGCTTGTAAAGCAAGCCCTTGACTAACTGACTATGCCTTCTGTTAGCTACACACGGTGTAAGTGACCTCTGACCTCATTCCCAGCTCATCACATGTTACTAACAATTCATAGAACGCTGACTTAATGAAGGGACCAGCCCCTGCTTTAGCAGCCATGACAGGCTGCAGAAAAGACATGTAGTCCTCTGAATAAACACATGTCTGATCTTGCTGGGCTTGCACCAGTCACTAGGAGGTTAGATACACTCCTCATGGCAAGGAACCAATCAGAAGTTAGCTGGCAAGACTCTGGAAGTTCTTTGCATCTCTGAGTACAACAGTGAAGTGCAAGAGCATAGCAACCACTCTGGGAGGGCCTAAAGGCCATAACAACCAGTTGACCAATCAACACAGGACAGGCTGCTCAAGCCCAGAAGAGCACCAATCCTGAGACTGTTGCATATCCTTAGACACTCCCCTTGCTCTGCCCAATAAGTTCCCTGCTTCAAGGTTTCTCCAGGTCCTTCTCCCACCATCCTCGCCCCCCACCCCTGATGAAGGGCCCAAGTTAATGCAGTTAGCTCCTTAAACAATGATAAAAGACTCTTTGCTTTTGCATTGGAACGGGTCTCTTGGTGATTTGGGGGGTTCAGAATCTGAGCACAACATTACTAAGACCAAAGGGTCTCCAGATCTTCTGCTGCTGGACACTTGAGACCACTACTAGCGGGCAGAGGAACAAGCTGTTTTCTTCGAGTCTAAGCTCCTGTCTGGGTGCTTTCCCTTGGCCTTTGCATTTGAACACATTTCCATTAAGAGAAAGCACACCAGAGACAGACCTCGGCTCACAGAAAGATTCACTGCAGAGACTGCTTTCCTGTGTGAGCCCCTCCTCAGCCACCCTCCCACCCATTTATGCTAGCCAGCATCCCTGAAGTCATGACCAGCTATAGCCAATGAAAACAATTTTTAAGCTAGACTCAAATCCCAGCACTCAGGAGGTGGAGCTATATAGACCCTGTCATCAGAGAAGAAAGGAAGGAAGGAAGGAAGGAAGGAAGGAAGGAAGGAAGGAAGGAAGGAAGGAAAGAAGCAAATGTACTCCTTGTTTAATGTTTTGCATCATCATATGTATAAAAATGCAAAAGGAAGGTGCTTCTTGGTGATAGGAACTTTCTGTGAAGTGACTGAAAGCATTGAAGTTCAGGCAGAAGGAAAGTACCGAGTTAACAACTAGAACAGAATGCTGAGGGTGATGGTGATAGGGGCTTCAAAAAACTCATTTGCATATCAAACGGCTGAGCTGAAGCCCTTGGGAAAGCAGAAAAAAGCCCTGAGATATTTTTTCAGAGAAATAACCTTGTCCATGTATGTACTGTGGGAACCAAACATGAAGGGAAAGATTGCACGACAGCCCTGTCCAGGTCTGTCCAAAAAATAATCATCACAAGAAAAATGAAGCAATAATTGTTAGGACTGGGAGTGGCTTGGTGGGTAAAGCTTACCGCACAAGCATGAAGGAGACCCTAGTGCCCTCAGAAAAGGTCAGGTGTCAGCACTGTGAGCTCAGCACGGATGGAGCAGAGACAAGTGGGTCCCATCTGGCCCAAAGAGGGAGCTGGAAGAGGTTTAATGAGAGGTTTAAAAAATTAGAAAGAACCGGATGGTGGTGGCACACACCTTTAATCCCAGCACTTGGGAGGCAGAGGCAGGCAGATCTATGTGAGTTCAAGACCAGCCTGGTCTACAAGAGCTAGTTCCAGGACAGGCTCCAAAGCCACAGAGAAACCCTGACTTGAAAAAACAAACAAAAAAGAAGGGGGAGGAGGAGGAGGAGGAAGAAGAGGAGGAGGAGGAGGAGGAGAAGAAGAAGAAGAGGAAGAAGAGAAGAAAGAAAAAGAAGAAAGAAAGAAAGTGCTAATATCACCAATGTAAAATTCTGTCCTACACACAAGTACACACAGGCACAAGGACACAGCCACACACACAGGTGATCATGCTGTCTCTCTGTCTCTCTGTCTCTGTCTCTGTCTCTCTCTCTGTCTCTCTCTCTCTCTCACACACACACACACAGGTCAATATTTTTGGTTTGCTCTGTCAGGGAAAGGTGTAATAACTTTATTTCAATACAGGAGAAATGAAACTGTTTCCATAGCTCATGGGAGATGAATCTGAAGTTTTCCTTCTCAACAACATAAGGCTCCCATGGAAACTTTCCCAAGGCTCCTGAGGTAAGAGATAAGATGCATTCCTTTTAAGAGGACAACTCCAAAGCAGGCTCCCAGCACTGAGGGCTTCCGTGGCAACATTTATTATTCAAAGTAGTGTGGCCAGATAGGTCATTAAGGTTTGGTTTTCCGGGAGAGGAAACGGAGGCCGGAAGGCACACTAGTGAGCACATAGTCGTGTTTCACAGGTACCAGGCGCTGCTCTGCCCTTTAGAGGATTCCCTGAGGACTAGAAAGCCCTGACTGAATGAGCCAGAGGGATCTGATAACTAAGAACAAGTACCCACCCACTTGAAAGAGAGGAGGCTGCTCAAAGGCAGCCCCAGACAGTCCCCTAAGCCCTGTTACATCACAGCACTCTCTTGCCCTGGGCCCCTCCATCTCTCTAGAACTCTTTTGGCAGTTCTGCTTCAACTCTCAAGTGGAGCCTGGACTTCCTACCCCTAGCCTGCCCCCTCACACTGCCCAGAACACTCCTCTTCCTCAACCCTCTGAAATGAGCCCATCCTCTGTTCTGTGCCAAGCCACTCCCATCATTGCCAGGTGAGCTGCAAGTTTTAGTTCCCTGAACAAGAGTCCAGCAGGTGGACCACAGCCACAGATACCATGTGATGGATAGTTCTTTACATTTTCAGCTTGATGGGATTAAGAAGAGTTTAGGGCATTATTGAGACATACCTTTGGGTATAACTATGTGGTGTTTCCAGAGAGGATCAACCCACCCTGAATGTGGACAGCCCCATGCCAGGGGCAGGAGCCCTAGACTGAATAAATCAGAGAAGAAGAATGTGAACCAACACTGAGCTGTCTCTGCTTCCAGATCTGGGGAAAAAAAGCCGCCTCCTGACACCGAGCCTGCCGGCCATGATGGGCTGTATCTCCTGACCAAGAAAACAAACCCCTCCCTCCCTCCCTCCTTCCCTCCCTCCCTCCCTCCCTCCCTCCCCCTGCGTGTCTCTCTCTCTCTCTCTCTCTCTCTCTCTCTCTCTCTCTCTCTCTCTCTCTCTGCGCAGGTGTTTTGTCACAGCATGGAGAAAGGTAACCAATGCAATGATCTAACCCAGAGAAGATAGATGTGGGGGAGGGGATTCATGCTGGGTGGGGAAGGGGTGCAAAAACTCAAGGCAGAGCTTCACTTCTGCTTAGCATGAATCTGGAATCATTGGGGGGGGGGTTCTTTGGGGCAGGGGGCAGGGCGTGCAGTTAAACAGAAAAAAGGAAAAAACAAACAAACAAACAAACAAACATTGTCCAAACATTTTTACTGAGGAAACTTGAGAGAGCCGATGGCTTGCAGGGATCACACTGCAGGTTAGGGCCAAGACAGAGTCAGAAACACAGAAAGATGGTACACTTAACAGGTCTGGTCACACCCAGGAACCGTGGGAATGGTAACATGGGTTGGATTGAAAGACCCCCGAAGGGATACTTTTGTAGAGGGAGACCCACACCCAGGAATCAGCGAGGCCACGAACTGGATGTAAAAACAAGAGGCTTTATTGGAGACGCGGGTACCCGGGGCGACTTAGCTTTTCTGAGGCCAAGCGCGCCGAGCCAAGGGAAAGGGGTCCTTATATAGGGAAAAAGGCGCAAGCTAGGAGCAGGGATTCTATTTGATGGTTCAAATGAGGCACAGAGCCATTCCAGATCAGCATATTCTCAAGGTCTGGTGTCTGGTACAACAGACTTGATTCCTCCCTCCGCGCCCAGGTGGCTGACCTTGGGACGAAGGTTCCCCAACGGGGGGGGGCGTGGGGGCGAGGGGTGCCCTTTTCCCGCTCGGCCCCAGCCCCGGGGCGCGGTGCCAGGGCAGCCCCGCCTGGGTGAACCGGCTTGGGAGGGAAAACGGCAGCCGGGGGCGTGGAGGCCGGCGGGGGCGGGGGCAGGGACAGCGGGATAAAGGGGAAGCAGGGCGGCTCTGCGGCAGCTCGCCCGCGCTGCACTCTCCAGCCCCTGGCGGTATCCTGGCTCTGCCCTGCTCAGTCCCCGACGCGCTGCCCTAGGTCAACTGCTCTTTTCAGCCCATCCCGGCTGCTCCAGAGAGAACACCCAGCATCGGCATAGGCGGGGGGGGGGGGACAGAGAGGCAGCGGGCCTTTCAGGATGAATTTTGCATAGAGAGTAAAGCTGAAGAGCTCTAACAGGCTGGAGTATGGTAAACATGGTACAGATGGGTTTGCCCTTTCCCGCTCCTCCTTACTCAAAACCACTAGATTACATTCCGAAAGCCAGCCCCCAAGGCCTATCGTCTTATTTGATCACTTCCTCCTCCTGAGGCTGACCACCAAGGTCCAGCTATCAAAGTATTGAAGTCCAGCAATCAAAAGCCCTAATTAATCTGCTCAATCAAAATTAAACTCCTCATCCTAACATGGGGTTTCCCCTTTTCCCTTTATAAACTGCCATTGGCTATAGACCATGTCTGTCTCCTCTCTATCCACAGTCAGTCCTTTGGCCCTCTGGGGACAAACATCCTTGTCCCTGGCTCCCTTGTTCCCTTCCCCTTGTCCCTCATCCTTTGTCTCCTGTTTTTGTCTCTTATTCCCTGCCCTTTTCCCTCTGGAACAAGTAAATCTCCCATGTGCTGAGAACTTGGTCTTGGGGAGTCCTGTGCTGAATCCTTTCAAAAGTCTCATAAAGAATTCAAATAAAGGGGGCTGGCGAGGTGGTTCAGTGGATAAAGGAGCTTGCAGCCAAGTCTGAGGACCTGAGTTCCAATGGGGCAGGAAGAACGCCAAATCTTGCAAGGTATCCCTATGACCTCCACAGGCATACTATGGCACAGGCACACACATGTACATACATGTACACACACACACACACACACACACACACACACACACACTATAGATAGATAGATAGATAGATAGATAGATAGATAGATAGATAATTTTTAAAGATTAAAATAAAACCATGTATCCATTTTCTGGTCCATCACATTTTTCTGTCAGATCCATTTCTGGGGGTGGGGTGGGGGGAGGTGTCCTCCCCAAATATAGTGAGGCAAAGAAGTAAAAGTTAAATGAGCCATTTAGGTGTGGGCTCCTGGGTGGTTATTGCACAGTTGTTTAAGCAGTGGTCATTTCGGCAGGCAGAGCTAAGCGCAGCTGTGAGGCTAACAGGCTATGTGGGCATGGACATCTGAGCTAATGTGCCTGAGCCCCAGGTGCCTCATCTACAAAATGCAGGTCAGAATGTTGTGAGGCTCAAGTTCCCTACTGCGTGCCAAGTGCCCAGAGTAAGATTTAGCCAGGCACAGGAGCTTGCTGGCCTGCAGTCACCCCCAACCCCTGTGAGCCCTTGTGGGCAGTGCTCTGAGTCCTATTAACCCTTGGGAATGCCTTCCCTAGTCTATATGAGAATGAGTCTCTCAGAATGATCCAAACCCCTTCCTGAGCTCTGAAGCAGCCCCCACAAACACATTAGTATCTGACCTGAGGAGGGACCAGAACTGTGGGCCTCAGTCATGAGTCACATGCCTTCCCTCAGGGTGAAGAAAAGAGGCACTGGGGTGAGACCGCATTCCAATGCTGTTCATTCAAATGCTGGCTTGGAAGCTCAGATAGAGGCAGGTGGGGCAAAGGGTGGGTCAGTGGGGAAGAGAAATCGCCAGGCTCTAGCATTTCGCTAGGGCACACTGTTTCAAAGAAGGCATTGGGACGGCATCAGGAGCCCTGTGTGGCTTCCAGCCCTACCAAGGGGGATGCATGAGATAGGTCTCCTTCACAAGACTATCACATTTTTCTGTGTGCTCATTCTTCTTTTGTTTTCTTGAGAAAAGTTCTCCATACGAAGCACAGGCTGGCCTTGAACTCATGATCCAACTGCCCTAGCTTCCAGAACACTTGGATTACAGGTTGTGCCACTTTGCCCCGCTGTTCATTTCACTGTGTGTGTGTGGGGGAGGGGTATATGTGTGCTGAGGCAACGTCAGATGTCTTCCTGTATTGCTTACCACCTCATTTTTTTTTTATTTTAATCTCACTTTACATAGGTGAGTGTTGTGCCCACATGTGTATCAATACACCAGGTGTGTAACTAGTGCCAGGAGAGACCAAAAGAGGGCATCAGATCCCCTGGAACTGGAGTTATAGACAGTTGTGAGGCAACATGTGGGTGCTGGGGATTGAACCTGGGTCTTCTGAAAGAGTAACCAGTGCTTTTAACCTCTGAGCCACCTCTCCAGGCCCCTCTCCACTTTTATTTTATTTTATTTTCTGTTTTGGTTTTTTTGAGACAGAGTTTCTTTGTAACAATCCTGGCTGTCCTAGAATTCTCTATGTAGACCAGGCCTTGAACTAACAGAGATCCACCTTCTGAGTGCTGGGGTTAAAGGTGTATGCCACCACCACCAGGCATCCATTTTATTTATTTATTTATTTATTTGAGACAGGATCTCTCACTAGTCTGGAACTCACCTATTCAGATAGTCTGGCTGGTCATACAAGCCCCCAGGATCTCTCCAGGCACACACTGCTGCATTCATCTTTGACATGAGCTCTGGGGACACACACTCAGGTGTGTCCCCACACTGGTACTTACATAGCAAGCGTGTTACTGATTGGCTGTCTCCCCAGCCCTTATTTTGACTTTGAATCTCTCACTAGTGCATACTGGAGTTCTGCACATGATGTCATCACGGTACTCATGAATGCTGGAATACGTTGTTTTCTGATTGTCTCGGTTTTTTGATTTTTAATGGTAGATATCAATAAATATAGCCTATATACACTAAAACTCTCTAGGGCCAGCAATAATTTTGAAGAACTTTAAGGGACATTGGAGCCAAGTGACTGCTTTGAAGAAGCCGTCACTCCCTTGTCCCCCCCAAGAGCAACGTGCACATGGTACCTTCCTGCAGCCACTTCTCATGAGTGGGTCCTCCCTCCTCTTGCTTCTAGAATATTCTGTATCAAAAACACCTGAGTGTGGGCCATCTAGAAGGAGCCTTGGGGAGCCAATGCTGTCTGAGAGGGGCAGTGTGTGAAGCCCAAGAAACACAGGTATTGGCAACCAGGTAGAAGAGTACAAGACAAGGAAGGCAGACGCATGGCCTGGCTGGAGGGGTTGGAGCTCAAGAAGAGTAGCCCTTGCCACTCACACTCCATAATTCTATCTGGCGGGTCAACTCCATGCTCCACATAAATCCCCTCAGCCTGCGATAATGGAGGTTTTGTGGGCAGCCAGCCCAACCCTTGAAGGTCCCCAGGTCACCTCCTGCTCCCTATCTCAAGCCTCCTCCCTCTTCCAGCTTTCTCCACCTCATGATCCAACAGAAATACAATTTGAATCATCTGTGCAATTTAACAATTTTCTAGTAGCCTCATCTTCACAAATAGATGAAATTAATAATCATTGTATACATTAACTGAATACTGTATACCCAAAATACTATCATTTCAACATATGTTTAATAAAACACAATTGTCTTATACATGGTCTCCCAGAGAAGGAAAAAGGGACAAGATCTCCTGAGCAAATTGGGAGCACGAGGTGGGGTGGGGAGTTAGGAGAAAGAGAAGAGAGGAGTGGGGAGGAGGACATGTGGGAGCAGGTAGATTGAGTCGGGGGAAGAATGGAGAAGGAGAGCAAGAAAAGAGATAACAGAAGGAGCCATTATAGGTTTAAAGAGAAATCTGGTAGTAGGGAAATGTCCACAGATATATAAGGATGACACCAACTAACAATCTAAGCAATAGTGGAGAGGCCACGTTAAATGCCCTTCCCCTATAATGAGATTGATGACTAACTTATATGCTATCCTAGAACCTTCATCCAGTAGCTGATGAAAGCAGAAGCAGAGACCCACAGCTAAGTACTAAGCCAAACTCCTGGAATCCAGCTGTAGAGAAGGAGGAGTGATGAGCAAAGGGGTCAAGACCAGGCTGGAGAGACCCACAGAAACAGCTGACCTGAACAAGGGGGAGCTCATGGACCCCAGACTGACAGCTGGGAAACCAGCATAGGACGAAACCAGGCCCCCACTAAATGTGGGTGTCAGTTAGGAGGCCTGGGCAGTCTATGGAGCCTCTAGTAATGGAACAGTATTTATCCCTAGTACAGGAATGGACTTTGTGAGCCCATTCCCCATGGAGGGATGCTCTCAGCCTAGACATGTGTGGGAGGCCCTGCCCCAAATGACCTGACAGACTTTGATGATCCCCATGGAAGGCCTCACCCTCCCGGGGGAGCAGAAGGGGCATGGGCTGGGGGGATTGTTGGGGACATGGGAGGATGGGAGGGAGAGGGAACAGGGATTGATATGTAAAATAAGATTATTTCTAATTTGGGCTGAAGAGATGGCTCAGCAGTTAAGAGGACTGACTGTTCTTCCAGAGGACCTAGGTTCAACTCCCAGCACTCACATGGAAGCTCATGGGCCTTCCTCCACCAATCACCAACTAAGAAAATGTCTTACAGCTGCATCTTGTGAAATCATTTTCTCAACTGAGGTACCTCCTTTCAGATAACTCTAACTTGTATAAAGTTGACATAAAACTAGCCAGCACAGCAGTCAATAGCTAATTATTTTCTTAACTAATCCTTTGATCTAGATTTTCCAGAATACTAAGTTTGGGTATGATATGTTTTGCTAAACACTCGATCTGAGCACAGAGGTTGTGTGTTTTATACTGGAAAAAATAGATTCTCATTTCCAAGTTGTTCCAAACATACTTAAAAACTGTTACAATAACTGAATCAATCATTTAAATATCCATTTTTCATTTCAGATTTATTTAAATATGACTTAGGAGTTAATTGCTTGGCTGCAGAAGTCACAGCTGACACACTGGACAACCACCATGGTTAGTGACAAAAAGACTGGAAGATGCAGATGCCATTCTCCTCAAGCCCCGCTCACTCCATGTAATTAGCTGGGTGGTATTTGTTGTGTGGTGCTGGAGAGCAAATCAGGACCCATGCTAGGAGAATGCTCTGTCACAGAACCAGACCTGCCCTCCCCAGTGCTAGCTGTATTCCTTATTAAAATAAATGTGAAAAAAATAAACATTCACTATATGAAACTCAAATACTGCAGAAATGTAAACAGCAGAACACAAGGTGTCCTGTGTTCCCTTCTCACAGGCCACAGCTGTCAACAGCATGGTCCAGATGCTCCACACTCTTTTGTGTATTACAGCCTTACAGTCCCTGTTATTAATATTAATTTTATAAAAGGGGATAATTCTTTAAAGCCTTTGTTTCAGTGAAACACACATGCATCCTATAATGCCAGGAGGGATAAACCAACTAACAAGGCTTTGTTCTAGGAGACCCACACTCAAGTAAAGCTATAAAGTAAACCAAAATGAGGGAACAAATGTTCTGAGCTTCAAAGCTATAAACACTTTGAAGAAAATGAATACAGAATAATGACCTCGGGGCGACTTTGGCAAGCATGGTAAGCCTTCTAGAGAGGTGGCCATAGAGCTGAAAGCCTTTTGACTTAATCTCACCCCCCAGAGACTCCAGCTCTTAATTCCACCACAGTAGAGACTGTCACCACAGGAATTCTGAGCACAAAGTGAAGGGATCTGTCCTTGCTACCCTGGACATCCAGGTCCTCACTCTAGAACCCCCAAAGCAGAGTTTCCATCTTCCTGGGTTTCTTCCCTAGATATGCATGATCTGGTCTGTGTCCCACAAGCCCTCCTGGGGAAGATGCCTGCTGTCACCTGTTTCCATCACCACAGCCTCGGAGGTCCTCTCACTGCTGATCCATCCACCACCCACTTAATTGGTCTCCCCCGAAGAACACCTAGGTAATCACTCTGTTTGCTTGTTTGTTGCAAGCCACAAACCAGGCTGCGCAGACTTTCGTGGTTCTGAGGTCCTGTGCTCAGCGTGTCTGTTCCTGCAGCACTGCTGACATGTCTGTATGGACTGGGGGAACATGAGCTCCTGTAGCATGTAATAGGCCCTGGTGCACTGTTTAAATAAGAATAAAAGTTGGCCAGGCGGTGATGGTGCACACCTTTGATCCCAACACTAGGGAGGCAGAGGCAGGCAGATCTCTGTGAGTTTGAGGCCAGCCTGGTCTACAAAGTGAGTTCCTGGACAGGCTCCAAAGCTACACAGAGAAACCCTGTCTCGAAAATTAGATAAATAGAATTAAAAGTCTATAATCTTTGGCATAAACAGGCTAAAAATGTCCTGAAGTTCCAATTCACATTTAATTACTCTTGCTTTTGTCATTTTCTCTATGCTTTCAATTGTTTGTCTTTCTTTTCCTGGCCTCTCCAGTTGTCCTGTGCCATGCCCCTATATTCCTATGAGTTGTAAGTCCTTTCTAACTGAATTGTAAAACATCAGAAAGCATATCTAGAGCTGGGCATGGTGATGAATGCCTTTAGTCCCAGTACTAAGACCACAGAGACAGGTAGATCTCTGTGAGTTTAAAGCCAGCCTGATCTACATGGTGAGTTACAGGCTAGCCAGAGCTACATGGTGAGACTCTGTCTCAAAATACACACACACATATCAACCTCCCCCACACACATCAACCATACAAACACACACACACACACACACACACACACACATCAACCATATACACATATACTTATCAATCCCCACACACTTTTCAACACCCCCACATCAACCACACACAGACAAATCAACCCCCCCACACATACCAACCCTGAACACACACATCACACACACACACACACACACACACACACACACACACACACACACCAACCCGCACACACATACCAAATCTGAACACACACACATCAACCACACACACACATGCATACACATGCACTCACTCACACTTGTGCTTAGATGGCCTTAGGAGATCTAGATCTAACAGATTGAATTTTAAATTATTTCATGTTTATTTCTAGCATTTGTTTTTGCTCTCTCATACTTGTTTGAGATGCTTCTGGAATTGATTTTGCTGAAGTTAGAAGGCAGCAACACATGCTTTAACCAAATGTTTAGTCACATCACACAACCTGTCTTACTGAATAACTGCCACCCCTACCCCCCCACTCCCTACCTCTCCAACCTCTACTATGACAAAAACCCTACCCCACCTGGGCTGGGCTCTCTCTCTGCTCTCAACCCCTGCATCGGACAGACAGATTGTCCAAGTTTAAGCTTAAATAAAGGCTCTTTGCTTTGACACATGAGACTCAGTCTCCTTGTTGGTCTTTGATCATAACAAGATCTGAACATAACATAATAATATCAATTTACTCCTTTTAACCCTTAAAACATACCATTTAAACAATTGCATTGAGGATGACTCCACACCCATTCTTATGTGGGTCACACATATTGCACTTTATGGGTTATTTTTAAAATAGGACCTGAAGTTGGGAAGTTAGAGGAGTCAGGTGACCTGGGTTAGACAGAGAAGTTAGAATAGAAGTTAGACAGAGAAGTGGAGTAGAATAGGATCAAAACACATGTGTAAAATTAAAAAGTGGGGTACAGAACTAAATAGACAATTCTCAATAGAGGAATCTAAAATGGCTGAAAGACACATGAGAAAGTGTTCAACATCCTTAGTCATCAGGGAACTGCAAATCAAAACAACTCTGAGATACCATCTTACTCCTGTCAGAATGGCTAACTAAAATCAATAACACCAATGACAGTTTATGCTGGAGAGGATTCGGAGAAAGAGGAACACTCCTCCACTGCTGGTGGGAGTGCCAACTTGTACAGCCACTGTGGAAATCAGTATGGTGACTCCTCAAGAAAATGGGAATGAGTCTACCACAAGATCCAGCAATTCCACTCCTAGGCATATACCCAAAAGAAGCACATTCATATAACAAGGACATATGTTCAACCATGTTCATAACAGACTGCAATGCCAGCGAAGGAACGCCTGCACAGTAGGCTAGGAAAACTTCTAGTGAGAATGAGGACAAGCAGGTGAAAGGAGAAGTCTCTTTCTTCCCAGTCCTTTATATAGGCTGAGGTGAGACGGAGTGGCCCAGATTAAGGCTGTCTCCCGACCTCAAATAATACAATTAACTAAAAATCCCCCAAAGGGGTGCCCAGCCACTGGGCTTCCACTTAACTCCAGATGTAGTGAAGTTGACAACCAAGAATGGCCATCACACTTTTTAAATAGTCTCTTTGCTGACCTGCCATTTAGATTGCAGCAGGAGTGAGAAGCCAGGAGAGAGGTAAAAAGACAGTTCTGTGACAGGAGAGAGAATTCTGCACGGTACCTGAGGTTCTTCTCTTGTAGAGGATCTGACTTCATTCTCAGCACCCACACAGGGCAGCTTACAACCTCCAGTAACTCCAGCTCTATAGGATTCAGCGCCCTCTTCTGGTTTCCCCTGGCACTGCACTCGCATGGCACTTGCTGATACCCAGACACATAATTAAAAATTGAGTACTTTTTTTTTAAAGATTATTCTAGTGGGGTAAATAGGAGTGGTAGGCTGAAAGGTGAGAGTTCCCAATCAGCTCAGAGCTCCTGTCCCCTACACCTTTGCTGAGTGTCTGTCTTCATCTTGAACCAAACTCTAGAAAATGAAGTACTTTCACATTAGAGAATCCCGTTCACCTTGTTGCCCTTGAGCACACTCACCCAGGAGGAGAACGGAAAAGCGAGCTCCCAGCAAGTAAGAGCCTAGAGTGCAATAAGGGACTGGGGGCATCCAAGCTCTGCTGGTGGAAAAATGTCTCCTGCCAGGACACCGGAGAAGCTCGGGTTTGGCAGGTGTTTCAATAAGAAATGCACAGCATGGACCACAAGGCCACTTTACAGAATAAATCTCTGCATGAGATGTCAGTGACTGTGCCAGCGAGCATCCTCCCAGACCCCACTGCCCAGTTAATGCACACTGATGTTATCTTCAATGCAGTAAACCTCTTCAAAATTCCCAGCATTTTTTTCCACATGCTGGGAAGGTGTGGGGGGGAGGCAGAAAGAAATTGTCTGACCCCATATAATTTAACTACCCCTTTCTCCAGGACTCCAATTAAAGTAACATCAGCAGTCACAACACGAGCACCTTTGGGTGTCTTCAGCATCTGAATTTTTCACATTGGATTAAGCTTTCCTATGCTTATGCTTCCTTGACAACCCTACTTCTTATCTGAGCTTATCTCTCATCCCTGCCTCCTGCCTCCATATCTTTAGCCTCAAATCCTATACCCAAATGTTGAGCACAAATATCTTAAATGGCTTTCTTACCCAACCCCTGCTGTCTCCGTATCCTTTGGTTTTCTTGTCTGTTTGTCCCATCTGCTACCTGACCCCTGAATATGCCTAACCCCCACCATTTTCAATATCCCTCCTCAGTGTGCAGCTGACAAACCACAATGACACATCATTACCAGATCATTACCTACGTTAACAGTAGTTTATCTTAAAGGTCACACCCTGTCCTATTTGCCAAATATACAATGGAACTTACCTAGCATTGCAACACTGTACAGAATAGTTTCACTGCCAGAAAAAAAACATTTATTCTCTTCCTATTTCTTCTTCCATTCCTCTCACATAACCCCTGACAACCATTTATTTGGGGTTTTGTTTTTACTACTTCCATTTATAGTCTTTCCCAGGGTGTCAGATTGTTGGAATGGGTGTAACCTTTTCAGATTGGTTTCTGAGACTTAGTAATGAGAATTGCAGTTTCCTTCATGCCTCTTCCTGGGTGACAATCGCCTCCCTTTAGCATCTTTTAGCACCCACTGTCTAATGTGCCACAGTTTATTTATCAGTTCACCTGCTGAGACACCTCCGGTTATTTTCCAATTCGGCAATTATGAATGAAGCCGCTGTGAACATATAGGTTGGGGATTTTGTTGCAGATGTATGTTTTTGATTCTTTCTGGTAAACAAGTAAGATAATGTTTACTCTTTAAGAAAATGCCAAGCTGTCTTCTAAAGTGGCTGCACCATTTGCATTTCTATTAGCACTGAATGTGAGTTTCTGCCACGTCACACCTGTGGTTTAGATTTTGGCTATCCTAGGAGGTGTGTAGTAGTGTCTCACAGAACACATACTATTGAACTTTCTTTTTGGGGGGGTGGGTGTTTGAGACAGGGTCTCACTATATATCACAGGGTATCTCTGGCTGTTCTGAAGATCACTATGTAGAGCAGACCATGTTGGAATTAAAGGTATGTGCCACCACACCTGACTTTCTTCCTTTTTACTTTTTCCTTTCTTTCCTTCTCCTCTTCCTCCTTCCGTTTCTTTTTTAATAAAGCTGAGATTCACATTGCAGCCCTGGTTAGACTAGAACTTGCTATGTGGGCCAGGATAGCCTTGTGAACATTGTATAACCCCCACATACCTCTGCCCCCCCAAGTCCTGAGATTGTACAGGTACACACTGCCATGCCCAGGCTCTGAGCAGCTTCCCATTTGTCACTCACCCATCTTCTTTGGTGGATCTTAGCTCTAAGCTAAGATCTTAGCTCCAGTTTTAATGAAGTCATTGTTTTCTGGCTGTTTAGGTTTAGGTTTCTTGCATCTTGGATACGGACACCACAAGCTTGAGTTATAAATGTTTTCTGCTATCTGTGGCCTGTCTTATCCACTTGACACCATCTTTTCTCAGAACAGAAAAAATTAATTTGTATAAAGTTCAGCTTCTCAGTTCTTCCTCCTTGGCATCCTTTTAAAACTTGAATCCGAGGCTACAGCCTGCTACTTCAACAACCTGTTTTGGTACAAAGACAGAGGCAGTGAGCACATGGCCATCACATTGATGACACTGAACACACATTCCAGGAATTGAGAAGTCATTGGGTTTTCAGAAGACATATGGGTGACTTTTCTCACTGTTGTGACCAAATACAAGAAACAACTGAAGGGGGAAGGTTTTATTTTGGCTCATGATTTGAGGGCAGAGGCCAGCGTGATGGGGAAGCAAGGCAGGAAGAACAGCTCGCAGCAGGTGGGAGAAGCGGGGAGGGCTTGCTCAGATCTCCAAGGACCAGGAAGCAGAGAGAAGTAGGGCTGGGCTGTAACATACCTCAGCCTCCTGCTCCCACAAGCCACTTCCACCAGTGGGCCCCCCAAACCTAAAGACCCCACATCCTCCCAGAACATCACCACTAGCTGTGGACTCAGTGTTCAAACACATGGGCCCATGGTGGCGGGGGTGGGGGGGGCGCGCGGGGGTGGATTTATATCCACGTGATTGCTGCTGTAACTTCATGGAGTCTTCCCCGACTCACTTCTCACACTCAGCCTTTCTCGGTGCAGGGATGCTGTTGGGAAGAGGATATCCTTTGCAAAAAGCCTTATCTTCACTTTGATGAACAAACAGTTAAGAACAGCCCCTCCTCCCTTTGTATCTTACTTGAAAACACTGGCTTTATTTAAGAAAATAAGGTAAACATTGTCAGCTGGTAGATAGGTTGGATCTGTGCTTTGAGATGAGGTAACAGGCCACGTAGGAAATGAAGACGAAGAACAAATTCAAAAGGACATCTGTGCAGATTCTTCCTTGTTACTTCATGACATGGTTTTCCCATCAGCTGGTTAACAGCTAATCAATGTGATTACCACTCCATTAGCCCCACTTCCAAATCTGATTAGCCACACTGGTCTTGTTTATTTCAAAGATGAGTTTTAGTGTTTTGTTTTGTTTTTCCTCAATTAGGACTACATGTTAACCAAAATGTAGTAGTACATGAAAAGTGTTATTAATGTTATCATAACAAGAGTGAGTGCTCCGTCCACATGAAAGCAAGTAATGCATTTGCCTGCAGTGTGCAACTAAAATCCCTTCCTTCCCAGCCCTAAGAGAAAAGAGAAAAATACAGGCACTGAGTAAGGAGTAAGAGTGGAACATTTTGTCAAGAGCTTTTTTAATTTATTTAAAAACAAATTTATCTCCGCAGGATTACATTTAACTGGTTCAAGTCTGAGAAAGACACAGACTCAAACTCCCTTAAGAAATGACTTTGGAAACAGCCATTGGATGCCCATACCCTCCCATTTGAACAGTCAGTGACCTTTATGAATTCGTAATGAGATTTGACAGGGCTGATTTTCCTGGGGAATTATATGAAATGTTCTATTTTTTAAGCAGAAGCTTAAAAAGTGTGATGAGATAAATGTTTTATACTGAATCTGCCTAAGACCTCACAAGAAAACCCTTATCAAAGGAAGTAGCTTGATGGCCAGGATAAGAACAGACCGGGGACATCCCTCAGATGGCCAGGATGAGGGCAGACTGAGGACATCCCTCAGTTACTGTTCCCTTGTTACTCCTCTCTGGTGTCTTTGTGTCTGGAGAGAAGAAAAAAGGAGACCATGCCAGTAATTCCAGCACTGATGAAACCAAGGCAGGAACATACATCGCCTTGGCTACTCAGTGTGTTTGAGGATAACCTTGACTACATGAGATCCTGTCTCCAAAAGCCAGAAAAGAAAGGAAAGACGGTGTTAGTTGGAGGAACATGGGCGGAGAGGAGGGATAGGGACCTGAGATTGACATGTAAAATAATCTTTTTTCTAATTAAAAGAAAAAAAAAAAGGAAAGAAATGGCAATCCCAGAAGAAGACTGGAGGGAGTCCCCAGTCTCTTGTATGGAAGGTAATTTCAGCACTCATATGCAGAACCAGTTCTAGGAATAAAACCTTAAAGGCAAAACCGATGACTTTATTTAACAGAAAAATTAATTAGAAACTGTTTCAGTTTACATCTTGAAGGAAACTTCCAAGAAAAAAATTATGACCCAGGAATCTAGAAATAATAATTGCTAACATTTACAGCACTGTATGTGTTTCTGACAATATTTTTAAAAGAAGTGGAGCCTATGTGGCTGTGTTTATATATTCATGCATGAATGTATACAGATGCACCTATTTGCAATTTTCATATTGAGACAGTATCTGATTATATTAATCAGACTGGGCTCAAATTCATATAATCCTCCTGCTTTAGTTTCCTTAGTTGCTGAGATCACAGGCACACACCACCACACCCAAATTATATGTGATTTTTTTAAATTTTGGGTCTTCCCACATATAAATTTTATGAAGGATCCTCAGCAGATAGCTGTCTTTATAGGGAAACTAGGAGAAGCAGAAACCATCCCCTAACACTGCTGGATGCCAGCAACCAGCACAAAGCTGCAGGTATGAAAATTCCTCTCCCTTTCTATCCAGAACACAAGGCTGATGAGTGAAGAAAGTGTGAGAGTTGGCATGCAACTAGGAATGGCTCACGCCTGTGATCCAGCCCTGCAACTAGGAATGGTGCATGCCTGTGATCCCAGCCCCTAGGAGGCTGAGAGTTTAATGCCAGAGACCTGGAGAGATCCCTCGGGGGTAAACACCATTTTCTGCTCTTGCAGAGGACCCAGGTTCATTTCCTAGCAACCACATGGTAACCCAAAACCATCCAGGACATCCAATGCCTTCTTATGACCATTTTGGCATCAGGCAAGTATTATTCACATGCAGGTAAAATACTCACACATATAAAATAAATAAATCATTTTAAAAATTAGTTTAAGACTAGGCTACACAGTAAGTTCAGGACCAACCTCCTGAGTTAGAGCTACAGCAGGTGTGTACCACCATTCCGGGCTGGCACCAACTCCTACATTTGCTTCATCCTATCTGAAAAGACTGTTTCTTTAAAAACAAACAAAAAAACAGCTAAGGACAGGCAATACAGCTTAGCGGTTGAGCATTTGCCTGGTTTATGCAATGCTCTGTGTTCAATCCTGGGCCCTAGTGAGAAAGAAAAGAAGGAAGAGAGAGAGAGAGAAAGATGGAGTAGGAAGAGTAAGAGTAGGCGTCCAAAGGCGAAAATTAACAGTACATGAGAACCTGGCAGCTCACATTAGAGAGATCTAAGGCCTGCTGTGTTTAATTAGGCAAATCCACCTTTACTGGGAATGGCAAAGTCTGTCCCTAGAGAATGTAACAGCTGATACATGAAGAAATGCCCATGGTAACACCAAGTAGAGTCTTCCTACTTCCCCTAACTCTTAGGACCCTGAGTGGGGAGACTCAGGCTCAGTAGCACTCACCAAATACTGAGCCGTCACTCTGCTGATATCACCTTCCTCAAGCTTTAAAACATAGGCCAGGTGCTAACGGCAAAGGATGGATGGGGCATGACCAGGTTTTGTATCAGTTTCCTTGGGGCTGAATAAATCATTGCAGTCTCCATGGTTTAACAGAAGAAAAGCTTATTTTCTCGTAGATCTGGAAGCCAGAAATTTAAAATCAAATCTCTAGTGGAGTGTGCTCTACGTGGAGACACTAGGAGAGAGCCCTCCGTGCCTCCTCAGCGCCTAATGCCTGATGGCATTCCAGTGCCTCACCTGGTGGCTGGCATCCCCATCTCTGTCTCCATCTTCATAAAACCTCATCATCATCATCTGCCTCTGCCATTCTTTTATAAAGATGATGTCATTTCATTTAGAGTCTGCCCTAATCATTCAGAATGGTCCTAATGTCCATAATTTAATCACATCCGCAAGTGACCTGGGGATAGGAGGGACGGATGGGGCAGTTTCACATTCTATATTATAATGGCCCATTTGTACACCCTGTTGTAAAAAAGAATCTGCGTGGACACACTGTAAATAGCCCAACATGGATATGCTAATAATGGTTGTTTGCTCTGAGATAATCCCTAGTCTAGGTGACACCACAGAAGGACTGCAAGGCTCCATGGCTTTGGGAGAATGCAAACAGAGCTGCTAGAGAGACAGTAATTAGGGGAGAGTTCAGGAGACACAAGAAGAGAGGCATCAACACCATGAATGTCAGAGGCAAGGCTGACATCCTGAACACAAGGTCAAAACTAGCCTTTGCCACATCCAACTGCCTTTGCTTCTAATCCTGGTATCTAATCTGCTTGCGGGTCTCTGTCTTCTCCAACGGCTAGCTCTCTGAACAAAGCTCAGGTTACAGACTCAACCCCAGTCTCTCTTCAGTGGCCCTTGTATAACAAGCAGCTGAAGCTCCCTCATTCTGGTAAAGCAGGGCCATTCCTCCAAAGAACCTCCTCCAGCCTCCATGGACGTCAGACACGCAACTGATGCACATATATGAATGTAAGCAAAACACTCACACATATAAAGTTGAACAAATAATTCTAAAAGGAATTTTTTGAAGAATTCTGCTGGTGTGAACTTTATTATCAAAAAGTAAGTTCCAACCTGCCAGGAGATCCCTCCTGTGTCATAAATGCCACCCAAGGCCACCCACCCTCCCACGTCCATGCTTCAGTTTGATTATTCCTTTTGTGTTTTCTGACATGTGTCACACAGGGCCACTCTGCACACACCAAGAAGTACTTCACAGGCTTCTGTTGGACAGTTTCCATATCATCACTCTTGTCAGGAGCGAGAACTAATGCATCCTCATGTCTCCATCTTCACGGTTGGGCAGTACCTGGTAGTGCGTGTTGAATGAGTGAATGAATAAACGGTGAAGACCTCATCTTATACATGCTACCAGTAACAAGCAGTTAGTCCCAAAGGGCTTATTTCAGCCTAAGTGAAACTGAGAATTGCTTACCCTGAAACCTGGAAATGGAATAAGAAACAGATTTTCTTGCTTAGAGGGAGGCAGCCTGAATCCTGGGTCTAGATTTGCCCTTAGCTGTGTGACAAAGGCAAGTCCTCCACCACCCTAGCATCCAGTCCCTAGTGAGTAGCAAAGTACTAAGAGGGGGCAATATAGGATAGAACTCAGGCTCTTGCTCAGTAACTCCAGGTTAGCTTGGTGGCCTAGGGAGAACCTGGAGTTATAATTACTCATTTAAATTCCAGTCTTGCTCTGATGGGAAACAATCTGCTCCCAGAAGTATGTAGGCTGGCTGTCCCCAGCAACCCAAGCACTTCGGGACACCCACGGGCCGATCCTGAGAGCCCTGGGAACCTCTTTCTCCACAGTTCTCACTACCTACTAGCCTCATTTGGTTTTGCAAAAGCCTTTGAACTTCCTCTAACCCTTCTTTAAAACACTCTCCAAAGTAGAAGAGAATGAACAGTGAGTTATTCCAAGAAAGCCTCAGTGAACACATACCCCAAGCTGCCCTCATGGGCCAGGAAGTCACTCGGATTTTATGTTTGTTATTGGTTGGTTTGTTTTCTTTACTGAGACAGAAGCTCACTCTGTAGCCTAGGCTGGCCTTGACCCTTAATCCTCCTCCATTCTCTTTTGTTGTTTGTTTGTTTGTTTTTTATAGACAGGGTTTCTCAGTCTGTAGGCCTGGCTGTCCTAGAACTCACTCTGTAGACCAGGCTGCCTCAAACTCAAAGATTTGCCTGCCTCTGCCTCCCAAGTTCTGGCATTAAAGGCATGAACCACCACTGCCCAGCATCCTTCATTCTCTTGAATGCTGAGATTATAGGCATAGTAACACCCAACTAGAAATTTATTTTTAGCACTTCATGGCATTTGAACCATTCACATGTATGCTGTATCTACCTATCTTAAAACTGATTTTTCTCCCATAAGCTTTGAGGGAAACTATTGCTCACTATCTCCTTGAGCTAGAAGTTCTGGGTGGGCTTGTACCACCGAGGCCTGAAAGGGCATGCTCATTGGAGAAGGGAGTTGGACTAACCTCACCCTTAATGAAAACAGCCCAGAGGAGCACTGACAGGCAGGCACGGCCCACACAACCTATAAGCCTAGTTCACTCCATGTTCCCTTGCTGTCCTTAGTGACCCAGAACACCATTATTCTTTGCTCTAATAAGCTGAAGCTGGAGGGGGGAACTTTGGGGAAATGTTCCTGAGCATTAACAAGCTATAAGGAAATAAACAGAGAGAACAAGGAGAGACAGTCTGGGAGGAGATGGCCTTGGTTTGTTCTATTCTCAGTGGCGGTCCATGGCAGCCTCAGCCATTTTAGCCCCAGAGGAAAGCCAAACCATGAACATATTTAGTCCTGGTGGCCAATGCTGCCCCTCAAAGCCTCCAGAACAAAATTGCAGAGGACTCTGAAGACCCCCTTTTAGTGGCCTGATCTCGGCTCATCCCCAGCCCTCTCACAGGATACATCCCAACACTAGGTCACAGTGAGATGGAAGTGGCTGACGCGATCATAATAAGCCCCTCTCCTGTGAGCGGGGATCAAAGGTCCAGACTACAGGCTGAGCACAGCTGAAAGTTATGAGGAAGTTGTCCCCCTGAAGACTAGTGTGGACCAGAGTCTGCCTGTGTGCAGATGTGCAGGAACGTGTATCTGTGTGTGTGTGCCTGTGCACTCGCGTTTGAAGACAGTTTGTTAATAACTACTACACTTTTTTTTTAAAGGTAGGCTCTATGGCAGAACCTGGAGCTCATTGGTTTGGCAGTCTGGTTACCCAATGAGTTTCAAGGTTCCCCAGCTCTGGGGTTAGAGATGCATTCCATCATGTGCTAGTGAGCACCCAGCTTTTTACATTGGTGCTGGGGATCCGAACTCAGGTCCTGGCACCTGTACCACAGGCACTTTACTGACAGCCCCTGGATAGTCAACTCTTGATGCATTGTCATTCAGGAATTGGAGTGTTTTCCGGTTTTTAGAAACAGACCTATGCTGGCACACACAACCTCTGGCAAAGGTGTGCTCCCTCCTCCAGCTGTGGGCACAGTTCAGCTAGTGCAGGACAGGACAGACCTCTGCTGTTCCAGCCTTGCAGCTTCAGGCATCTCTGCAGAGCTGGGCAGACAAGGCACCATCTTGGAGTGAGGCAGCTTCTGGTGTTCTTTCCATTCATCTCCCCAGACTGTGCTCTGGCATCCCTGGACTAGCAGAAGTTTCTCCCTGTTGCTATAGAAGTTTCTTTAGGCATGTGTTAAGACACTGCTGCCTGTTGGTCTCAGACAGCTCCAGAGCAAGTTCTCACTCCATCCCTTCCCTCCTCACAATGCAGGCAGAAATTGCACCTTTCTTGTCTTCTTATCTGTAGTCTTACCTCCTTACCATTGCTCCTTTGTTTTTTGTTTTTTGGTTTTTTTTTTTTTTTTTCTTCCTAGAAACCTTTTATCTCTTGCCATCCCTGAATGTTTCTCTAAGGGAAGAGAACCAGCTTTCACCTTGAGCATTTACCAAAATGTCTTCATGTCACATGAGTGTGTCTGCTTAGGAACAGAGGAGGGGACTTCGGGCTCACTGCAGGCCTAGGGAAGCTGTAGGCCCTTCCTGGGCAAAGGTGACAAGGACACCTGGTCTAGATTAATGGTTGAGGAAGTCAAGAGGCCCCAGAAAGTCCTTCCAGACAAGTCTCATAGCCATAGTTATCAGGGACTGTTTCTTCAGCCATGATTTGTAAAAACTCTGTCAAATGCTGGTTTGAATTACAAATTAGGATGAACATTCCTGTACTACCTTACCAAAGGCAAATGTTACCTGACAAATAAAAGGATTAATACGAGTTAGACATCCCTGAAACCAGAACCACCGATGAGCATAGGTTTGGTTGAGCTTGGGGGGCTTCAGTAGGAAAAAGTCAGATAAATTACTGGATTTTCAGTTGTTCTAAGATAAATAATGCTTTACAAAGATCTACAAAGCAGAAACTTGAAAGACTCCTTGCTAACTTGAAAATGTAAACTTTTGGCAATTTGTAAAGAATGCGGTTAAACTGCCTTTGAGCTATGCCTGGTATGCGAAGCTTGACTTCTTGATAGGAAATCAGAAAGGAGGAGAAAGAAAAACATTAAGGGGCTGACATTGAAAAGCGAAGCTAAAAACATTGTACAAGATGAGAGGAAGGACAAACATACGACAGAGTACTATAGAAACTGCTGTTTAACAATCTGCTGATGAATGTGGTATTTCTTTGCCTCATTATATTAAAATGATGTTTTATTTTGAAGCAGAGTTTGCTGTGTGGCTCAGGCTGGTCTCAACTGGTCTTGACTGTCAGTTTTCCTATCACTTTTGTTGTTGTTTATTTTGTTTTGTTTTGGTGGTTTTTGTTTTGTTTTTGAAACAGGGTCTCTCTGCCTAGACCAGGCCAGCCTGGAGGAGCTCACAGAAATCCACCTGCCTCTCTGCCTCCAGAGTGCTGGGATTAAAGGCTCATGCCACCACGCCCTGCCTCTCTTTCACTGGACTTAGAGGTGTGTCTATGTCTGGCTGTATATTATTATTTTAAACATTTCAAGAAGTTGTGACTAAAATATACAAAACACTCTTGGTAAAACATTTCAACAGTAGGCAAAATGAGTGTGTGGAGCAGTGGGGCCAATACCGACAGTTACATCCACAAAACACACAGCATTACCAACCCCTCTCTAACATTACAGGCAGCTGCAGCTAAAAACTGCATTGCTGTAGGGATAATTGCAATAAGAAAGAAATCAAGGAAAGGAGCGTGGAATTCAGGATGAAGATTGTCATAGTTGGAGCAGGAGTGAGGAACCTTACAGTTAAATGTAGCTATAAAGATCTTCTGGTTTTGATCATATCTCCTTAGACACTTACTGTAAAATTTAAATAGGCAAGGCAACAAAGAAAAACAAAAAAACCAAAATTGGCAAAGTCTAGAAATATGTATGTGTACAACACATTGGGTTTTCAGCTGTCTCCCTGAACAGCCAGCCACTCCCTCAATCACCACACACCCCACACCACAGCCTGCCTGTGGGGAAATTAGACAAGAAGTGACCGAAAGAGGAAATTATACACCTAGAAGTTTCAGATGAGGACTCATTATCTAGTTCAGTCCGGCCATCCCCTCTGTGCCACTTCCCCACATCTGAGCCACCATCTCTTCAGTGAGCAATAGCTTCAAGTGACATTCGTGCTGCAACAAGTAGTACCCTGGTAAATGTGCTCAGAAATAAAGCTGGCTCTGTAAGGAGAGCAAGTACTGCTGCCATGGCCAAGTTCAAGCCCCCAACGTGAAACCACCAGGTAGCAGAGTTGGGAAGTGACATCACCATCAGCACTCAGGACCTAGACTGAGCTGGCTCCTTCACGTCACTAACTAAAGTAATTTCCTTACACTTTATTATTATTTTCCTGAACAGACCTACAAGTGACAGCTATTTTGGATGTATGCTCGTTTCTTCAGTCTCAAAAGTGATAGAAGACCCACTCCTCCAGTTTACAGTGAGAATCAAAGTTCAGGTGTGTGAAGCTTTCTGATTGTGTCAGTCACACTTCCTTCATCCTCCTTCTTTCCTGGAAGGGTGTGTCTTTGTTCCTTTTCCTCATTGTAAAAGCACGTTCCCACCAGAGAGCCCAGGCCCCTGGAAACAGCACTTGGAGTCTGGGAACTATAGAGACACACTATTATTGGTGATAAGACGGAATGAGCAGTCAATGCTAGCCTGGGAAATATAGAGAAAAAGGGAGGGAGGAGGAGGGAGGGAGGGAGGGAGGGAGGGAGGGAGGGAGGGAGGGAGGGAAAGACTATATAAAACATTGAGGCCCACCATGCACAGTTGTACTTGTAAAGGGTTCTGTTTGTGTTTGGCCACCCCTCTCAGGTGGCAGGTCCTTCTTGGTGACAGATCCTACACAACAGTGATCCCTACATTGTGAAAGGTTGACAGTGGCTTTGGGTACTGTCCTCTATCACAGACACAGTGTGCAACAGGTAGGTTTTGTGAGTCTGTTCCCTTCCCATTGGGAGACTTGTCTGCACGAATGTGTGGAACCAGTTCCAGACCTCTAAGCCCCTTTGCCTTCTAACTGCTGACATTTATATAACTACAAATCTCCAAAGGTTTAGGCCCTGTGTTAACAAATGAAAATCAACAGGAGACTTTAAAACATTCTACTAGTCCTCCTGCAATAATTAAGTTATACCACTTTTTCTCTTTTTTTTTTTTGTTTGTTTGTTTTTCAAGATAAGGTTTCTCTGTGTAGCTTAGGAGCCTGTCCTGGTACTCGCTCTGGAGACCAGGTTGGCCTCGAACTCACAGAGATCTACCTGCCTCTGCCTCCCAAGTGCTGGGATTAAAGGCATGCACCACCAACCCCTGGCTATACCACTTTTTCTTTAGGGGCATGTTTTTCGAAAGGGTTGAGTGCCTTGCTTCTTCCCTGTCTATTGTGGTTCTGGCAGAAATTACCAAGATTTTGTACTGCTTCTGAACACATCTCTGCCCTAGTTGAAACTTCTTCCTTCGGGGGGTGGGGTCCATCCCATTGAGAGAACTTAATGACTCACTTCTAGCTAGCAGGCTGTGATGCAGATGATGGGTCACCACCCCCAGGTCACACTAGAATAAACTACATTTCCTCCTTGGATCACTTGTACCGAGGCAGGACTTGAACAGTCCTTCCAAGGAGCCACAGAGGAAAAGCCGAAGTCTCTGACCACCAGACATCTTAGAAACACATCCTCCACCCACAGACTCTAACTTGACTCTTTCGAGGCCCCAGCCTGAACCATTTCTGATTCCTGCCCCTCAGAGACTGGGGGTTACAGACCTACATGGTTTTGAGCTGCTCTGGTTAGGGGTAATGGTTATAGAGTCACGTATCTTTAGCACAGCTTTCCAGAGAGCAGATCCAATGGCTTCATTTCCACCGCCTGTCTCATTCCATGGGGTACCCATGGTATCTCTTTTTCTTGTTTACTTGCAGGGTCACAGCCAGTCTTCTCTCTTGTCCTTTGCATGTTCCTCCTCTTTTCTGAATCTTCCTTGTCTTCCTGCTCCTCAGGCTCCCATGCTCTGTCCTTCTCCTCATCTCTCTCATTCTGTGTATTCTGTCTTACCTATTATCATGGGTTTTATTTCTACTTGTAATCCTTTAAGGGTAAGTGTTAACTCAAACTCTCAGAGGCAAATGGAGAAAATACTGTCTCATACTGAAGAACACAGCCTAGAGTAACTCACAGAATTCCACAAAGATGTAAGAATTTAGGCCCCAGGCATGAGAACTTAACACTGCCAAGACTTTTTTTTTTTCTTCTTTCTGCTTGCTTTCATTTCTTTTTTGCTACATTCCTTTTCCACTAAAACTACACTCCAGCCACACTTGAGAGAAGGTAGAACCACAAGTCTTGGTCCCACCGACCCCACATTAAGTGGCAGAGATGTCTTTCTCCAGAAGAGGAGATGAGGATTGGATAGAAACGGCATATGTCTACCACACTGTCCGTGGCTAAACAGGTTACACAGATCCTCTGCTTCTCCCTGAACGGTGGCCCTATATGTCAAAGACACTAGACAGCCCCCGCTGGGGATATGGGCACTGCATTTAGAGGGAAGGGCTGCTGTAGGAAGTAGGATAATGGAATTATTCTCACAGTTTTGGAGGCCAGAGTTCCAAAATTAAAGTGTTGGGAAGGTCAAGAACTTCCAAGGCTGCTATGGCAGGATCTGTGGCAACCCTGCTCTTGATCCAGGACCCTGGCTCAGTGATGCTCCATCTGCTCTCTGCTTCCACCTTCACACAGTGTCCCCATTTTTTGTAAAGGCACAGCCTGTCCTATATAGACCCCACTCTAATGACCTCAGCTTAATTATCTCTGTGAAGACCTTGTTTTCAAATAGCATCACTTTCTAAGGGATTGGTCACTAAACGGTTGACATGAAATCCCCATTTCAATCCACAATAGGCCCTGTAAGAATACTAACAGTCTATTGAACCCATTGGCATTTCCTGTTTTCATCATTCTCTTTGTTCCCCGGACTGGCTCCTTTCCTTATAGATCTTATCTTGGTTACACACACCTCCATGTGCTCTGTAATCCAAACCAGGCCCTTCTTTGTTCTTACCTATCCAGTCATTCAGTGAGTCCCACAGGGTTGTGTCATAACTGTTTCTTAGTGGGTCTCCTTCCTTCCAACCCAAATGTTACTCGGATTCCTAGGATTTTATATTTGGATCTTATAAACACCTCCTAAATGTTCTGAGTGTCAGCAGCCATAGTTTTCTGGCTATTCACTGTAACACCTTTCTCCTCCACCAATCCATAAAAACCACTAAGGTTTAATGACAATTCTGTAACTATTTCATTAAGTCCCTTTAGAGTTTCCCCTCTGGGCTAGTCCCAAAAGGTCTGGAGTTCCCCTTGGAGTCCCCATCATTCTTCGTGTCTGAAGCCTCCTCACTCTGGAAGCTCAACCTAAGAACTTCCTCAAGGAAGTCTTCTGCATTTGGACTCTTCCCCTGCCCTGCTCACAGTCTTTCTGAAGTCACCTGTCCCAGAGCTTCCCATCTTCCCAAGATCTTAACAAGTCTGTTGCCAACCAATGTCCTGTCACAGCAGGATCTGAAAAAATTTGCCTACAGAACTCTCTTAGCACATGAGGCTCTTATCTGCTTTGAGAGGGCCCTTGGGGTGTCCCTGTGGACACTGCATGTGGACACTCAGATCCCAAAGGCCAGGCATAGACATTACTAGGCAGCAATGTATTCGGAGAGCACAAAATACTAGGTGCTTTCCAAGAGAATCCTGTGGCAGCAATAGAGGGGCCAGTTGTCTGGCTAAGGTGCTGCCATAGGCAAGGGCAAGCTGGGCACTAGACAATGATGACTCAACTTCTGGGGGCTCCCAGGTCTGGATAGGATCCTGACTGAGGTCTTTGCTGCATGCCTAGCCCAGCATTTCTCAAAGATCCTTATCTCCTTGTGGGTGGCTGCAGAGCAAACCACCTAGACACCAGTAACTGAGGAGTCAGAGCACTCAGTCCCTGTTTAACGACGGCAGAGTGCACTTCAAGACCATACGGTCTGAAAGGACAGCAATGTGTCATTGTCTCTGCAGACCTTGGACTAAGCATAGTCGAACAGACACTTTGTTTTGTGTGCAGTTCTGTTTGAATAGCTCTGCTAACTACTTCTCTTGCGGAAGTGGGGCTACTGAGGCACAGAACAGTTACAGAATGTACCTGAGGCTTCACACTTTGTTAGAGGTGGGGCAGAGATCTAAGCCTAGGCTTATCTGATTCCAGCATCTACTTCCTTTGTTTGTTTGCTTTGTTTTGTTTAACATGATTTCCTTATCGATTCTTTGGGAATTTCACAGCATGTACCCTAGTTCTGCTCACCTCCCAGTCCCACTTCATCCTCCCCTCACCCCTGCAGTGCCCTCCAAAAGAAAATCTTTTAAAAATCAAAACAAAACAAGCAAACAAACAAAAACAAAAACCAAACCTTATCGTTCTTCCATCTTTCTCACCACTCCAATACATCTTCATTGGTCCTGGTGGCGTTGGGAGCCACAGTGTCCCACACAGCACACCCTTTTGTCCAATCAGCTTTACTAGCAAATGTTCATTGCAATGAGTCATTGGTCTGGTTCAAGACTTCTGGTTTCTGGTACACCATCACCACTGGATCCTCACTGAAACTCCTCTGGGATATCCTGAGCCTGAGGTTGCTCCAAGACATGGAGATTCTGCAGATATCATTCCACAGGACCAGTCCCTTCACCAGCTCCAGCATGTCCTGGATGGAGTAGATGTTTGGGTGTGCCAACTCAAGGCCTGGCTGTGGGCCTGGGTGGTAGCTGAGCTGGTCAGTCCAGGCCACTAGGGCTGCTATCCCCGGTTGAGGGGAAGAGCCAGCTCTCCTGTGCCCATACCATCAAGAGTCAGTTCTTCCCTTTACACACAATCACCTTTGGGGCCCTAGGAAAACAACCTTAAGGCTCTAAGCTTTCATCCCATTGCCTCAGTGCCGAGCCCCAAACCAAAGCCATTGGAGCAGCAGCTCTGATTCACCAGAAGAGATCTGAGACAGAGCTAGGCTAGTAGTCTCAACACTTGGGAGGCTAAGGAAGGAGGAGTGCCATGGGTTTGAGGCCAGCCTGGACTCCATAGTGAGTTCTAGGTCAGCCTTAGGCCACAGAGTGAGACCCCTGTCTCAAAGACCAACAGACAACAGCCACCACCCACAGAAATTGTGATAGAATTACTTCTCATGTGAACCACTGTCAAGGATTGAACTGTCCCCCTAAAGGAGACATGTTGAAGTTCCAACCCTCAGTACCTCAGAATGTAACCCAATTTGGAAACAGTATTGATAAAAGTAATCAAATTAAAATGAGGTTCTCACAGTACATCCTAATCCATATGTACCGGGGAGAGAGGTGGGCACATGAAGATGAAGGTGGAGATAGAGTAATACATTCATCCACCATCCAAGGACTCCCTAAAATTTCGACAAATCACCATAGGCAAGCGCAAAGGATGAATCCATCTACAGAAGGGACCAACCCGCCAGCAGTTTATCTCAGGCTTTTTTTTTTTTTTTTAAACCTCAAGATCTGTGAGACCAGAAGTATCTACTATTTGAGCTGCCCAGGTCGTGGGCACTTTGCCACTACAGCCTTGGGAAGGGAAAGTATCCATGCCTTCCACATGCCCCTGGGTAGTTAGATGTTGGGTTTACATATTAACAACTAGAGTGTCAATAGCCAGCATCACCATGGGCTGTGGATGGCTTCATGAGACCCCAAGCTTCACCTGCCACCTTGAAAGGTGAAGCAATCTGGGAGGCGACTGCAGGAAGAGGCCTGACATGATCAAGCAAGAGAAGACAGACAGACAGGCACAGCTTCAATTCAAGGGTCTGGCAGTGAGAACTCTGAATGGCAGAGCTTTTGAACACTCATTGTGCCTGCGGTCCTATGGCAAGCATATTCATAATTTCTGAAGCCTCTCGACAAACAAATGCCAAGATTTCAACCAGACTTCATCTTTGATGGTGTCGGCAGTCAGTTGGACTTTCCAATTTATTGTCAACTTTTAGTTTAATGGAGTAGATTTATTTAAATGGTCCTAGGTGAAACTCCCCAAAATATATCTAACAAAGAAATCTAGAGTTTGGTTAAGGGACCCCATGTTGGCAGCACGAAGGTCCTTGTACCCATAGGTCCCCAGGGAAACTATGTCGTTAAGCACAGAGGATCATCATCCTCTCAAAGGACAGGATGTAAACCTGTTCTTCCATCCAGAAAGCTGGGAATAAGAGGTGATTAACAGCTGGTGACCTACATTATCTGATGGGCCAGGCTATATCAAGCTTTCACAACCAGGGCCAGAGGTGGCTCCTAATCTAAATGACCCTTACAACCAGAAGCTTCCAAAGATCCCACAACCAAGATCTAGGCTGATACCTACTATTCTAACTAACCCTTATGTTATCTGTATAGCCAGAGGCTCCTGAAAGCTCCTACAACAAGGCCCAGAGGTGGCTAATAGCCCCAATGACTCTACACTGTCTGTATGCCTGAGACCATGCCAGATCCTTCCTTGGGCCCTTAAGTGAATACAGGTAACCTATCTCTAGAACCTATCTTTCTTGGAAGAAATGACATGGGCTGTGAGTTCATTTTCTATGTAGTTATGCCTTGTACACTGGGGATTGTGTTACACCAGGAAACCTTTTTCCAAATTGTACTTGTTCTGTTGGAAGCTCTGCTTCAGCCCTGCTCCGCACTATCCAAACCTTTCCCTCAGAAAGCCCAACAAGTGGCAACTCCTCCCCCGGAGCTTCTCAAGAAGGTGCCTACAGAGAATTTAAGCTCTGGTCGCTAGATCTGCCATGCGATTTCTCCACACCCACCCCACCCCTCCGCTTTATTAATTTAGCTTGATTTGGCTTATTGCATTAGTGGAGAAACACACAACCAGGGATTCAAAAGCAACTTATTAGTACTGTTTAAATATGCTGGCAATAAATTGCCTGGCATCAGACTCTTTAGAAGTTTCATCCACTCTAAGTTAGGCTGAACTGGGTTTTCATTCTCACCTCTCCTGGGTTGCTTCCCTACCTGCTCTGACTCCTGCAGGGACCACACCCTGACCCCTGCAACTTCACACTAGCTAAGAAGGGTTTCAAAGTGTGCAAGCACTAAACAAGTGGGTCACCATTATCACTATCAACTAGAGAATCTTGTCAGGCAAGCCATCCTTCCAGTGAGCATCCTCCAGCTTCCCCTCTGATAAAAAGAACCATGGTGAGGGCTGATAAGATGGCTCAGTGGGTAAGGGCACTTGCCACCCAACCCTGGTAACTGAGATCTATCCCCAGGATCCACACAAAGGTACAAGAAGAGGAAGCAGGAACAGGGATGTCTGGGGCTTGCTGGCTAGTTGGAACACTGGATGCACCCAGGCTAGTGAGATCCTACCTCTAAAGAAAAGAAGTGGATGATGCCTAAGGTCTGACATTGGAAGTTGACCTCTGACCTCTACACGCACAAGCACACACATACACAGGCACTAGCACACACACATGTACCCACACCAACATGCACACATATTAAAACAAGGCTGGGGTTGAAGCTTTAGCAAATGTGCACTTCCATCTCCCTGTAATTACCATCTGTTCTATTCACTTCTGACTGCCCTGTTGTACTACTAATTTGAGAAATATTTACATTAGCTGTAGTCATTATTTGACTTCTTTAGTAAATGTTATATTATTAAGTCACTTAAACATTTATCAAGCAGTTAAAATTGAGTCCTTACCTCATTTAATATTTATCTTTGAACAGACCTGGTACAGCATCAAGATAGTCCTAACAGGCTTTAGAACTTATTTTCAGTTTTCTTGAGCAAAAGCTAACCTGTGTACCTGCAAAGTGCTAACCACAGCTATTCCACAAAGAAAAACCACCCTAAATGAACCAGGAA
Source organism: Cricetulus griseus (assembly GCF_003668045.3). Classification (NCBI taxonomy): domain Eukaryota; kingdom Metazoa; phylum Chordata; class Mammalia; order Rodentia; family Cricetidae; genus Cricetulus; species Cricetulus griseus. The sequence goes on along the minus strand of NC_048595.1, from coordinate 265,955,745 downwards.
CCCAGCTTATGAGGGGCTCCAGCAACAGGCACAAGGGAAGAAACCAGCCGATCTTCATGGAGATTTCATATTTAGCTTTAGATGATCTTGAACACAGAGCTGAGCATCATCATTCACAGCAGACATATCCTTTGAAGAGTCCCTCACATCCTCTATGCTTTTTGTCCCCTTCTCATTTCTGTTTCATTGGGTAAAATTCTTAAAATCTGATGCTTTCTCCTATAATGACAGTGAGTCAAGGACGGATAGAGAGAAGCCAGTGGTCACGATGGAGGGGAAGGACTTATTCGCTGGACACCACAGCTTCAAGCCCCACTGAGGAGGGCAGGGCAGGAAGCAGCTCCATGACCAGCCGTGAGTCTGGAATCCAAGGGTCTTCATCCTCTGACCACTTCTGGACCATCTGTTAGGTGCCAGCTGCCATGCCCAGTGCCAAGTTCTTGGTGCCTTTGACAGGAAACAGGCAAAGCAGAGGAGGCTTCAGATGCTGATCATCACGAGAAACTTAACTTGAAGAATAGTCTGTAATCCTAAGTCTCTTAACCCTTAAGGTTTGAAGAATTCAGCCATGGGGGAGTCAAGAAGCAAATCCCTGAGGAGAAGGCAGGCGGTGCAAAGGCTCTGGGGGGACAGAATGAGCAGTTCTACAGACACAGAGTCCCTTCCTGCCTCAAGAAATGTGCACAATGGAACAGGGGTGGCTCAGTGCACAAAAGCACGAGTTATACAAATCCAGTCCCCCAAACCTACATTTAAGAGGAAAAAAAAAATAAGGTAGATGTGGTGGTGGCAGCATCTATAATCCCAACACTTCTGTGGTGAGATGGGAGAATCGACTCATGGGTCAGCTAGTTCAAAGTACCAGAGTTCACAGTGCAACATCAGTAACAAGAGACCCTGTCTTCACAAAGCCAAAGGTGAGACCCTCTTCCAGAAAGGTATTCTCTCACCTCCTCTCTCTCTCTCTCTTCCTCTCTCTCTCTCTCTCTCTGACACACACACACACACACACACACACACACACACACACACACACACACACACACACACCGATTTATTCAGGCATTCATTTCAAAAGCTATCCTTTTAATTTTTATTTTATTTGTTAATAGGAGGCACACGTGTCACAGTATGTATGATGGAGATCAGAGGACAGCTTGTCTCTCCTTTCACAATGTGGGTCCTGGAATCAAACTCAAGTCATCAGGCTTGGTGTGGTGGCTGTAAGTGCCCACGCTTACTTACTGGGCCAAGGTCACATGATACTGCTGTGAGGAATTAAATCAGGTCAGGTTGGAGGGGCCACAACACAACTGAGGCTGTGAAAATTTTATAGGGAGCCACCAGACCTTTTGTTCCTTTATCATAAACAGACTATAATGACAATTGCTACAATCAATACAGTTGTAGTTGCTAGGATTCAGTGATGTTTGCAAGCCATACAGGGTACACAAGATTAATGTCTAAAACCAATTGTCCTGTCAAGTTCACATGTTTCCTTGACTACTAAAGGAACAAACAGAGAAACACAAAGTGGCCTGAGCTGTTCACTGCCTGAGGGAATGCATCGGTCTCTCAGGAGCTGGAAGGTACACTGTGCCCCAGGAGCCATGGACTCTAACCTGCAAAACTTATGACGAATGTCTCTCAAGGCAGCTAAGACAGGCCAACTCCATGGTTCCCTGCAGGTGACAAGCGATTTTACCCACTGAATGATCTTACTGGTCCTAAAATGTAAATAAATAGATAAATAGCACCATGACCAGGTATTATTTTGTAATAAAAAATGGTGTTTCGGGAAAAGTGTATATCCTTTGATTCTTCTGATGTCAAACTTGGTGAGACTTTGAATGCTGAAGGATACTTCAGGCACACTCAGTGTTTATCACAGGAGCAGCAATGGAAAGAGTGAGAAAAGATGGAATGGCACACATCTTAATCCCAGCACCCAGAAAGTTGAAATAGGAGGATTTCAAGTTCAAGGCCAGCCTGGACTACACAACAAGACAATGTCTCAAAAAGAAAAACAAAACAAGCAGAAGTAAAATGGTGTCTCAAATTAAAAATAGTAAAAGGAGGTGGGATGTAGTTTTCCAGGGTGAAGCACTTGCATGGCATGCACAAGCCCTGGATTCAGTCCTGAGTACTGCATGGAAAAGGAAGAAAATAGAAATAACATAAATGTCCAATGATAGGTGAGCAATTGGTATAGAAGCATCAGTTTATCCATTAGCTGGGAGATGCATGAGTAACAAAATTATCACAACCTGCAAGATAACAAAATATAAAATTAGCCATGCAGAAATAAACATAAAATAGACAAAAAGAAATATAGAAAACTTTAAAAGGAAGATATAGTATAGCCTGTTTTCCTCAGCACATAGCATGTTCACTCTGTCACCATACACCCATGTAGCCATGGCAACTAAGTGAGAAAGTCATAGTTACTTCTCTATTGCTAAAATAAGACATCATGACCAAGGCAACATACAGAACAAAAAGTTCACTGGGGGCTTATGGTTTCAGAGGCAGAGACAGACAGAGAGATACACAGAGAGGACAGGGAATGATGTAGGCTTTTGAAATCTCAAAGCTCTTCACAAACAAGGGCATGTTTCCTAATCCTTCTCAAACAGTTCCACCAACTGGGGACCAAGTGGTCAAACATAGAGCCACCACAATGAGGAAAAGGGTTTTCCTCTTCTATGACTGAAGTTTATTGTAACGATAACTCTTTCCACCAGCTCCTGAGCCCTGCAGCCAACTTAGGGCCCCCAAACAACACACAGAGTCTTATGTTAGTTACAATGCTGCAGGCCAATGACTAGGATTTCTCATATGCTAGCTCTGTCTTAAGTATTAGCCATAACCATTAATCTATATATTTTATAAAGACTTATCTTATGGAGGACGCCAGTGGCATGCATCCTCTTGTCACAGATCACATGGTGACTTCTTCTTTACTACATTTCCCAGAATCCTCCTCGACTCCCAGCTCCACCTATCTTGCTTTCCTATTGGCCAACAGTGCTTTATTTATCAACCAATAAGACAAACATATACACAGAAGGACTTCCCCCATCAGCTTACGAATTAAACTGACAGGAGAAAGAGCACACAAATTTTATCTGATATTAATATTTTATTCTCTGTTCCCAGGGACACAGAATTCCCCCAAGAGTAAATATAGTCTGTATACCATCTTAGGGGCGAACAATAAAGTTATGGAGAATTGACAAGATAAAGAAAAGGGTTTGGGCTTTGAGGGGTGATAAATTGTGGGAAGTTAAGTTAGTGAGGAAACTAATGATAGATAAGAGCAGGTTTGCAATGTGTGTTAGTGCAGACCCGTCTCAGAATGGATTTTCTGTCTCCAGTGTTAAGAGTTATTCCCTTCCCAGTGCAGGGGAGAGGAGAGGTACATCTTCACAGAGGGGAATTTATGGCTCTCTCTTAGTCAGATAAAATGAAGGCACTGAAATTTCCCTGTTTCTCAATTCTACTTTAGCACAAACAATCCCTGTGGCAAGTGGTGCATTATTCCCATTGCCTCTAGTGTTCAAATCTCTACTTATGAGGAGGGCAGGGAGTCCAGAAGGAAAATGGTAGCAGTCACAAACTCAGGAAACAAAGGAAGTGGCTAAGAACCGGGAAGAGGGGGATGGGGAGTGGGGGCGGAGACACATGCAGAATAGACACAAGAGAGGCAGAAGGCGCTAGCTGGAGTTACAGGTGGCTCAGATGTGTACTCACTGAGTATCAGGCTCCTGACTCCGGAACCCAGGGATGGCTCATCTACGGTGACACAGAAGCTGTTGGAGATGTGAAGCCTCCCTTCCTGGCATCACAGCTTCCCTCTGTGACTCCACATAGTCAATCAGCTGTGTCTCCCAGATTTTGTCATCCGAACAATCTGTGAACATTCCTTTCACATTACTCACACTCCTGATGGCAGTGCTAAGCAGACCTGAGCCAAGCGCTTGCCTTGAGCGTGCTTGGAGAGGACCAAATATGCTTTTATTATGAAGTATTTACTAATTTCTTAATATTCTCTCTGTCTCTGTCTCTGTCTCTCTCTCTCTCTCCAAGCTTTTTGAGACAGGGTTTCTCTGTACAGCTTGGAGCCTGTCCTGACACTCACTCTGTAGACCAGCCTGGCCTCAAACTCACAGAGATCCACCTGCCCCCCCCCCAAATGCTGGCATTAAAGGCGTGTGCCACCACCACCTGGTTTAATTTTCTCTTTGTACTGTTTTGTGTGTATGGGCATTTTGATTGAATGTATGTTCACTCACCACATATGTGCCTGGTACCCATAGAGGCCAGAAGAGGGAATTGAATCCCTTAGATCCAGAGTTAGAGATGGTTGTGAGCTGCCATGTTGGTGCTGGGAACTGACCCCAGGTCCTGGGCATGAACAGCAATTGTTCTTAACCACCGAGCCATCTTTCCAGCTCGACAAATCTTTTATTGACTTTGTTTAATTTATTAGAGTCTGGATTAAAGAATGTAGAGAAATACAGTCTGGATTAAAGAATGTAGAGAAATACATTTACTAGTCCATTACAAGGAATACAGAACAAGGTTGTGAGGACAGTTGCAGAGCTCCCATCCCCTCCCTGGGGGCACTACCCTCCAGGAGCCTCCATATTTTCTGTTGTCCGAAGTTTCTATCACCTGTCCTTTGGGTGTTTATGGAGATGACATTGCTTTGGTGTAACTGAGCATGGATACCATATAGAAATGTGAGCATACGACAAAGTGCATGGGGGGAGCACTAAGGCCAGTCCAGATCCTCTTAACTTGGCTGTGCCGAATCCCTAACTCCAGGTGTAGGCCAGTCCCCCTCCCTGAAGTGGCTTTCTTATGACTTACCTTTTCAGACAAGGTAAGTCTGAAAAGATTTAAGAAATCATCATTTCTACAGCCTGGGCTAGGGAGGGAGCCCAGAAAACCAAGGCAAGAAGATTCCACACATAAAAACATTTGGCATGCAAGTTTGATGGCCTGAGTTCAATTCTGGGAACCTGCAGTAGAAAGAGAGAATTAACATACCAAAGTTGCCCTCTGACCTCCACAGGTGCTGTGGCACACACATGAACACATACACACCCACACGCATGCACGCACGAGCATCACATAGTGTCATACTGGTTAAAAAGCATCTTCTGGCAGTCTTTTGTCCTCTCAGCCCATCTTAGCTCTGAATCAATGTGTAGAAGCACTGGCATAAAAAAGGCAGTAGACTCGTTTTAGATTTCACAGAGGTTTCAGATCCGGGGTGCAGCCTGGAAGGGGGCGTATAAGCCTTCAACATGCAGGGAACACCCCTCAAATCCCCCCAGTCAGCACTCTCTCGGAAGCCTGTTATGAGGCACTGGTGCCAAGATCCCTTTCATCTTCCTGCCCTCCATCCTTCCTCAGCTTGTCCATCCTCCCATGGTCCCTTGCTGGTGCTTCCCTCCACCCAAAGGCTCACAGTTCAAAGCAGCCCACAGCTCAGCTTTGAAGGTGCAGTAAAAGAATCATGGGTGCCTAATTTTCCCAGTGACACTGCAGCTTCCAGCTGCTTCCACCTCAGTTCTGTGCCCACTGCCCCTGAGAGGCTAGCAAGAAGCTTTTACCTGGAAGGGTTTGCTGATGCATCAAACCACTTGCTCTCAGAAATTGGGGTTCTTGGGAGGACTGTTGGCTCCACACTGAAGCCCCTTCTTTCACTCCTATCCCTTGGGGACCATTGCTCCCTAAGTTTGCATACCCACACTGACAGGAGGGTTAGACATGGTTCAGGAAAAGAGGCTAAGGTTACTAATTGCATGCTGTAGGCTTACAGGTACTTAAGGGAACTATGGCTCAAATGGACCTGCCAAAAGTTTGAAGTGTATCAGTCCAAGTAGTGTTTCCTGTATTCCAGAACTCACAGAACCTTCAATAGCATGAGACTTCTGGAGATCACAGCCCTCTACCTTTCAACAGGAGATGTGCATGGCACCTTGAGACCTGGCCTGGCAGAATAATTTCATCAAGGACACACACTTGACGGAGGTGTGAACCAGGACACACACTTGGCAGAGGTATGAACCAGATCTTCCTCTAGTCGATGGGCTCTCCGTACACAATGTTCTTCAGAAAGTACCACCTTCCTTTGGACGTTGTCCAAGAGAGTTGTGAAAAGTGATCGTTGTTTTGATTTCCCTCAAGGAATTTGTGTTGTCTCAAACACAAGCCACCTACCCTGCAGCTGTGTCTCCAACCTGGCAACAACATAAGCAATAGGACAAAGTGGGCTCTACCCCTGAGAAGCACAAATGTCCCACTAAGAAGGAGGGGAGGAAAGCGAATATATAGGGCCACAACAACCACATTTGAATGAACTGACAGCATTTCCTTTAAAAAACAAAACAGAACAGAACAAAACATAAACCTGTGGCGTAAAAAGAGGGAGAAGCAGGAAGCAGCCTCAGAGAACACAAGCATGAAAAACATTGATTAAGAAATGCAAGTGGTTCCATGAAATAAATTTAAAGGAAAAGCCAGAGGGATGAGATTGCCCCTTCTGGGATGAAAATCTCCATTTCTCCCTTTTATCTCTGGCTCTCAAGCAGGTGCACACTCTCTCATCAGGGGTGTATGCAAATACCGCGCACATGGTGAACATTGTGAAGACAGCACAAATTTCCACACAGTCACTATCATAATTGTGTTTGAAGGTTGCTTGAGTCAGACAGTTCCAACCACAACTGCAAATTTCAGACAATTCTTTTTTCTTGGATGAGCTCTTCAATGCTTCAGGCTATAGAAGCTGTCTGACTTTTCGACTTCTTGTCTTAAAACTCAGTCAAAGTGACCTTTTCTTGGCCTTCCTCTCATGATGGTAGTCTGCGAAGCCGTTGTCTAAGCCTGTGAACCCTGGACTGCTGCACAGCAGATCAGTAGTTGACATCTGCCTGCTGGACCCTGAGGGCCAAGGAAATAGCAAATCAGAAATCTACCCTCAAAGTACCTCCCTCGGGAGCTTCAGGTTTGTGCTGACCACAGGCCTGACTCCTGGTGACACCCTGTCTACTGCTCTTCTCAGAACTACCCTTTTGTTTTCTTTTAATTACCACACATTTTTTTTAAGGCAGTCTTAGTTTTACAGAAACTCCCCTTTCTGGAGTCTTCTGCTATTAGCATTTGCTTTAGAGTAGTCTATCTGTTACAATTGAGCCACTATGAATACATTGTTAGTAGCTAAATTCTATAGTCCACATTAGGGTTCACACTTTCTGGTAAGATAAGGCCATGTAGAAATATATAGATTAGTAATTATGGGTTAATAATTAAAAGAGAGCTAGTAAGTAAGAAGCCCTAGCCATCAGCCAACAATTTTATAATTAATATAGCACCTGTGTGCTTATCTGGGGCTGAAGGGCAGCAGGACCTGGCAGAACAGAAACTTTCATTTACAATGGACTACAGGCTGAAAGCACCAAAATCAGGAACTAAAATAAATAACTAGTCCTTCAGACTGTTCTCTCGGGTATCTTAGCCACAGCTGTGGAACACTAGCACAGAAGGTCATTGCTTACTTTGGAGCTATGATTGAACCTAGGACCCTCAGTGTGCTAATCACATGTTCCACTACTGAACTATACCCCTAGTCCAGCTTGTTAATAACGATTTATAATGATAATAACAGTTCATTATACCAATGTGTAATAGTTCCTTTGCCTAGTGAAGGGGATATAGACTGCTTTTAAGGTTGGGCAATTTTGAATAAAAGAATGCACAGGTCTGGGAGTAGACACGCTTTCCGCCTATTTGCATACTGTATAAAGTGCAGTCATGACCGCTCCTATATACAGCTGAGGGGAAGGTTTTTATTGTAGATATGAGGGATAGTACAGATAGAGGCATCTGGAAGAGTCCAGAGTGGAGAGAGAGAAAGTAGTAGACTGATCATGAGAGGAGACAAGGAGGGGGAGTGAGAGAGGGAGACCAAGAGAGAGGGTCAAGAGAGAGCCAAGAGTGCACATGTTTGAAATAGCAGGCTCTATAGGAATGGGAAGCTGGGGGCAGGGAAGCCCATGAGTTAGAGAAATTTAAGGTAGGGGTGGGGTGAGAAGAGCTGAGAGGAGCCAGGACACGTGCTTGAACTCAGTAGGAGAGAGCCTGGAGACCAGCATACACTTTGGTATAAGTATTGGTACCATGGTTAACCCTTTGTTTCTTCTGGACCTGACAGATACATGCTAAGGAGTACAACTGCTAATTGAGTTTTACTCTTTTTTCTGTTGTTCTGTTCTGTGTACAGTGGATCAGAAGGGAGACAGAGGCTCTGATGGATCTCATAGGTTTGTGATGAAATCGAGTCAGGAAACTGTAACTACTGAGTAGAAGAATTCCAAGGACCACTCCTAGGTATCAATGTCAGCAGGAGCACACATCGCAAAGCTATGAGAATGACCTTGAAGAACAAGAGACACTATATAGTTGGTAACATTATTAGATGTCTTATTCTACCAGACAGATTATCTTGGATATGCCCACCTGTGCATTTTGAACCTGAGGTTAATGTAAGGAAAGAGAGGCTGTTGCTGGGAGAGGTTAGGGCTGAGATGAGAACACGGCCACAGCAGAGGAAGAAGGGCTCTCAATTGATCACATCTCTCAAAACCAACGTTTCAAACTGATGAGCACCGTGGGGAATGTTTTTTTTCTTCAGGTTTTTATCAGTTCTTAATATCAGTTTCTTGATATGTTTAGATATCAATCCTTTTCAGATAATATTTTGCAAATATTTTCTCAGCTGTGATCTATCTTTTCATTCTCTTAAAGACCTGTTTTTCTAAATAAAAATGTGTTTCTTTTTCTTTTCTTTTTTTTTTTTAAGCCTATTTCCTTGCAAAAGAGCCTTCACTTTTGGTCTGAAACCTGAAGGAAAGGAACCTTCTATAATGAAATTCTTAGGAGCCCTAGGCAGGAAGCCAAACAAACCTGTGTCCTAAAACAGCCTGACAATCCTAGTCCAGAGAAAAATGAACTACAAATAGCAATCAGGAAGTAAAAACTGCCCCTGCCACCACAGTCTAGAATAGAGCCTCATATAAGACACTGGAAACTGTAATCAAATATTAAATTCTCAGAATACAAGCTGTAGCCAGGACAACAAGTATGTAATGGCTTGTCTGACACCTCTCCCCCTTGATAGAGTCAGGGAAAACTATGGCTGGAAGCTGGACCAATTGGTCCTCATCAGTCCATGAACACTGCAAGGGAAGGGTTAGTAAATATAATCTACAACGGTTTAAGGGGGTATGGTTACAGGTAAGTTCACTGGCTCATCTCTGAACTATATTACAGAAACAGGTAGTGAGTGCCACCTAACAGCCCAGATGACCAGGAGATCACTGGTTGTGTGTGACTAAGCCACAATAACAGAGCATACAGAGGGCCAGAGACCAACAAAGTGACCCAACAACACAGAGGCCATGACATGACCTGTAGTTTCTGTCCCAAACCTCATCAAGTCACACACTTGTTCTGAATGCTCTGTAGGAACAGGATGAACTCGCTGGGTAGGTTTCACTCCCTTAGCTGCTCACAGTTGCCAACACCCAGCAGGCACAGGAAAATAGAATGAGTAAGGAATATGAGCCCTTTCTCATTTAACAAATTTATATCTGGGGAGTTTCATACACAAGTACTTTGCATTTGTATAATTTCCACTCTCCCCTCTTGTTTTTCCAACTCTTCCATTCCCTCTCCTTCTTAGATTCATAACATCTTCTGTAATTATTATTTTTATTAATATGACCTACTGAGTCCATTCAGTCTTGCTCATCTGTCCGTGTGTTTAGAGTTGACTGCTTGGGATTAGATTACCAATCAGGGGGTCTTGTTCTTGAAGAAAATAGCCATTTTATCAATATCTCCCTTTATCAATAGCCATGTTCAGGCATGGTGTCACTGGTCAGGAACTCTCTGGTGCAGGATTGTACACTGTGGCACTAAAGCCCACTTTTCTTTTATGTTCCAACATGAGATATCTGTTAAGCCAGCTATAATGATCTGTGCTAAAAAAAGAAGTCATGAAGGGTTAATTGGGGTTCTCCCAGCCCCCACCTACATCATTCAAAATAGGAATATAGTACAGGTGAGAGTATAGTTTGGCACCAAGAACTTTTATATACTAGGATGTCTGCTTGGCATGTGCAAAGCCCTAGGTTCAGTGTCTAGAGTATCATGGAACCATAAAAATTGAAAAATAATCAAACAACAAATAGGTGTAAGAGTTTAAACCATTCTGGCATTTCTTTTGTATGCTAAATGGCATACATTTTATGAAATATTTCTACAGCCCACCACACTTCTCCCTCCCCACCCACCCCCTGTGGGCCTTAGCTGCTAGTGGCCGAATGGGCTTGTGGCTGATATCAAGGCAGGGTTCTACTCAGCCAGCCCTAAACCTAAGATTGGGCCAGCCTTTCTGGTCTGCTAAAGGCTGCATGGACAAACACCATTAATTATAAGCTACTTCCCTCCACTCACTTCACCTTCTGTCACATCTAGACATTCTACAGTGACTTAACAGTGTTGGCTAAGGGAAGAGTGGATTCCCAAATCCTTGGGGAGTTTGCTTTGCTAGTTACTAGATATTTGTGGGTCTAAAAATAAACTATGTCTGTCACCAGTGAATTCTACAGGACTATCACATGATCTGGCTCACCCCCATTTGATTTGTAAAATGCAAAATCTAATGATGAACATATATGCACATTTTCAGGACTGGGGAGGTAGTTCTGTTAAGCTTTAAAATTGTAATTTCTTCCAATATATTGCTTTAGAAAGAAAATTTTCTTTTGCTTTCTTCCTCCATCTCTGTCTTGTTCACAATTCTTCTAGGTACTGAGAATTTTCTCTCACAGGATCCACGAACAATCCAGCAGTGTGGTCTCATAGCCACCTGGGGTAGAATGTATTGTGGTTCAGATAAATGAATGAATGAAAAATGACTGAAAAATGAAAAATGACTGAAGCTGTGGCTTGGTGAAAAAAATGCTTGCCTGGTATGTTGCAAGGTTCTGGGTTTGACCCCTAGCAGTACACAGGCAGACAGACAGACAGACAGACAGACAGACACACACACACACACACACACACACACACACAAACACACACACACACATACACACACACACACACACACACACACAAACACTCAGTATGGCACGGCACAGTGAGTACTTTGGGTTTGGGCATGTTGGTTTATTGTTTATTTGGGGAGGGTTTGTTTGTTTGTTTGTTTTTGAGACTTGACTTCACAGTGTAGCCCAGGGTAACCTTGAACTTGTCCTTTTGCTGCAAACTCTTGAGTTCTATACAGATGTGCACCACCATATGAGGCTACACAGAATACTTTGAACTAACAGTCAAGGGAACACCTCAGAAACAGTCTTAGTACCAAGGTCTCTGGTCTTCCATTAATGTGAATTTGGAGAGGAAAAGGCCCAGGGAAAGCTTTAACTCTAGTTGCAACCAGGCACTAGAGCAGAGATCTGGAATAGCTTGGTAAAATTTCTTACTTGCCATCTTTTTTTGTCAGTTGTCCCAGGGTTTCATCTGTAAACCTAGAACGAGCCAGGTATCTCAGCTCTCCCACATTGGGTGCCAAAACTGTATGTGGTAAGGGGTATAGCCAAGACACAGTGGAAAGTGTCTGTTTTGCATTAAGTTTGATACAGCAGGGACAGCCATGTACAAATGTGCTGGATCAAAGGGTATGTGATCTAACACGAGTACACTAAACCTGGAAAGCTGGCAAAGGCTGTTTAGACTTTCCCTGGTCTCTGTTTGCAATTCTTCCCTGCAGGGAAAATATTCCTCTAGAAAGAACTATGGCCTACTATTAGGCAAAGACAGGACACAGATCTCTTCAAGCTCATACACAGAAAGTAATAATGTACCTTTGTGGCTTATTGGTGGGGGGCGGGTCTGGTTTCTAAGATCTCCCTCAGGTAAGAGAAATTCTCATTTCTACGTTTTTCTTCCAAGGAATATACAGGGCGAGAAGTAGAAGAGATAGGAAATAGTTATACAGACTTTGACTCCGAAGCCTTCCAATGTCCTTAAGTTTTAAATACACATGTAAAACCACCACACTTTGGATATCATTTTCTCAGCCCCAATAAGAATAAACTACTGTATCCTCTTATTGCTAAGGAGGCAAATATAAAATGCAGTCTACATTTATTCAGAAGTAAGTTATGCAAAGAAACAGGGCAAGATTGTGAATAAGCTATGTCAGATACATGGACAAATATCAGAATTTATTGTAATATATACTGAGAAAGAGTTAAAGAGGTTGCAGGCTTCTAAGGGTCTGTCCTAAAGGCACAGGCAGGGAATAGGTACAGACACAAGGCAAAGTTTCTGTAGGGAACCAGGTAAGAGATTTTAGGAACCCCAGGCTGAGTGCTGACCGGGGCTCAGAATTGTCAAATGCAGGTCTTAAAAAAGGGCCCATTTCAAGTGTCAATTTGAAGTAGCCTAATGTACCAGGCAGGAGAAATCACACTTGAGCTGGCTTCTGGGAATAGAGGTAGAAGTCCTGGACTATGACAGTTTTCCTAGACAAGGTTCAAAGCAAGTGAATAGTCATGAAAGCAGGGACAGTCCTTTGACATGAACTAGGTGAGGGGTTACACAGTTAATTGGTCTGGTGTGTTCAGTAGGCCCACAGTCTTGGTTTTTATGAATTATGCCCATGTGTTTAATTTGGTAAGTCATAGTTGTATGTAGTATTGCATAAATGGGTTGTTCACAGTCTGGGCCTCATGGTTTGCACTCGACAGTTGGGGGGCATTTACTTACACAAACATGAAAAAGCCATTCAGCCTTTGGGTAGACATTCAGAACAAAGCAAACTGCAGTTTTATAAAATAGAACTGCCCGTCCTAACTCAAAGCCTGAAAGCTACAGTTCTAGACATCGTGGCGTGCCTTAGCGTTGGGCACAGCCTATCACCATGGGTAGTTTCCTTGCAGGTCATTTTGGGAACTACCCTCCAGCCTAGCAAGCAGGTTGATAAGGAAATTCCACATAAAATCTGAGTGAAGGGCCTGGCAAGATGGCTCAGCAGGCCGGGCGTTGGTGGCGCACACCTTTAATCCCAGCACTCGGGAGGCAGAGGCAGGCAGATCTCTGTGTGTTCGAGGCCAGCCTGGTCTACAGAGAGAGTTCCAGGACAGGCTCCGCAGCAATACAGAAAAACCCTGTCTCGAAAAAAAACAAATGGCTCAGCAATTAAGAGCACTGGTTGCTCTTATGGGGAAGGAAGGTTTGGTTCCCAGTACCCAGATGGTAGCTCACAGCCTCCCTTAACTCCAGTTCCAGACAATATGACACCCTCTTCTGACCCCCACAGGTACCAGGCACACATGTGGTGCACTTATATACACACAGGCAAACATACATACGGACATAATTTTTCTTCAAAAAAAACCATACCAAAAAACAAAAACAAAAACAGGTGAGACAAGTGAGCAGACTTCTGCCTGAGAACTCAATTTCTGAGAAACAGGACACATGATCTAACTGAATTGGAGGGGCTCCATGGCGCTCACTATTCCTAAAGGCCAACCCCAGCTATTTCACCTCAAGGAACACCTCTAAGGGAACGGTTGGTAAAGTTATAAAATAGTGTATGAGACTCCCACTAGCATTATCAAAGAAGGAAGAGGGTTTCTCCCCAAAACTGTGGGGCAGCACAACCAGACTCAGCACCAGACAAAAGCCCTCATTCTCATTTTTATCAATTTGCCTGTAACAATTCTGATTATTGTGATAAAGTAATTAGGTAATGGAGGAGCCATTTATTACAGCTGATATTGCAATAACAGCAGGAGAGGCTAATCCACACTATTACTGGGTAAAGAATTACAAATCGAAGCAAAATTATAAATAAACATACCACTGCTTGTGAATATACTAAAATAAATGACTAGGACCTGGAAACACAATTAATTTTGATCTAATACTCCATGTAAAGTGTGGACTCGGGGAACCAAAGAGGCCTCTCTCATACTTAACCAAAATGTCAAATCTCTATGCCTAAGATTTAGCTCTTGGCCAATTTCTCCCAAATGCTCGGCAGTACATCTGAAGGATGCAAAATGCCAACCACACCCCACACAAGAGGCTAGGAAGGCTAGTTTCTTTATGCTGAAGAACTTTAGAGATTGCTAAACAAATACAAAATCCACTACAAATGCCAGGGACTCAAGGGCTTTGGAGTATCTGAATCTGAGAATGTGCATGCTAGTTTAAAAAACTGTTCAGGGTTTCTAGAGCGAAGTTGATATTTCCAAGGAAACCACCACCACCACCACCACCACCACCACCACCACCACCACCACCACCTCCTAGGAAGTTATGCATGAAGCAATTCACTCTTCATGTGATTGTGTTTTCCTGCAAGTTCCAGGTTAATGACAGCTCTAAATTTACTCCAATCATTTTTGTGCTATTGCCCCCATCAAAGCAACTGAAACACTGAATTCCAGTTTTGAAAAAGCATTCTAAAATGTTCAAGTTCCTAAGCCCCAAAGTAGAGCAAGGTGGACTAGAAGACCTTCACCAGCAGTTTCAGCAGTGCCCTCGTCAGGCATGGCTTTCCAAATACAGGCTCTTAAACAGGGCAGAGTGAGGGTTGAATGGAGTTTCCAGTGCCTATTTTATCTCTCCACCCAAAGATTTTTCTCTTAAGCTGAAGCCAGAGTTTGTGTTTAATAGGAAAGAGAAACAATCCAAAGAATTTCCTGAGAGAGAGAGAGAGAGAGAGAGAGAGAGAGAGAGAGAGAGAGAGAGAGAACCTGGGAATTGAACCCAGGACCTCACATACTAGGCAAATGTTCTACCACTGGGCCAAGAAATGATTTTTAAAGCTAAAATTTGGGGCTGGAGAGATGGCTCAATGGTTTAAAAAAAAAAAAAAGCCCTGGCTGCTCTTCCAGAGGTCCTGAGTTCAATTCCCACCACCCACATGGAGGTTCACAGCCATTTGTAACTCCAGCTCCAGGGCATCTGACATCTTCTGACTTCTGCTGGCACCAGGCACACAAGTGCTGCACAGACATACACACAGACAAAAACCTATACACATAAAATCTTAAAATAAAAACAAATTAAAAGCTACAAAATATGACAGGCAGTGGTGACTCACAACTTTAATCCCAGCACTAGGGAGGCAGAGAAAGGTGGATCTCTGTGAATTTGAGGCCAGCCTGGTCTACACAGTGAGTTCCAGGATAGCCAGGACTGTTACAAAGAGAAACCCTGTCTCCAAAAGAAAAAACAAAGCTACAAAATATGACTTAAATAGCACTAATGCCATTGGTGATGATCTAAAACAAAATCAGCCACACAAAAATAAATACCATTTGAATGTTCCTAGTGGTTCTTCTCCCCTAATTTCCAAAGAACTCTGTTTTCAGAAGTTGTTTTAGGGGAAAACAAGCCTTTGTGCCATGAAACCCATTACAAACTAGATAATAATCTGTGTGATGGATTCAATTTGGCAAGCGCTTGGTACATCTATTGGGCACCTGCACTGTGTTGGTGAAGTAGAGAATCACAGGGCGAACAATGAACACATGAGTAGCCTCTTCAGTATGCCATAGATGCTAGAGGGAAGGTATCTTCAAAAGCAGATGGCACTGAGAGGTAGCAGAGGGGCTCTGTCATAGGAGAGCTGTCCACGCTGCTGGGACATTAGTGAAACCAAAGGCAAGTGTGTTGCTGATGGTGAAGGTGAGGGAGCTAGTTTTCAAAATTACAGAAACCAGATAGAGCTCTCTTCCTGGTGTTTCCAGGTACCTTTCACTGTCAGGAAAAGAATTCACAGATGAGACAAGTAAGGAATCGGGAGGAAGTTGTTGCTGTGTAATTTTTCTAAAAACATTTTTATTATAACTTAATTGCATCATTTCTTTCTTCCCTTTCCTCCCTCTAAACCGTCCCACAGACCCCCTCCTTCAAATTCATGGCCTCTTTTTAAAATTATTATTGCATATATGTATTTGTACACATATACATATTCATAGATATAACCTGTTCAGTCCGTATAACATTACCTATATGTATGTTTTCAGGGCTGGCCATTTGGCGCTGGACAACCAGTTGGTGTGCTCTTCCCTGTTGGGGGACCACCTCTCCTCTGCCCAGCTTCACTCAGTTGCCTGTAGTTCTTTGTGTAGGGTAGAGGCCTCATGGGCTTCACCCTGTCCAGTTTGGTATGTTTGTTGGGGATAATTCATATTGATGGGAGTTAGCGGGTGTGTTTTCTGACACTAGTAGGAGACACAACCTCACAGCAAACTCCTTGATCCTCTGGCTCTAACAGTATTTCCACCTCCTCTTCTGCAGTGTGTCCTGAGTCTTAGATGAGGGAGAGTTTTGGGCTCCACACCTCTGCATTTTAATAGGTTGTGATATTCTATGATGGTCTCCATCTGTTGCAAGAAGAAGTTTCCCTGATGAAGGGTAAAGACTACACTTATATGTGGGTATGAGGATAATTATTTATAGACTGCTGTTAGGGATAATACTGGTTTAGTAACTTTTGTATGGAGCAAAAGTACATACCTAAAGGGTGGCTTGGGGTTCTGAAGGGTACCCCTCCCTTCTTATGAGCAAACTCCAATGAAGGAGAGGAGGATTCATGAGATAAGGCAGGAAGGAGGTGAGGAGTTCCAGGAAAGGATGAGGATTTTCCTAAACAGGGTTCATTCCCTCTTTCTGCCCTTCCTGTGTCGTGGCGTCAGATATGTGACATGAGCAGACACTTTGCAAAGCAAATGATATGAAGGTTCCTCTAGCAAGAAGCAAAGGTCAGTTAGCAGTGCTCTCACCCATGTTGGTCCCAGCAATTGGGAGTGGTCTGGCTTTTTACAGTTTACATATTCATATGACTTCCTGCTGAAAAACATCTGTATTCCTGTTTACCTCCTTTTAATTATGCAGTATACCTCTTCCTAAGTGTGTGTGTGTGTGTGTGTGTGTGTGTATAGGTGTAGGTGCCTGAGGAGGCCAGAGTTTCTGGAGTTGTGAGCCACCCAGCATAGGTCCTGGATACCGAACTTGGTTCTGTATCTATCTGGCCTCTACAAGAGCAGCTTTTGACTACTAGTCCATCTCCCCATGCCTCAGTCAGCCTCTTTTGTTTTCCTGTGCCTATCTAGACCGCTTCAAAGCATATTGAGAATTCCCAAGCAATGACAAATACACAAATATGTGTGGAATGGAGTTAGCAGCTGGTGACAAGACAGAAGCTCAGAGAAGAGAAGGACAAGGTAAGTTTTTCTTCCTAAACACTGTTTGTCACAGTGGTTTTGTATTGAAAAATGTCACATCTCACTGAGGAGCCTTGAATGCAGAGTACAAGTCCCATTTGTCCATAAGAAATCATCTAATTTTCCTAATGTACAAAAGTCACCCTGCAAATGTTGCCACCTTCCCTCCTTAACATTTAACTAGGAAATGATTTCCAGAAATAGATCTTTTGTTTTGTTTATGGAAAAGAACTTTATTAGCTAGCCATTAGCCTATGCCTGTAATCCCAGAATCATAAATTTGAGGTTATCCCAAGCTACAGAGAAATTTCAAGTCCAGCCTGTGCTGTCTTGACCCTGTCTCCAAAAGCCAGGGGCTGGGCACGTAACTCAACTCGACGATGGAGCACTTGTCCAGCACCACAAAAATAAGCCTCCCTTTCCAGCTTTCTATTGGATGAATGTGGCACACTTTAACTCTTTGTAGAACACAAGTTTGTACCCCATTTATTTGTTTGTTGTTTCTTTGTCTTATGGTAGGAATCAAACCAGAGCTTTGAGCGTTTTAGGCAACTGGTATACCTCAGCCCTTAAACGTCCCAGCTCTTGCCAATGGCATATGCCTGCAATACCAGCATTTAGTCAGCAGAAGCAGGAGGATCAAGAGTCCAAGGCAGCCTGGTCTACTGAGTGAGTTCCTGGTGGTTTGGGCTACACAGTGAGACCAAGGGGAGAAGAATTCATTGGCTCTGAAAGAAAAAAAAGGGGGGGGGGGAATTTGCTTGCTTTTAATCCAAACACAAAACTTTCTCCTACAGCTACTTTCATCACAATCTTGAACTTTATCAAGACATTGGAGGAGACCAGAACACACCACCCTAAAATATACCACTTTGGCATATTGATTATTTTAAGTTGAAGGTGACTGAAGAGGAGCGTATACAGACAAGTTGTTTTGTCTTCCCCCTTTCTCCTAAAACCATGGCATAAATTCCCTTTAAGAGAGATGCCTTTCTACTTTCAGGATGAAAATCTTATCTGGAGAGACGAGCAGTCTGTGCCAAGAGGAGTCTAGACAAACAGCCCTCTTCCATCAGTTTCTCCCAGAGATTTCCTGTTCATGGTCCCATAACTTACTGCCCCAGAAACACAGCTCTTTTCTTTTGTCTAGTTATTTCTATACAATGTGTCACCCTTTGCTAAAAATATATGTAAATGCTTTATTCTAAACTTCCTTGAAATTTTCATCTCTTTTCTGTAAGGTACTCTGTGCCAAGCAGAATTTTCATTTTTAATATTTATCATTATCAATATCATTAAGACAGGATCTCCTATAACACGGGCTGGCTTTGAACCCATCATGTAGTAGAGGGTGACCTTGAACTCTTGGTCTTCTTGCCTTTACCTCTTAGTGTACACCAGTGTGTCCAGTTTATGTGGGGCTGGGGATTGAACCCAGGACCCTGTATGTGCCAGGCAAGGCACTCTGCCAACTGAGCTATATATCCCCAGTCCCATGGGAAAATCTTAATATCAAAATCTGTATGCTTTTTTTTCTCTTGTTAATCTGTTTTTGATCAATTTAACTACAAGCCTTGGGCATATAACTTCCCCTGAAATATTTCATGGTGTTCAGACTCCAGTCCTTCAGTCCCCTCCCTTCCTCAGGTCTCTTCTGTGTCTTCTAAATACAATTATTTTCCAGTTTCTCAGAGGGTTACCCATCAGGCAGCTGGCTCATTTATGCCCTTGGCCTACTACTGGCTTCCAGTTTTATTTTGATCATTTCCAAGCTTATTGCCACAGAAAAATAGAGGTAATGTTTTATCAAATACATTTATCTAGCAAGGCATGGAAGCACACTTCTTTAATCCCAACATGTGGAAGGCAAAGGCAGGCAGATCTCTGTGAGTTCAAGTCCCTAGTATACATAGCTTACTCTAGGCCAGCCAGGACTACATAGTCAGCAGAAGCAGGAGGATCAAAACAAAAGTACACTTACCTACACGTGATGGAGACAATTATTCAGCCAAGTCATGTTTCATTTTTCTCTTCCTAGTCATATAGAAACCCCATTTTTCTAGTCTTTCTTATACATTTTTCTAGTCTTTCTTATAAAGTGTGTATGTTTGTATACGGGTACCAGCACTCTCTCTCTCTCTCTCTCTCTCTCTCTCTCTCTCTCTCTCTCTCTCTCTCCCACTTACAAATCTCCTCATGTAGACTTCTCCTCTCTATTTGATTGACACCACTCTATACCTGGTCACCAGATTCAGCAACCTAAACATCAACCCTGACTCGTCCGTTTCCTTTACTCAATATTATAGCCCACTATTCTCACCCTCCCCCCAAAAAATTCCCATTTCTGATGTCTCCTCCCCATCTTCAATGTCGCCTCATTTCTGCTGATTAATTAGGTTTCCTGGCTTCCCTGTGGTGTGTCATGTTCTCTCTCTTATTTCACTTCTAGCCCCTGGAATTGCGCCTGTCTGGGCCCTGCTTGTCTCTATGGCATGTTCTCAGGCCCTGCTCCTCCTCTCTTCACACACTGACCTCCAGCCAGGTCTAGCTCACCTTTGTCTCTGTATTTGCTTTTGCCTCGGCCTGGAATGTTTGCCTAGCTCCCCTTATACCTAGCTACCTGTCACCCCACAAGTTGGTAGTAACATCCCCTAGAAGGACACTCTGACCCTCTACTTAAAGTCCCTCCTTTTTCAATCTCTGTCATAGTAATTGGTCTCTGTAGAAAACCTTGTGACAATCTTATCTGTTCTATATTTACTGGCCTGCCTTTTCCAATAGAATGCTGTGTTCATAAAGTAAAATACTAACGAAGACTTTTTTGCGTTAGAAACCAGCCTAGGTGTTTCATAAAAGGGAGGGTAGTATGCCAAGTGTCTCCTGGAAACACTACCTTTTGTTCTTTTCATAACCAAAGTTCCCAGAATACACATATTGCCCCACGGAGTTCTTTTGTTTGTTTTAGACTGATGGAAATTTTTATAGTTGTACTTCCCAAAGTCTCATACGTTTTAGTAAAACAATGTGGGGGAAATTTCCAGTTACCTTCCAAATTCAAAGACAGAACAGCAGCAACACATCAATTGACAATTACCTTCCTTGTGTCTTTAGAAGGTGCCATGACTTATAAATGGCAGCATGACTGTAAAACAAGGAGGTAGCCAAGAGGTTCTGTCCTACATGGTGTAGGTCATAGGCATTTTGAAGTGCAGTGGGGCTCCACAGGGAGCACATGACCTAATGCTGGTGACAGTAAGAGTGACCTCAGCCTCAGGATCAGATGAGTCATGTTCTCTCACTGGTACCTATCCTGAATGCCCTTTTCCAGTACTTTCCATGTCCCACCCTTGCTTCTGCCTGGTGCTAGACCACAAAAGTCTATGGTGTTTCTAGGAGAGCTGTGGATTCATGTTAACTGGGAAGAGAGCCCAGTTAACTTCTAGTGAGCAACATGTCACACATGTGTTATCCTGATATGATCATGATTTAATACAGAGGTACATGGTGGGGGTGCATGTCACATATGTGTTATCCTGATATGATCATGATTTAACACAGAGGTACACGGTGGGGGGGGGTTGCGTGTCACTCATGTGGTATCCTAATATGATCATGGGGGCTTTCTAGACCCTTGAAAACTGACCACTTAGTATCAGCCAATGAAACTGACGAAAGACAAAATGAAAGAAGGTATCACATAAGTCTGTGAAGTTCACAGAAAATGTGACACGAAGAGACAGGTAAACTTTGAGGCCAGCAAACACCCTGCTCTTGTGCTTTGTTGTGCTGCATTACCAAGACTCATGCATGCTAAGCACATGCTCTGTCACTGAGTCACATCCTCCACCCTCACAGACAGGAGTGATGAGGACAGTAAAGCTAACTGGAAAAATTTCCCCCACATTTGAGACTTTCGGAGGTGTAACTATAAGAGGAAAAAAAAAAAAACAGGTAAGTGGCTTTCTTAGAGGAGATAGGACACATATAAAAATACAAATGATTTTTTGAAAGACAAATGGCCCCCAGAAGAACAGATGGGAGACAGTAGTTTGTGACAATGTCCATCCAGGTTTGGCACAGACTTCTCAACTGAGAGGGTGAGAGCTGCTTTTAGGAGAGTGGAGGGCATGTGAAAATTGATTTCTTTGTGCAAACCCACTGCTTTTAGGTAGATAAGAATTTCAGGAAATGAAATGCCTTCAACTCAAAGCAATTATCATAGAAAATGGTATATATCGCAGTGACACACACCAAGGCCCTTCCGGAGTCTTAGTGTATTTCAGTTGTGCTGTGGAGAACTGAAGGGAGGGTTAGGTTGGTCTGCAATACATCACTGCTTTTTCCTTTTAGAACAATGCAAGCTGATTCCCGTTTAGCATCTTCATACAGAGATGTCTAATTTCAAACACAGGTTGCTGTATTTATGTTTTGTTTTGTTTTTCAAGACAGGGTTTCTCTGTGTCTCTGTGTAGCTTTGGAGCCTATCCTGGCACTGACTGTGGAGACCAGGCTGGCCTCAAACTCAGAGATCTGACTGCCTCTGCCTCCCGAGTGCTGGGATTACAGGCGTGCGCCACCAAAGCCCGGCAAGGTTGCTGTATTTAATCAGACATGTTGGCAGTAACTCATTTTAGCAAAGTCTATGATCAATATTTTAATAGTGTGTGTGTGTGTGTGTGTGTGTGTGTGTGTGTGTGTGTGTGTGTGTGTGTGTGAACTTGAACCACCTTTTGTCCCCAAAGCATAGACTATAATTTTTCGGCTGTATGTCCAGTAGCATCTAATTCCTTTTAATCTTCTCAGCAGCTCTGAAAGATAGGACATCTCTTGTTCATTCATCAACTGTATAAAACAAGGTTTGCTCTGTATCTGAGGCTGGTGTGAAAGTTACAACCTTCCTATCTCAGTCCCTAGTCCCTTATGCTAAGATTGCATATCCTCTTCGCCCTGCCTAGTTATGGGAGGTGTTTGTATTCACCCCCCTTTCTGAGGAGCACAAACAGGCTAAGCCACAGCCTCGGGACCTGAACTCAGGAACCCTCAGCCAAATCTGGATTTTTAAACACACAGAGGTTCTAAAGGCCTCTCCTAGGGGAGCAGCCACCAACCAACAAACAAGTACATGCCCCAGTGCCCAACAGAGCTCAACTCACCTCAGGTCACTTCATATCCATCCTCAATGACAGACTCAGCAAGTGCAGATGGGCTGATAAAAACTCACTAAACATTGCCACGATAACTCATGTCTACTCTTCAAAAACACCAAGATCTTGGAAGTCAAAGACAAGGACCTGTTCTAGGTTGAATAAAACTAAAGTGAATCAAGCTATGATAATATACACAACAAGCGGTTCCAGGCTGAATTCTTTTGTTTCTTTTTAATTCTTTTCCTTCTCCTCTTCCTCCTCCTCCTTTCCCAGCACCCACAGGCAGCTCACAAAATTTGTAACTCCAGTTCCAAGGAATCCAACGCTTTTTTCTGGCATCCGTGGGTACTACATGCACATGGTACACATACATACATGTAAATCACTCATACACATAAAACAAATATCTTTTTTAAGATCTGGGTTGGCAATTAATAGGCCCTAACAAAGTTTGTCTGAGGGGACTCCAATGCTTGCCATCAAGTCAGAATTTTTTCTTCTACTGAAGGTCTGCTACCTGTTTACCTGGATTTCTCTCAATATCAGCTGACAAAGAAGAGTATAGCATTAACCAAATTTATAACAGTCCATTTTCCATGACAAATTACTTAATTTGAGAAACAATTTACATTCTTGGCTTTCTGGTCCCCTGCTGACACTGAGATAAATGTTACCAGTCTTGGGGATTTATTTTAATTCAATTTCATATATTAATGTGATGCGTAGAAATTGTCACCTCCTCCAGCCTTTGTTTGCTCTCTTGGTGCTGCTCTTCACTGTCTGGGAATCTTGCTGATGCCTGTGCACTAGCTAGGTTGGTTCTTCACTTTGATACACTTAAAAAGCCCAGTGGGGCTCTAGATCTTCACCCCTTAGCATCAGCCATAACCACCCAATCTTATGTTCAGTTTGTTGGCTATCACTTTAGGTTTTATTTTCACCATGTGAGAAATTTAATCTCCATGAATCGACCCAATTACTTTGTTCATTTAATTGTTCATTTAATTGTATTGCCTGGCTTTCTTATTTGGATCAAGCCTTGAAAAACCTGGTTCCAGGGTTTTACTCTTCACATGTAAGAAGTTTATTTAAAATGAACATGGTTAGAAACCAAACAAAAATCTGTTGGAAGACATCAACTGTTCTCTTTTTAATTTTCTATGTAAATCTATGCAATATGCAAAATAGAGCCAGACATGGTGGTGCATACCTTTAATCCTAGCACTCGAGAGGCAGAGGCAAGCAAATCTCTGTGAATTCAAGTCCAGTCTGGTCTTTGTAGTGAGTTCTAGGACAGCCAGAGCTACACAGTGATACCCTATCTCAAAAAAAAAAAAAAGACATATATTCATATACATTCATATATGTACTCAAAATGGAAGAATATGGTTGTTTTGCTTAATAAAACAAAAACTATCTTTCCTTTAAAAATGTTTAAACATGTCTTTGGGTCTAAAAGCAAAAGTAGAGTAGCCTTTTTTTTTTTTTTTAACTAATAAACCTAATAAAGGGCTCTTGTTTTCATTTGTTCACTGGGTCATCTCCTTCCTGGCCGGCTGGGGTCCCAGGGAAACAGTGATGAACAGGACAAACTAGCCCACACACCAGCAGCAAGAAGGTGGGACTGCTACATTTAAACATACACTAACTGAGCCTGTTCCAGCTGATAAAACAAACTACCATAAACAAGAGGGCAAACTGACTTCGGACACTTATTTCTCCTAGTCCTGAAGATTAAGAAGGCCAAACACAAAAATGCTAGTAGATTCAGGAACCCTTCCTTCATAGACAACCAACTGCTCAGTGTGGTCACTGGAAGGGACCAGGGCTTTCTATGGAGCTCCTTTTCTAAGGGCACGGCTGATGCTAAACCTTCCCCATGAACTCCATGGGATCTCATAGGAGACACGCTCCTGGGGATGTCTGTAAAGGCTTTTCTAGGGAGGTTTAAGTGAAGAGAGAGGACCCACCCACCATGCCATGGGTGGGGGCGTTGTAACATGAATAATAAAAACCCAGAGACAGATATCAGGGCTCAAACTGAAGATCAGAGAAGCAAAGCAGCCAAGCTACCAGAGAGCTCTTACCTTTACCTGGGCTGGGGAGATCCTGACTTCAGCATGGCTGGAAACTAATTGCCCAAGACTGACTTCCTATTCCTGTTTTATATACCTCTCTAGTGCTGGGATTAAAGGTGTGAGCTTTGTTTCTCTTTTAGAATGATTCACTCTCAAGTAGCCTGGGGTGGTCGTGAACTCACCGAGATCCATCTGCCTCTCTTTCTCCTGAGTTCTTGGATTAAAGGTGTGTGCCACTACTGCCCAGCTTCTATGGCTATGGATAGTTTTGTGTTCTGCTCTTCAGAGGCTTTATCATATCATAAACAATGTATCACCAGAGGGTTTGATTTTAAAAAGGAAGAGCAAGGAAAGGGGGCAAGTGCCAACATTCATTTGTCAGCTTCCTGAGCCCAGACACGTGGCAGCACCTCACTCTCATGATGGTACAGAGGGACCCTCTCTCAATACCATGCCTTCCTGCAAGCATCAGGCCAAAATAAAACTTCCTTACACTGCTTTGTGTCAAGTATTTGATCACACCAACAAGAAATGTCGCTGGTACCAGCACTAACTCCACTCACAATGGCTTCCCGAGGCTCCACATTCAAATCAGCTGTCATGAGTCAGTGCAGAAGTTGGGGGGATTGTTCATGGAATCCTGAGAGCATTAGCTGGGGGCAATGTCCTGATGGATTCATTTAGAATTTCCTCGTTTTCCAGAATAATTCCAGGTAAATCTCATTGATGCATTCTTTGACTGGGTGAACAAACCTTCCATCACAGCCTGGGGTATTGAAACTACCTGTTACCATTTCGCCTCAAAAGCTGAGACCAGATTCCAATTAATCTAGGGCTCTTAATGTCTGGCACAAGGCTTGACAACTGACTTATAACTGTCTCAGAAAGCATTTGCTGATGGCAGCAAATCACAGAGCCTTGACTTCAGTAGGATGTATGGAACTTTGTGACTCCAAGGAATGGTGAGTTAATGAGAATCGTTACCACCAGTAGAAAGTAGAGATAGAGGACATTAAAACATGCCTGTGAACTGGTTCACGTTTTTATAACTTTGCAAGCTCTTGTGTGTCGTGGGGCCATGGCGGTGACCTGAGAAAGCTGGGCACAGAGGCGGCACAGACCCTAGAACAGGCATGCTGACCCCTGTCTTGGAAGAACAACTGGTTTTGAACAGCTGTTCAGTTAGTATTTGCTGAATGAATGAATGAATGAATGAATGAATGGGTGAACAAACAAAACCAGTTTACACCAACCAGCAATCATGGATGGCTCCCAGACACAGGGATCAGCCTGTGCCAAAAACATCCATCAGGAGTTGGACTGTGAGGAACTAGTCTTACCCCTGTTGACAGATGCAGGCTAGGGTTCTGAGTCAAGCTCTTGGATGAGCAGACATCTGATACGTGGGCCTTCATCTTCATTATTAATCTGCTGTGCAGGGTCATTGGTGGGGACACAATTCAAAGACAAGTGCTATTATATCTGAGCTTCATTTTGCTCAGAGTCTGGCAACAAGACAGGCTCAAAGTTCCAGGACAAATAAGGACAGTTGGGTTGTTTCAGCCAAAACCTTGGATACATGTGATAAGCTTGTGTTCAGGTACACTTAAAATCCTCCTCAGAAGGTATGTGTGCCAAATCAGCTATCTCAGATAACAATATCCAGCCACTGAAGGCACGGTGGGAAGGAAGCAGGATTCACTTCATCTCTGAGGAGAAACGTTCACCTCCCCATCCTCAAGAGAAGAACAGGTGTGCAGACCCCTCACTGTGGACACAGACCCCACAGCTCATAGCAAACTAGAACTCTGTGGTGAACCACAAGAGAATGATGAAAAGACCAGGAATAAGATCTGGGAATGAAGAAGAGTTGGTGTGCATTGTAGGGAAATTGCTGTTCTCCAAGATAGTCAGTGCCATGGGTCAAGTGTTGTCCCCACAAAATTCTTGAGTTGAGAACCTAAGCCCTGTACTCCAGGATGTTTTGTTTGGGGACACAGTCTTGGGCAAACCCAATCCAGCCAACACCCATTTCTTTGGTTGGGTTGGCTTTTGTTTTCTGTTGGTGTGTGTGTGTGTGTGTGTGTGTGTGTGTGTGAGAGAGAGAGAGAGAGAGAGAGAGAGAGAGAGAGACAGACAGACAGAGAGACAGACAGAGACAGAGACAGAGACAGAAACAGAGATTGTTTTTGTTTTGTATTATATTTTGGTATTTTGAATTGGGGTCACACTATGTAGCCCGGCCTTGCCTTGAACTTATGGTTATAAACAACGAGCAAGGATGGGCACCACCATATCTCAAATGTCTGTTTCAGTGCTGGTGTGTTTAATGCTGGTGTGTCACAAAAGGCTACAGATTCCCAGAAGGCCTTGTTCATGCCACCTTGGCTAGCTTCTCTCACCGCCCCCTCCACTTCCTTCTCATGCAGAATTGTGTCTTTCTCTCCCACCATCCATGCCTCCAACCTCCTACTGTCACCCCTTCTCCTCTCTTGAAGAATATGCTTGGCTAGTGATTCCTTCTGGCAAAACTAGATTATTCTATTTCTCAATTCTCTCTGAACCATAAATTCATGCCTTTCAGGTTGGGCCCTCCGCAGCCCATTCCACAGCAAATTTATTGCCCACTCCATCTTCCTTTTGCACTACTTAATCTGCTGTATTTTAATTGGGTAATAAAACTCTGTGTGCCACCCAGAGAAATTCCAGAGCAAGCAATCATCAGGGACATTCTCTCAGCAGCCAGTCTCTAATTATTTATTCAGGCCCAAAGCCTAATTCCACCCCTGAGTGTGGTGGTTCTGAGCTGCTGCACTCCATGTTTGTGGCTTTGGAGCCAGACACAGTGGGTGGGGGCTGGGCAGGCAACAGTTGGGTCCCATGTGAGCATATCCCTGAGAAGGAGACTGTCTCTGAAGCTGGATGGGATAAGTGTGAGAAAAGGGCCTGTCTGCCATTGTCATGGAAATAGCAGGGTGGCCTGGGGGCTTTGCACTGTTAAATGACATTACTGCTCAGAAAGGAGCCTGCCACAGCAAACACACACGTCCCCCAAATGGCCAAGCTGAAGAAAGAAAAGACAAGTCAAGTCTTGCTGTCAGCAACTGGAAGCACATTTACACAGGATATATTACATATAAATAAAAATATTTCTATGAAATAAATGTAGAAAGTGTTAGGGTAGGCCATGG
This sequence comes from Cricetulus griseus, assembly GCF_003668045.3. Classification (NCBI taxonomy): domain Eukaryota; kingdom Metazoa; phylum Chordata; class Mammalia; order Rodentia; family Cricetidae; genus Cricetulus; species Cricetulus griseus. Next base: position 265,927,996 of record NC_048595.1, on the reverse strand, counting down.
AAAGATTTTTAAGAGAGTTTTGTCTCTCCCATAGATCTAGTCCTTTTAACTATGGCACAAAAGTCCAAATATTTGGACAGGTGTGACCGTGCACACCTTTAATCATACAACTTGAAAGGCAGAGGCAGGGACATCTCTGTTAGTTCAGTTTCAACCTGGTCTACATAGCAAGTTCTAGGCTGGCCAAAACTACATAGGAAGACACTGTCTGCATAAAATAAAAAATATTTTTTATATTTGGTAAATACAATATTAAATATTTAAAAGTAACCATTCACTCCCACATTAAATAAAGTCAAAAGGTAAATGATAGGCTAGGATAAACCAATCAATAAAAAAAAATTAGTACCATGATAGAAAAGAGAAATATATATGTAAATATGTGTATATATGTATTATTTATGTAGAGAATCTGTTAAAAACAAATGATAACTATAATTACCTTTCTGCATGTATATATATATATATATATATATATATATATATATATATAGTGTGTGTGTGTGTGTATGTGTGTGTGTGTGTACGTGCAGGTACAAGTGCAAGTGTGTTGCACACACTAGCTAGCCATCCTGTCTTAGGATCTGCCTTAGCCTCATGACAGCTGGGATTACAAGCAGTGACTACTCCTGCCCAGTTTTACAGAATCTGATGGGTTAAAATCTAGTCTTCATGCTCCATGGCAAGTACTTTGTTCACTGAACCATCTCCCCAACCAGCCAATAACTAACTATTTAAAAAGTTTAAGTGTTTTTGGTGTTCTGAATGAAAATTGAATGTAGGACTTCACAAACACTAGGCAAGTTCTATGTCACTGAATTAATTATACCCCAATTCTTTCTCTCTCTCTCTCTCTTTCTTTCCTTCTTTCTTCCCTTTTTATGACAGGATCTCAGTAAATTTCCCAGGCTGAACTTGAATTTGACATCCTCCCACCTCAACCTTCTGAGTGGTTCGAATTATGTGTGTGTGTGTATGCCACCAGCCTTGGCTTAAATATTTTTAAAGCCCACTGAAAAAATGAAAATCAAAGTTATGATTTTTTTTATCCAAGTAGCACGAACCCAATCTTATGGATGTGAGTATAAATTGGTTCAATTTCTACAATGAATAAATTGACAATATCTATCTGAAATGCAAATAAAGTCATGCATCGCTTAAATGGTGACCATAGTACTGAGAAATTCAGCTGGGTGATTTCAAATACCTTTATACAAACTAAATCCACTGTAATAGATGTAGTCCACTGATGTCAACATCAAGTGGTACAAGATTACACATATACCTGATGAGCCTAGAAACATGTTTTCCAGGTATGCACATATGGAAAAAATACACCATGATGGGTTATTTACAAAACACTGACTATTGTAACTAAAAACTTGAAATTACCTAAATGTCTATCAAAAGGGAATTGAGGAGCTGAAGAGATGGTTCAGCAGTTAAGAGCACTTGCTGGTTTTTCAGGGCACCCAAGTTCAATTCCCAGCACCCACATGGCAGCTCACAACCATCTGTAAGTCCAGTTCCAGGGGATTCAACACTTTCTTCTAGCCTCTTTGGAAACCAGGCATGCATGTAATGCTCTGACATACATGCAGGCAAATCACCCCATGTTGGCCATTCTTGGTTGCCAGCTTGACTACATCTGGAATTAACTAAAACTCAGAAGTGGTGAGGCACACCTGGAGAGACTTTTGATTAATTTGATGTGGGAAGATCCACTTCTAATCCGGATCTTTTGAGGTGTGAAAACCTCCTGTGATCTGGACCACACCTTCTGCTGGCAGCCTATATAAAGGACATAGAAGGAAGATTAGCTCTTTGGCTTCTTGCTTTTGCCTCCCTAGAAAGTCCATTCCCTCACTGGCATTAAAGCTTACTTCTTCAGGATTCTGGAATATACTGAAAACTAGCTAGGACATCCAGCCTCGTGAACTGGATTCTTGGACCAGAAGGCAGTCATTGTTAGATTAGCTGGACCACAGTCTGTAAGTCATTCTAATAAATCCCCTTTCTATAGATACAGAGAGATTCCATTCTATAATTTCTGTCATGCTAGAGATAGAGAACCCTGAATAATTGACTAATACACATTCTACACACACACACACACACACACACACACACACACAAATGCATACACATAAATGTAAAACCTTTTTAAAAGGGGAATTGTTTACATCAGTGATTGTAAATTCATACAACAGAATAGTCTTTAGCTATTAAAAATTTTGAATGAGGGGCAGGAGTAATGGCCCAGTGGTTAAGAGCACAGGTTGCTCTTGCAGAAGACCAGGACTCGATTCCCAGCACCCACATGGCAGCTCACAACTGTCTGTAGCTCCAGTTCAAAAGGATTCAATGCCCTCTTCTGGCCTATGAGCATACAAGGCACACACATGGTACATAGACATATTTGCAAGCAAACACTCATACACAAAAAATAAAAATAAACAAATATTTATTAAAAACTTCTGGATAAATCAATGAATCGATATAAGAAAGCCATTCATAAAGATAGAAGCATAAACTCACATGTGTGTAAAGTGGTTGCCAGGTGTGAAAACAAAGATGATAGGGCATAAAATATATCTGTATAATTCATGTATTTCAAAATATTCAGAAGTATAAAACAAGAAATAACTAGCCCTGATTATTTGTCAAGGATAGGAACTGGCTGTTGAATTGGGAGGGATTTGGGATTTTTTTTAGCTTTACAGCTTTATGTACTTCTTAATCTTTGAACTGATAGATAGATAGATAGACAGATAGATAGATAGAGTCTTCTGGTGAGGAAAGGGAGAGAAGACCCAGAGACTGATTACACATACTGTGGTTTCCTGGCAACAAAACCTTATCAGAGTCTTAATTTTCTTCCTCCAGAGTCTGTCATAATGATGACATCTCCAAGAGGTGGAAGCTGGAGGAGCAGAGGGGTGGAGAGGGGGGAGGAGAGGGGAAGGGAGGGGAAGGGAGGGGAAGGGAGGGGAGGGAGGAGAGGGGAGGGGAGGGGAGGGAGGGGGGAGGGGAGGGAGGGGGGGAGGGAGAGGAGAGAGAGGAGAGAGAGAGAGGAGAGGAGAGGAGAGGAGAGGAGAGGAGAGGAGAGGAGAGGAGAGGAGAGGAGAGGAGAGGAGAGGAGAGGAGAGGAGAGGGACAACAACGGGATAAATTTGGCCTGGCTTGCTATCATGCAGCTCTATCTTTTTTTTTTTCCAGACAGGGTTTCTCTGTGTAACGGTCCTGGCTAACCTGTAACTTTTGCTGTGTGTAGACCAGGCTGGCCTTGAACTCACAGAGATCCGCCTGCCTCTGCCTTCCAGTGCTGGGATTAAAGGCGTGCGCCACCACTGACACCAGCACAGCTCTACTTTTGATGTTATTGTCAAACATTATGCACAAAACTCTGAGGGAGTGTGTGTGTGTGAGAGAGAGAGACAGACAGACAGACAGACAGACAGACAGACAGACAGACAGAGTGTGTGTTCTAGTCATTTAAATGGCCATTTGCAACCTTGTTTTCTCATTTCTTCATATTTACAAGTACACTTGTAAATATGCAGCCTAAAATAAAGGAAGTGGTCTGCTTCTTTGGACTTCTAAGAAAACCTGCCTGAGAATTTTACCAAAGTTTACTGGAAATATGATGAAAGGGAAGCAGACCATACATCCCAGACACTGTACCACCTCAGGGAGACCCCTCCCTCTAGCACTATCAGATGTCAGTCATCCTAGGTCCACGTCTGCTCTTAGTGATTAATAATCAGCACATATTTAATGAGAGCTGCACGATACCTTCATATTTTGCTTTCTTTCTTTTTCTGGTAGTGGCTGTTGTTTAAAACAGGGTCTCACAAGCCTCCTGCCTCTGCCTTGTCAGTGTGGGATTACAGGCATTGCACATGGCTGGTAGGTATTTTGAAACAGTAAAAATCTTCCCACAAAGTCTTTTGAGATAAAGCTCTCAGTCTGGCTTTAATGTTAATCATGAATGCACAGTAATGGATAAGAGTTATTAACAAAGGGATTTGATGTCTTCATAGTTGGACTCAGAAGATGGAAATTCAAGGTCAGCTTGGGCTACATATCAAGACCTCTTTCAAGAAAACAAAAGAATAAAGAAAGAAATCAGAAATGTCCTGGGGAGTTCACTGCCACTCATAGCACAGCCTGTGGATCTAGAGTGTCACTCAGCACAGACTGTGAATATAGGGTGCCATACACTCATAGCACAATCTATGGATCTAGAGTGTCACATAGCACAGAGGTTATTTAGGCATTGGCAGGAAAGAGAGAATTCCAGATATTGGATAAACCTGGCTTCTGTGGAAACAACTTCTAGTGAAGGAGACCATCTGCTTCGGTTGGTTGGAGTCACGAGACACAAAGTTCATCCGAAGATGCTTTTGGAGTCAAAGGAATATCCAGGCACCAGTCGGTTTGTGGAAGGAGAGCTAGGCCAGAGAAGAACTGCCCTGTGAGTTCAAAGAGATAAGGGTGGGAGAGAGGACTTGGTAGAAGTCTACCTACAAATGTACACAGAGCCAGCTAACTGCCTCAGTTGTACAGGAATCCCCCTCACCACTCGCCCTCTCAGCCCAGCAGCCTTTACAGACTCTCACATGGCTTTGCTGCTGACCACAGAGCTTCCAGGGGCATCACAACATAACTACAATCATTCTTCACATAAGACATGGGGCTTTGACTCTGGACTGTCATAGACTGCACTGAGAAAATTCCCAGTGGGGTTCTTTTCTGGGATCTTAACAAAAACAAATTACTGTGCAGATGGGATCTGCCCATGGGCTAGCCAGGCTGTCTTCATGGGCCTTGGAGGGGAAGACAAACTTTCTAAGGGGCTAAGTGTGTCTCGTGGGCCAGAGCCAGGAGCATAGCACATCTCTCACCCAGTATACTTGAGGTCCTAGGTTTAATCCTGTAGCACAGCAGACAGTTAAAATAGAAAACAAACTTCCTGAAGGAGTTCTTTCTGAGCCACAGATGTACTGTTGGGCTCCCAGCATCCCCCACTGTTGGGTTTCCAGCTTCTTGAGGATTCCACATGCATCTTACAGTCTCTATTCTCAGTTATTTACCAGCAGACTGAAACATGGGGTGAGACCACCTATTCATCTCACTAGATAGTGGAAAAGCAGCTGACAAAAGTCAACACTCATTCATAATGAAAGCTATGAGAAGCAACGTTCCTCAACCACATGTGAGAACAACTTATGTCACTCTTTCCCCTAAAGATCAGGGGCGCTTAGTCAGCATTGAACCACAAGTGTTTGCCAAGAACAAGGCAAGAAAAGAAAGAACAAAATGTATCCAGATTGGAATACTACATTCATTCACTAATCACTTCTTATACAATCAATTCTGGGAAATTTATGCATACTGATAAGTATGACAAAGACGGAAAAATGCAAGGCCACTATGCAAAAAAAAAAAAAAATGACTGCATGTCTAAAGACTATCAACAAACAATTTAGAAGTTAAAAAGCTTGGCAGTGGTGGCAAGCAATCCCAGCACTCAGGAGGCAGAGGAGGTTCGATGTCAGCCTGGTCTACAAAGTGGGTTCCAAGACAGTCAGGGCTACACAGGGAAACCCTGTCTCAACAAAAACAAAAACAAAAACATTTTTTAAAAAAAATGCAGTAAAACTGCATAAGAAATATAAAATACTGATCTGAGGAGGTAGTTGAGTTGGTAGGCTGCTTGCCTAGCATAAGTGAAGCCCTGGGTTAAGCCCACAGCACTACAAAAAAAAAAAAAAAAAAAAAAAAAAAAAAAAAAAAAAAAAAAAAAAAAAAAAGGCACATGCACTCAGGAGGAGGAAATAGGAAGATGAGTTCAAGACCATCCTCATTCAGCTATATAGTGACTTCCTGCCAGTTTGGGCTACTTGAGGTTGTCTGCATGGATGCATGTGTATAAATATGAAAGACTTATGTATACTTCAGCAATGCCTGGGAACTGAACACATCAAAGCATTTCTCTGAGAAATTAAGGATGGCTTAAGCACATACAGAACACTTGATGGTCTCGGAGGGTTAGAAGATTGTTACGATATTGACTCTCTCCAGTTGGGTCTAGAGATCCAAAACAACCCCTAAGAAAATTCAAGATGTTCTTTTGTAGAAATTGAAAAGATGATTCTAAAATTCATGGAAGTACAAATAATGTAGAATAGACAAACAATTTAGAAAAAGGTCAAAGTTAGAGGACATAGACCATTTGAGTTCAAGATTACCTATAAGGTCATAGTGACCAAGATAATGTGGTATCACAGAAGACTAGACACAGAATCCAGGAGTCAGAAGTTCTTTCTGGAAAGAGCCTGAGAGTAGACTGTGTAGTCTCTGTTTGAACTTTGCCTTTACATCATAGATGAATGGGCTTGGTTGAGTTCTAATGAACCCTTATTTTAAAAACAGGCAGTATGCAAGAACTGGTCCTGAATTAAGCTTGTCAGTCTCTTATATAGACTAAAGGAACCAAGGGTACAGAAATAGAACCACAAATATACTCACCCTACTTTTTTCATTTCTTGGTTTTCTTCTAGATCAGTGTGGTCTGGAACTCACAGTGCCTCTCTGTTGCCTCAGCATCCTAAGAGTGAGAATTCAAGACACATCTCTACTACCATGCCAAGCTTCTCAAGTGACTTTCAACAAAGATGTGAAGTAGCTCAACAGATATAGGACTCAGGGTCTGCTGAGAAGCAGAACTTCACACACACACACACACACACAGAGAGAGAGAGAGAGAGAGAGAGAGAGAGAGAGAGAGAGAGAGAGAGATTGAGTGAGCTGGGAAGTCAGCCATGATGAGCAGTCTGTAAACTGGAGGGTGAGATAAATGGTTCTCAGTCCAAGTATCAGGCTGGCCACCAATACAGCCCTGAGTCCAGAGTGGAAGAACTTAGAGTCTAATGTGTTCTGTCAGAAGGTTCATCCCAGCCCCTGACATCCATATACTCAAAGAGTCTGGGATGTTCTGGTAGAAGGTCCATCCCAGTCCCTGTCGTCTGTATACCCAAAGAGTCTGGACACCTCAATCTCCCTCCCCCATCTCTCTCTCTCCCCCAAGCCCTACGCCATTCCAGAAAGCCCACCCTTTCTGGGTGGCTCCTCCCCTGGAAATGCCTGAGACCATACATACCAGCTACTTAAGACCCAGCCCACAGATCTGCCCCAGTGTGCTCTTGTGTGCTTTCGTGTTCTGTCCCCTACTTTCCTGAGGGTCACCCAGGAATGCTCTGCTTTGCATTGCCCTGTTTATTAATTCAGTTTGATTTAGCTTATTGCATTGGCAGCAGCAGCAGAGGAACCCAGCAACCGGGGATCCAATACTTAATTAACATAATGTTCAGGACAGCAGGAGAAAAGTATCCTGCATTACAAGGAAGAGCCTGACAGTGAGTCATTGTCGTTGTCTTCTTCTTCTTCTTCTTCTTCTTCTTCTTCTTCTTCTTCTTCTTCTTCTTCTTCTTCTTCTTCTTCTTCTTCTCCTCCTCCTCCTCCTCCTCCTCCTCCTCCTCCTCCTCCTCCTTCCATTTTCCTGTCCCAACCAAAGATTGGGTCTTCTCCATTCAATTCACTAATCTCAGGAAACACCCTTTTAAAACACCCATGTTCTCTACACTTCCCTCAATCAGTCAAGTCAACATTCAAAATTAGCTTCTGTGGTATTTGAAAGAAAATGGTCCCCAAAGGGAGTTGTGACTTTGTTGGAGTAGGTGTGGCTTTGTTGGAGGAAGTGAGTCACTGTGGGGGTGGGCTTTGAAGTCTCCTATGTCCAAGATAGCACCTAGTGTCTGAGACCACTTCCAGTTGCCTGCAAGTCAAGATATAGGACACTTGGCTACTTCTCCAGTACCATGTCTGCCAGCATGCTACCATACTCCCAGCTGCCATGATGATAATGGACTAAATCTCTGAACTGTAAGTGAGCTACCTCAATTAAATGTTTTCCTTTATAAGAGTTGCTGTGGTATGGAGCTGGAGAGATGGCTCAGAGGTTAAGAGCACTTAACTGCTCTTCCAGAGGTCCTGAGTTCAATTCCCAGCAACCACATGGTGGCTCACAACCATCTGTTATGAGATCTGGTGCCCTTTTCTGGTGTGCAGATATACATGGAAGCAGAATGTTGTGTACATAATAAATAAATAAAATCTTTAAAAAAAAAAAAGAGTTGCTGTGGTCATGGTGTCTGTTCACAGCAATCGAAACCCCAACTAAGACAACCAGCTCAATGGAGAAAGGATTATCCTCTAAGTGAACAAGATTGAAGTAACTGGAAAACTATTTTAGAAAAGGAGACCTTGGACTTTTACCTCATTCCATATATTATAAAAAAATTTCAAAATGGGTCATAGGCTAAATTGTAAAAGATTATAAAAATAAGAAACAATAATAACCCTTTCTGTTATCTACTGTTGTATCTAATTAAGAAATACCCTCCCATGACCCAGCCAAGACTCCTAGCAATGGGGGACATGGAACCTGAACTGGACATCTCCTATAACCAGACAAGACTTCCAGTGGAGGGACTGGGACCACAACACAGCCACACAACCTACAATTTACCCCGCCTGTAAGATGTACTGGGGTAAAGGAGATACAGAAATTGCCAACCAATGACTGGTCCAGCTTGAGACCCATACCACAAAAGGGAGCCCACCCCTGACACTGCCTAGAAGGCCAGGACCCAGAGGCTGGACAGCCCAGAGACCTTGGCCAGGACCAAACATGATTGACAAAAAATAAAGTCAATGAAATGGTTCCTAATGATAGTCTCTATACTCATAGATTGGTGCCCAGTTGACATCAGAGAGGCTTTACCCAGTAATTGATGGGAACAGATGCAAAGACTCACAGCCAAACATTAAGCAGAGGTCAGAGTATCCTGCTGAAGAGGGAAAGGAAGGATTGTGGCAGTCAGAGCGGTCAGGACACCACATGAAAACCCACAGAATCAACTAATCTGGGCTCATAGAGGCTCACAGAAACTGAACTGATAACCAGGGTGAGTGTATGGGACTGACCTAGGCCCGCTGAATATTTGTGACAGTTGCATAGCTTTGTCTTCTTGTGGGGAGCAGGGGCTGTCTCTGACTCTGTTACCTGCTTTTGGAACCCTCCCCTCCTACTGGGTTGCCTCATCCAGCCTCAATAGGAGAGGAGGTGCCTGGTCTCACTGTGAGATGCCTGCCATGGTTGGCTGATATACATGCAAGGTCTGCCCTTTCCTGATGAGAAAGGAGGAGGAGTGGATGCGGGGTGGGTTGGAGAGAGGGACTTGGAGGAGAGAAGGGAGGGGAAGATGTGATTTGGCTGGGAAAATTAATTAATTAATTAATAATGAAAAAGAAATAACCTGCTGACAAACCACCCAGACATCCAGGCCCCTGTTGTTGCAAAAACAAAATACATAGCCAGACATGGCAGGGCACCAGAGACAGAGGCAGGAGAATGGAAAGTTGATGGCAGGTCTGGGCCATGTATTGAGATTCTATCTTAAACAAATAAAACACACTACCAGTTAGAACTTGGATAGCTATTTTTTTTTTAACCACAAAGGACATCCAGACTCAGTTAGCCTCCTTTTGTGGGTGCTGCATTACCCTGGTAGAGTTTCCAGCCACCCAGGCCATCATGGTCCTCTCTCCTCCAATCCATAGGGGATTTGGCCCATATATGGATTAAAGGAAGGAGGTTCCCTCTCCCAGAAGAATCCAAACCCCTCAAGAAATCCTCCCCTTTCCCTTTCCCTTCAACCATGCTCCCAGCCTCTCCCCGCTCCTCCTATTCACTTCTGAATCAGCACTGGATTTTGCTACGGGCTCAGCACTTCCAAAACTGAGAATTATGGCCCAGTTTAGGGTCCGAAATTGGTAACAACAAAGACATTAGTTATAATGGGAGGAGAGAGACAAATAGACTTTATCAGAATTACTCCCTATGTTTGGCTTTTAAAGAGTACAGCAATGACTATTCTACAAGCTGTGATTGATGGGCAGGAATCTTGCTCCTAGGTGTCCAAGTAGCCTCAGATGCCAGATCTTTCTGTATTTACAAAAGGAAAGTCAAAAGAATGCCCTGAGTTAACTTGTTATTCTGGCACTCATGCCCATAATGTGAAATAGAAATCTCCGAGATTTGTCTTAGGAGAGCTATGTTAATACAAAGGCCCACACAGCTAAGGATTGGAAACAGACATGCTAGAAAGAAAACTCAGGGAGCCGAACCCTCTCAGGGCCTCTTCTGCAGCGACCTGAAGCTTGCTGTTGATGGTGTAACCCCTTCCCTCCTTTCCACTTCTCACAGGTCTTTGGGCATATTACTCAGACCCTGGCTTTGGCATCCTTGCACTCTCTCTGGTTTGCTGCTAACTAACAAGAGGATCCATCTTGCTTCACATTGCCTGAGAAGACATTCTGATTGGTCCAGCTCATTTTCTCAAGCTGTGTTCAGTATTTCAGTGCAGTTTGTGGACTGACTTCCCGTATGGATCTAATCTGATCTGGCTATGCTGAGAACAAAAAAGATTGTGTGGCATAAAATAGACTGTTATGAAGACAGAAATCCTCGAAGCATTTCCAACCTTCAGAACAAGTAACTGAAATATCAGATGCAGCCAGAAGGACCCAGTCAGGTACCACTGCAGGGAGAAGAGTGGCCATGCCCTCACCATGCAGATGTCCCAACTAATGAGGGAACACATTAGAACCCCATACTTGAGCTTCATTGTGACAACTTTCCTTTAACACCCAAGAACCACTATTCCCCAAAGCACATCCACTTGCCAAGGTGACAGACTCTAAAATATTTAGTGTCAACTGTGGATACATTATGGAACCAGCTCTTCTGTATGAAGATGGTACATCCTTTGTGTCTGAGACTGGGTTTCTCAGACCCTGAGAACAGATTGAACTAGTAAGTCATTAGGCAGAAAAGGCCAGAAGCTAAGTGAAAAAATACAGTACTACAGAAGGGAAAGAAGTCAAAAGAGTTACCAAACACAAGGCAACTGGAAGCTTAATTACACTCTAGGCATCCTCAAAGATATCTCATCCATCACTAGCTAAGATGCTCCTGGGGCCAGCAGCTCCCTCACAATTCCAGTCTATCCACAGACAAGAGCACAGAAAGGCTGTTGGAAGTATGGTGTCCACCATCTATCACCACAATAAACAGTGACTGTCAAGAGGGTCTACTAAGAAACGAAGTGTCACCATACTGTTCAGAAGTAGGAACCCAAGCCTCTGGTTTAAAAAGAGAAATGCCACCAACTATGGAGGGCACACGTATCAGAAGACAAAACAAGAAAACTTAGGAGAAGGATGGCTCTTTCTCAGAAAAAAGCCTGAGAGAAAGTTTCCCCATGACACCTCAAAGAAAACATGACTTACCAACATCAGCATTCTGAAGCATCTGTCTAGATACTTCAGCAGGTGAAGTGCTTGCTGCACAAAACCTGTCAAAGTGAGTTTCCATGACACCCAGACCCTATAGTAGAAGAAGAGAACTGACTCCCAAATTTATCCTCTGACCTCCATGTGTGTGTTGTGGCATGAACTGACCACACACACAAACTCACTCACACATACTCAGACACACAGTCACTCACATGCATACACACACACACACACACACACACACACACACACACACACACACACACACAGTCACTCACACACACACTCATGCAAGTAATAAAATAAAATGGTACAAAGAAGAGTCTCTCTGTGCCTATGCATAAATAAAATACTCTCCTCAGTGTTGAGATAAGCCAAAAAATTAATTTCTAGTAAAAATGGGATTTTTCTCAAAACATAGCTCATGGTCCTCTAGAAGAGGCTGCAAAGTTGGTCTGATGGGCCAGGCTGGCCCCCATTGCAGTCTAAGCTTGCTTGCAGTAGGAATTACTGCATGTGTGCTTTAGTCAAACACAATTTTACTAAATATGAAGACTGATTTCTTTATCATTTTACATCTATAGTTTTCACTGAGCACTAAATATAAATGGTTCCTTAACTAATTAAAATAACTTTTTAAAGATTTCTCTTTATTTTTTAGCGCGCGCGCGCGCGCGCGCGCGTGTGTGTGTGTGTGTGTGTGTGTGTGTGTGTGTGTGTGTGTGTGTGTGTGTGTGTGTAGCAGGTATGCAGGTGCCTGAGAAGGACAGAAGAGGGTGTCAGTCAGGTCTTCTGGACCTAGAGTTAGAGGCAGTTGTGTACTGCCCAATGTGGGTGCCGGGAACTGAACTCTGGTCCTCTAGAAGAGCAGCAAGTGATTTTAACCACAGAGACTTCTCTCTCCAGGCCCCCAAAACAGCTTTCTAAAAATCGTGTTTAGCTGCAACTCTATTAGATGCAGGCTGGCAAGATGGTTCATCAGTAAAGACACCCATTACCTAACCTGATGACCTGAGCTGAATCCTAAGGCCCTACATGGTCGAAGGAGAGAAGTGACTCCTTGTAGGTTGTCCTCTGACTTTCACAGTCATGCTGTGGTACACACACAAAATCACAAGAAGTTTTTAAAACCTCTATTACATCAGTGAACTATAATCTGTTTAAACATTTTCCCTATTGAAATATGTGGCTTTATAGAAGAAAGGATATGTGATAGATAGGGTTTTAGTGGGGGGAGGGTACGGGAGGAAGGGAGGGAGAAGGGAACTGGGATTGTCATGTAAATCAATCTTGTTTCTAATTCAAATAAAAAATGATTTAAAAAGAAAGACAGATTAATTTAGGAAAAAAAAAAACTTCTATCCTGTTTTATGCCTGTAATCCCAGCACTTGGGAAGTAGAGGCAGAAGGGATCAGAAGTTCAAGGTCATCCTTGCCTACATAGCAAGTATGAACAAGCCAATCTGGGTTACATGAGACCCTGTCTCAAAAAATAAAAAGTTTGTGAAATTCAAAGAGAGAGAGAGAGAGAGAGAGAGAGAGAGAGAGAGAGAGAGAAATATGTGGCTCTTCCATTTGCCTCAGTTATTAAAAAAAACAAAACAATAATTTACCATAAAATGTTGAACCCGAGTGCAATAATGAGAAAACAATCAGATAAATATACAATATGGGGTGTTCTAAGGACACTGACAAAGGTACTCCAAAGATGCCTGTATAAAGGGGCAGAAGCAATGGCTCAGAGGTTAAGAGCACTGGCTGACCAAGTAGAAGACCAAGTTCAATCCCCATCACCCACATGGTAGTTCATATCCATCTGTAGCTCCAGTCCCAGGAGACCTCTTCTGGCCTCCCAGGTCCTGAACAAATGCGGTACACAGACATACATGTAAGGAAAACACCCACACATAAGATAATAACAGATAATATTTTTTTCAGAAGAATCCTGAATGAGCTAATATGTAGTGCAGTGATGCAGCACTTGCCAAGCATGCAGAGGCCCTGGGTTTAAACCAGCATCACCAAAAAGAGACAAATGAAAACAAGCAGAAAAAGGATGTCTGTGTGATGAAAATCAAAAACAAGGCAAGAACAGACAGGGAATGTTCTAGGTTTAAGGAGACTAGAGAGGCAAGACAACTAAGTCTAATATGTGATGCTTAATCTTGGCAGAGAAAAAAACAACTGTAAAGAACAACCTGGCAGGCCAGGCGGTGGTGCCACATGCCTTTAATCCCCAGCACTCAGGAGGCAAAGGCAGGAAGATCTCTGTGAGTTTGAGGCCCAGCCTGTCTCGACAAACCATAAATAAATAAATAAATAAATAAATAAATAAATAAATAAATAAATAACTCGGCTAGCCAGGCATGGTGGTACATGACTTTAAAATCCCACCACATAAACTAGAGGCAGATGCAGGTGGATCTCTATGAGTTCGAGGCCAGCCTGGTCTACAGAATGAGTTCCAGGACAGCCAGTGCTTTGCAGAGAAATCCTGTCTTGAAAATAACAACAAAAAAGAATAACTTGGATATACTTAGAAAAAGTGTAAAGTGTGTGTATATGTGTGTGTGCTTACAATATCCACAGATGTTAAATATTGCAGTATAATATGCTTATAGAAGTGAATATTTTTGTTTTTAAGAGATACATGCTAATGGGCTAGAGAGATGATTCAGCGATTAAGAGCCCTGGTTGCTCTTGAGAAGACCAAGGTTCAATTCCCAGCACCCTTGTGGTAGCTCACGACTGTCTATGACTCCAGTTCCAGGGGATCCAACACTGTCACACAGACATACATGCAGGTAAAACACCAATGCCCATAAAATAAATGCACAGAATGAAAACATGAAACCTTGTGTTCCAGTCCCAGAACTACATACAATGGTGTGGAACTGCATGTCACCCAGGGCTACATGGTACATTTGAGGCCATCTTGGGATGCATGAGAAAGAGATGAAGAAGGTGATGAAGAGGGAGAGGAGAGGAAAGAAGATGAAGAAGAAGAAAAGTTGATGGGGTAGAGGAGGAAAAGGAAGAAGAGGAGGAAGAGGAGAATTTGGAGGAGAAGGAAGGACTGGGCACGGTGGTTGCCCGTAATTCCAGGTAGGAAGAGTGGCACAAATTTGAGGACAGCCTGGGCTACATAGTAAGTACTGGACAGCTAGGGCTGTGTATCAAGACCCACCCTGCAAAAAGTTGAGGCTGGAACTAGAGAGATGGCTCAGAAGTTGAAACATGCATTGGTCTTGCAGAATACCTGAGTTCAGTTCTCAGTGCTCACATCAAACCAACAGAGAAATAAAATAAAGCTGTAAAAGAAATTTGAAGTTTCACTGGTCCCAAACTAGAGGCACTGCTTGGGAAGACAGTGAAACATCAGGTGGTGGGATCTACCTTGAGGAAGAGGGTCACTGGAAGGGTACCCCTGAAGAGTATGTCTTGTCCCAGGCATTTTCTGTCTCCTTCTGCTTCCTGGCCACCGTGAAGTAAGCAGTCTTGCTGACCCTGGACTATACATTTACATAAATTCTCTCTCTCTCTCTCTCTCTCTCTCTCTCTCTCTCTCTCTCTCTCTCTCTCTCTCCTTTTCCCCACCCCCAACAGGGTCTCACTATGCACCTTTGCTGGCCTTAAATTCTCCTCATAGACTGGTCTTGAACTCACAGAGATCCACCTGCATCTGCCTCCCAAGTGCTGGAATTAAAGGCCTGCGCCACAGAATCACAATTACTTTTTAAAAAAAAAACTGATTAACTGTGTGTTGTACAGCATTTACACAACATAATTTTAGAAAATACTATGCCCACATGTGTATGCATATGTACACACAAACACATGCACACATAAATAAACATGCACACCCATTAAACAGTTTAAAATGTAGCTAAATGTTAACAGTGGATTGATCTGGTGAAATTCATATAAGGTCAGAGCTGGGCTGTGGGTAGGGTACCTCCTCAGGATCGCAGAAACAAGGCATGGCACCACACATTCAAATCCCAGCACTCAGGAGTGAAGACAGGGGGTTAGACGTTCAGGGTCATCTTGGCTGCATGATGACTTAAGGCCAGACTGGACTACATAAAACTGTGAAAAGAAAGAAGGAGAGAAAGGAAAAAAGGGAGGGAGGGGAGGAGAGAGGGAGGGAAGCAGGAGGAAGGAAGGAAGGAAGGAAGGAAGGAAGGAAGGAAGGAAATGTAGGGAGCCGTCCCTGCATTCTCCATTACAATGATGGTGCCTGCAGGCACTGAATGTAAATTATTTCGCAGGCGCTGGGTGATTTTCCATTCCTTTGATCTCTGCCTATCCCGTGGCTCATATGGCCTGAGGAGCTGAAGCCATTCATAGGGTGACATGTCCCAGGCGGCTGCTGCCAGCCTTTATTAGAGGACGGGATTCTTGGCTCGGGGTCTCCGCTCTGGTAAGCTTATGCTCTCCTCTCTCAAGATGCATTAAAGCTTTCCTGCAGAAGGATCCGAATGTCCTGTGTGATTCTTGCCGGCGAGAACATAGCGCGGGACATCTGGTGCCGAAACCCAGGAAGCTTAACTTGTTAACATCTCCGGCACTGCGGAGACCCCTCTAACAGGGCAGATTCAGAACTGCAGGGTGGTAAATTCGGAGAGGTATGTCTTTTCTGGACTTTGGCTTGGGAATGTTGCTATTTTGGGAGGTTAGTGTAGAGGCTTCTGTGCTTTTACTAGGAGCTATTTTGACCTTTCTCACTGTTGTAGCAATCTTAAAGAAGTCCAGAATTACATGTCAGAAACCGAATGTAGTGAGAGATGGGGCGTGCCCAACAATAAAATATAAGGAAAAAGGACCTCCCGGGATGTCTACTGACAAGGGAGTGTGTAAGGAAAAAGGACCTCCTGGGATGTCTAATGACAAGGGAGTGAGTAATTTGTTAGATGATTCTGTAAATAAGTTTAAAACTTTAAATCTTGATAGCTCTGATGACTCTAAAAGCTCAAGAGATAAAGTTTTAGAGGAAACAGCTCAGCTAGGTAAAAAAGAAACAAAAAAGGAGGGAGAGAAAATAGGGGATAACCGATCACATCCCGGTAAATTTAAAAGACCTGTTAATCCAGCGGGTGTACTTCCATCAACACCCCCATTATTTGGTACCAACTCCTTTTTACCATTAGAGGAGCGGAGAAAATTACAGATGGCTTTCCCAGTCTTTGATAGGGGAAAAGGCCGTGCATGTTATTCAACACTTCTTGGAGGCTTGAAATGCCTGGGGCTTTAAAGCCTCATAAACATTGACGCTCGGGGCCATACTGCGGCCAAGCGTCACACCTCAGAACCTAAAAGGCCAAAGGAAATGGTAAAATGGAAAGATATCTTAACTGGTCTTTGGAGAGGCCCGGATCCTATTCTCATAAGATCCAGGGGAGCTATGTGTTTTTCCACAGGATGAAGAAAATCCTCTGTGGATCCCAGAAAGACTCACCCGAAGAGCCCCTTCGGACCTTCAAAAGTCGGAACTCCACCCTCTCCCCGGGAGTTGAGAGCCGCTATTATTATCCAGATTAACTCCTGTCCTTGACGGAGAGATTGTCATCGCTTAAGGGGTGGGGATGGGATTGTTTGGTGCAGCCGTTTGCTGCGGATTGATGTTACTTCTCTGGCTGGTCTGTAGGCTCAAGGCTCAAACTAAGAGAGACAAGATGGTTATCGCCCAAGCACTTGTAACTTTAAAACAAGGGGCTTCCACTGATATTTGGCTAACTATGCTTAAGCAATAGGCCGCCGGCCAGACAGCTCTTGCACACCCGGAGCCTAGGCCCATTGCACAGGGTAGAGTGTCTGGTTTGAGCAGCCCATGAGGGATGTTGAGCAAGGCATCGCACAGAGTTGCCTAGTATGCAGGCTTCTCTGGGAGGCATGTTGTCCTGCATAAGGGTTGCCTGCCCTAGTCTCCCTTTCCCAGAAAAACGGCAGAGGACAGGTCGAGAGCGCTTCGGGTCAAGCTAACAGCCTGATGGCGACTCTTGTACACAGTCTTAATATTTGATTGGGAAGGTACAACCTCTGCCTCTATCCCTCAACATATGGGTGACCTATTTGCTTGTAAAAATATAAAGCCTTATCATTAATTAATAAAAAAGGGGGATCTGTAGGGAGCCGTCCCTGCATTCTCCATTACAATGATGGTGCCTGCAGGCACTGAATGTAAATTATTTCGCAGGCGCTGGGTGATTTTCCATTCCTTTTATCTCTGCCTATCCCGTGGCTCATATGGCCTGAGGAGCTGAAGCCATTCATAGGGTGACACGTCCCAGGCGGCTGCTGCCAGCCTTTATTAGAGGACGGGATTCTTGGCTCGGGGTCTCCGCTCTGGTAAGCTTATGCTCTCCTCTCTCAAGATGCATTAAAGCTTTCCTGCAGAAGGATCCGAATGTCCTGTGTGATTCTTGCCGGCGAGAACATAGCTCGGGACAAGGAAAGAAGGAAGGAAGGAAGGAAAGAAGGAAGGAAGGAAGGAAGGCTTTGTTGCAATATTCTTTCAACTTCATGCTTGATAATTTTTCAAATAAAAAGGTGGAGGGAAATTTGACAGAACTATAGGAATATTTGCATAGCACCACAAAGCTAATTTTTATCTAATGAGAATATTTGTTTTCACATTCTATTATTACCACCAACAAGAAAAATAAAGCCTCTGTAGTGAAGATTTGGTTATCGCAGGACAAACCCAGTGTCTGTCCTAATAGAATGCCATTCCCAGCCCTGAGAGTGTATGAATTTATAAGCTCTTGGTTGCTCTTGTGAAATTATTTTCCCCTAAGAGCTACCAATTTAGTAATCATGAGATTACTAAATCTGGACAGAGCGTGTCTCAGAGCACAAGGGTATCGGAGAGGGGTTGTTGCTGTAAGGTAAGCTAAGGCACCGGGCACTTCTGAGCCAGACAGGAGAGAAACTTATTTTTCCTGAGACAGTCATTTTCAAAGGCCCTTCTCTCACCCCTTCTCTTCTACACTCCTCTCCTTGGAATGAAAACAGGAGGACAGGGCAAGGACAATTAACAATCCTCCCTCCCACTCCCTCATTCTTGCTCATGCTAATTTCTCAGAGGAGTATGTGGTACAGGTGCCTGCACTCTGAAGGACCTGTCTGACCCTCAGGACAGTTACCCTAAGTCCACCATGTACACAGGATGATGGTGATGACTAAGTGTGACCATCAGGAGGGTTACACTAGTCTGGCATGTGCACAGGATGAAGGTGACGATTAAGCTCATGTTATCTTGCTGGCCCATGGGTGTCTATACAGTTAAACATTATTCTTGGTGTGTCTGTGAGGGTGTTTCTGAATGGGTCTGATGTGAAGGGGTAAACTGAGTCAAGAAAACCACACTCCCCTTTTGTGTGGGCTTCCAATCTAGAGAAGGCATAAATAATGAACAAAATGCAGACTGAAGGAAAGTTTGCTGTCTTTGGTGGTCTGATCTGGAAGCGGCCTTGTCCTGTCTTCAGCCTTCAGGCAGGGTGGAGGTTAGACCATCAGCCCTGAGCTTTCAGTGCTCTCAGGCCAGCAACTCGGACATGAATGATGCTGGCGCTTGTGATGGTTTCACAGCCTCCATGAGTACTCAACACATTCCTTAATTTTTCATAATAACTAAACATGTATGCGTATATAAGATGCATGTAACATAATATAGGGTATAAATATTATATATGATATATAATATTAATATTTTATATGTTATAGTGATAACATTAGTAAACTTAATAACTCTAAAACAGTGAATCAAATGTGTAAAAACCAAATGAATTCCAACAAAACCAAGGAAACGCCAATCTTTCCCAGTCTTTCGAAAGCTCTGGGCAGAGCTGTGGGACTCAGTTCCGCTTGAATAACCTGCCTCATTCCCACATCCTCAGCAGGAGACGCTGAATGTCAAACAGCAATGTCTAATGAGCTGTTCGCTCACCCTACCTCTCTCAACTGCCACAAATCCATGGTGCTTCTCACAGCACCAAGTCTTCAGCACACTCCTTCTCTCCCGCCATCTGTAGAATGCACTCTCATTTTCTTCCCATTCCCTCTGTTTAATTACTCACTTCATTTGGTTTTATTTTTCTCTCTTGTATTTGGTAAAGACAGCTTTGTATTTGGCTAACTCAAGCTAAGGTTTAATAATAAAGAAAAAGCATTTTCTTGGATATCGTTACTATGAAGAAAATTTCCAAATGGGCCTGAAACCACGGATAGTCACTTGTTCCAAACAATCTTTTCTTTTATTAGCACCTAAGATGATCCTTTTCTCCTGACAGAATGACTCCTACTGGTTTCCTGTTTAAGGCATTGCAGGGAGAGGCAGCTACCAGTGTCTAAGAAAAACAGTTGCCTTGGGAACTTGCTTGTGTAGAGTAGCTGGTATGTGAAGTAGCTGGTGTGTGGAGTAGCTGGTGTGTGTGATTCCAAAGAAACTCAGCTGCTTACACAACTCCACAAGTTGCAGGATTTTCCTGTGGATTTCCAGGCTGGCCTTTCTAATCACCCCACAGCCCTGCCCACTCTCACAGCTGGCTATCCCCCTCCCTCTGCACTGCTCTCCCCATCTGACAGGGCCTCCTGGAGCTTTTCCTAATGGAGCACTCTTTTGATGGGTGCTGTTAATGCTTTGCTTTTTCCAGTATGAAGTTTTGATAAGGAAATGAAAGAGATGTCAAAGAGACTGTGAAAATAGGCCTAATAACCTACTTCCTTTGACACCTCAGACTGGCTCTGCCCACAGAAAGAGACAAGAAACACTCTATTTTCTCACCCCACAAGAATGCTGCTCTGAGGCCATACCTGGCCTCAGAAAGCAGCCAGTAGTCATTTTCTTCCTTTTCAAATGTCTATCTGCTTCAGGTGGGATCTCCTTCTTCCAAGGTGTCTTCCTCTCTGTAGGCAGAGTACACAGCGACTTCCTAAATGTGTGCTGGACTTTAAGGCATTCTTATGCAAAACCAGAACCAGCTAAGAGTTAATACTTAGCTCCCACCAGACCAATGTGGGTTAGAAGCTGTTGTGCCCTCGCAGGAGTACAAAACCATAAATCCCGGCACTCTAAACTTTCTGGCAAAACCTAGACAACTAATGACGTTCAATATACTGCAGCCCACATGGGTACTTGAGGAATTGCCACCAGCCTATAAAATGGCCATAAAACTAAGGTGAGCTAATGTGTGGCTGCTTTCAACGGCCATTCAGTCCCCACTGTTTACTCTAGCTCTTGGTTTCTAAATGTGACTGGGGCAAGGCTGGTGGTAATTAACAAAATCTGCTTTGTTTGAATTCTCAGAGCAGCATTCTCCCTTGGAAAAGAGCAAAATGGCCACCAGCTATCCCGGTGTCCAGAGGCTACTGCGCACATGGCTGTTGGGGGTCTCAGGGAAGCTTTAATGTTGGGTAATCAGTAAAGACAGTGCTGTCAATGGTTGTGCCGAGCCAGGCCATTTTCTGAAATCTGATTGTCATAACAATCCCCCAAAGGAGACAAGAGAGTTGCCAGTACTATACTACCCGTCGTTAGTTAGAGCCAAAACCAAGCTATCAACAAAGACACTCACCATGGAGTGACACAAAGACACTTCTTTCTCATTCACATACCATGATGAGGAGACTCTCCAGGTTGCTAGCCGCCTGCCACAGAGTCATACAGGAAGTCTGGCTCCTGTTGTACACTGCTCTCACATTTCCTCAGTCTTTTGTTGCTATATTTGTTTTGGTTTCTGAGACAGAGTCTCTATGCAGCCCAGACTCACAACTCTCCTCATGCCTCAGCCTCAAAAGTGCTTCCTAAGACATTTTGTGGTTCAGGCTAAGTGGCCACCAAGCCAGCAATGTTGAGAATGGGAATACAGCAGAGAGGAAAATACCTCCTGTGTTAAGATGCTTGTTAAGATGAGGAGCACACCACTTCCATTTGCTTTCCATTGGAAAGAACATAGGCGTGTGTCCAAAAGGGTGGTCAACATAGTGCTGAATGTCCACAGACAAGGAGAACAGATTTTAGTGCCTGACTATTCTCTCGTTTTACAGAGGAGGAGATTGAAAATCATATAGTTCATAAAAACAAAATTAACTAATTTCATTCAAATAATGCTGTTTTATGAACTATATGATATAAGAACACAATGGGAAGTTAAACACATGTAACTATGTGGGTTTTTTTAAAGATTTTTTTAAATTTATTATGTGTACAACATTCTGCTTCCATATTCTGTTTCCATATATAGAAGAAGGCACCAGATCTCATAACAGATGGTTCTGAGCCACCATGTGGTTGCTGGGGATTGAACTCAGGACCTCTGGAAGAGCAGCCACTGGTGTTAACCTCTGAGCCATCTCTTCAGGCCCCATCAACTATGTGGCTTTTTAAGATTTTTGAGAACCACCAGTGCACTACCGCCCACAGATCACAGTCATTTCTCAGAAGGCCACAGAAGTAACTTTAAAAGAAGGGAAGGAGAAGGGGTAAGGGAAGAATAGGAAGGTGGAGGAGGTACTCACTGACAACATGGCCTCTGTCAGCTTTCCAAGCCTTGCCCAGAAAACCCTGCATTTATTTGGTCCAGCATTATTCCCATCAGACCTTTACCAAGGACCTTCTAGCATATCAGTTTCTATACCCAGCTGGGCTGCAGGCACCAGCTAAGGCAGACGTGAAGTCAGAGTGCTTGAAGACACTGGCTGCCGGGTGTTTCACCAGCCAAACAAACAGGGATGATTTGAAAACCAATGTCCATAACTTCTAGTCATTTCCTAAAATATCACTTTCCATCTCCACATGGCATGGAATCCTAGAAAGTAGAGAGCTGTGCTCTAGCCTAGTCTGCCTGCAAAATGCTAAAGATTCCCTGCCCGCCCCATCCCTAAGAATTCTTGACTCTGCTTCCACTACTGTTAGCTCCTTATGATTCACAAAATAATTTTAAAGATGTCTAAACTAAGGTGCTTTTTTAAAAAGTATATTATGGTAAAATGCTTGGTGTTTACCTTTTTAAAAAACATAGTTTATTTTATATGTACATATGTTTTGCCTGCATGTGTGTCTATGTACCATTTGCATGCCTGGTGCTGGCAGAGACCAGAACTGGACATTGAATCCTCTGAGACTGGAGTTATAGGTGGTCGTGGGATGCATTCCGGTTCTGGGATTTGAACTCAGATCAGTGCTGTTAACTATTGAGCCATCTCTCCAGACCCATACTTCACCTTTACGTATGTGTGTGTGTGTTTATGTGTGTGCATGTGTGTAACTATAGAACCTCAGAATTATTTGGAGAGACTTCCAGGGATGTTATTGTCTCCAGTAAGCCCAAGTTGCTGTGACACATGTACCTGAACGAGGCCAGCAACAGGAAACTCACTGTTTACTGAGGCAGCCCAACCATTCTCTACATCACACAGACTAATGTTCTTGTGTCTATGCTCATTAATCAGGGAGTTGGTTCTCCTACAGAGTCTCCCTTTACACAAAATAGAAAGGCTTTTCAATATTCACTATTTACCAATTTTACTATTAACGTAGCACAAAATACTATAGTATAATGCTTCCATGGATCTGAAAAGGACATTTCTATGTGATCAAGCTGCTTGAGTGATTCTCATTGGTTTTAATAGTATAGTATCAAATGATTGAAAGCTAAAAATAAATAATAAAAACTATCTCTTTAATATATTCATGCAGTTCTTCCTTGCTACCATCTGAACAGGGAGCCACAGTACTGGTTTCTGCACACCTTCCAGAAGATTTTCTACACAAACATAAGTTTGTGTAGTGCCTTCTCCTTTTAAACAATTGGAGGCATGCCATACACACATTCTGACTTTTTCTTAATGGTACATGGGAAAGATTTTTCTATAGAAAAACAAGGACAGGTTTTGTTTTTACTCCTCCTGGTTTTCATTTTGTTCTGCCTTGATTTTGAGCAGGGTCTCACTATGTAGACCAGGCTGGCTTGGAACTCACTATGTAGACCAGGCTGGCTTTTCCAAACCAAATGAAAAAAGTGGTATTTGAGTACTTTCTGCATTTACACATCTTCCATTATGAGTGGTATGGAGAGGTGGCTCAGAAGTTAAGAGCATGTCTTGCTCTTGAAGAAGACCAGAGTCTGATTCCCAGAACCCATGTCACATGCTTCCCAACTGCCTGCAACTCCAGCTCCAGGGCATCTGAGGGCTCTGCCCTTCTCTGGTGCTCATATACCCACACAGAGACATACACAGATACATATGGTTTAAATAAACAAAAATACTTAGCTTATACCATATAAACAATAGCCAAGGACATGAGAAAATGCTCAATGTCATGGAATTGCAAGACAAAAGACCTGTCAAGGAATTGCAAGACAAAAACATGATAACGTATCACCTCACCTTGGTTGGAAAAACTTCTATCAAAAAGTTAACAAACCCTGGCAAAGAGAGGAGAAGAGGACTCTTGTGCTGTGGTGGGAAGTAAAGTGGCCCACCCATTGTGGATCTCGGTGTAGAAGAGCTTCAAAGTCTAAAGCTGTGATACAAATATTCCAGTTCTGTGCTGTGTCCAAAGGAAATGCGATGGAGGCATGAAAGACATTGCCTCACTATCGTGTTTACTGAGGCATCCACCATTCACAGCAGCCAACCAGGGTCATCAACAAATAAATGAAGAAAGAAAACGTGTGTGTATGCACTGGCATAGTATCCAGTCATTAAATGAATTAAATTCTGTGGTTTTTAGAAACATGGAAGAAACTGGAGAACATCATGGTAAGTGAAACAGGCCAAGCTCAGAATGCTGTGTTTGTGTCTTCTCACTGACGTACAAGCAACTCATCTCTGTCTTAGTCATTCTTCTATTGCTGTGAAGAGAGACCATGAACAAGGCATTTCATTAGGACCTTTCTTACAATTTCAGAGGTGTAGTCCATTATCATCATGGTGGGGAGGATGGTGACTCACAGGCAGACATGTGGTTGGGGAAGCAGCTGAGAGCTACACCCACATCTGCAGGGAACAGGAAGGACAGACTCTGGGCTGGCTTGGGCTTCTGAAACCTCAAAGCTCACCCCTAGTTACACACTTCCTGCAACATGGCCACACCTCCCAGTTCTTTCAAATAGTGCCACTCCCTGATAACTAAGCTTTCAGAGATATGAACCTTTAGGGGTCATTCTCATTCAAACCACCTCAGTCTCACAGCAGACAACCAAATGGTGACCACTACAGGATGGGAAGACTAGAAGGGAAAAAGAGATAATGTCCTAGTTAGGTTTCTATTGCTGTGATAAACACCATGGCCAAAAGCAACTGGGGAGGGGACAGTTTGTTTTAGCTGACAGCTCACAGCCCTTCTGGACAGGAGACAGACACATCAAGAGCTCAAGACAGGAACCTGGAAGCAGGGACCAAAGCAGAGGTCATGGAGACTGTTGTTCACTGCCTTGGTCTTCTCATCTTGCTCAGTCTACATTTTTATACTACCTAGGACCACCAACTCAGAGGCAACATCACCTACAGTGGCCTAAGCCCTCCCACGTTAATCATTAATCAAAACTATACCCCCACAGACTTGTCTACAGGACAATCTTATGAAGGTGTTTTCTCAGTTGACAGTCCCTTTTCCCAGCTATATCTGGGTGTGTGTCAAGGTGACAAAAACCAACCAGCCTACCCTGATTTGATCATTACATATGGTAAGCACATATTGAATTAACATATTCTAACCCATCAGTATGTACAAATATTATGTATATAATTAAAAACTTACATGGGGAACAATAAAAGTTATTGGGGTGAATATGACCAAACTACTTTATGTATGTACATAGGTACATGCATGAAAATGTCATAATGAAATCCATAATTGTATATAATTGATTGTGGTGGATTGAATGACAATGGCCTCCTAGGTTTGTGTGTCTGGTACTTGGTCCCCAGTTGGTGGAACTGTTTGGAGGGTTAGGAGGTATGGTCTTGTTAGAGGAGGTGGGTCAATGGGTGGGACTTTGAGGTGTCAGAATCCCATGCCATTCCCAGTTCCCTCTCTGCTTCCTGTTTCTGGATAGAGATGGAAGCTCTCAGCTACAGCTCTTTTGCTGTGTTTGCCTGCCTGCTGCCTTCCTGACATGTTCACATTCATGGACTTTAACCCTCTACAACTGAAGGCCCCCAATTAAATGATTTCCTTTATAAGCTGCATTGGGCAGGTGTCTCTTCACAACAATAGAAAAGTAACTAAAATTGATGTATGCTAATAAAATCATTTAACAACTATGTATTTTCTTCCTATGGTCTCTGATCATAAATAGCATTGTCATGCTTTTCATCAATATGTAAAAGTTACAGCTTATCATTTGTCATTTGTTTTACAATTTTACTTAGAGTAGGTTCTGTGCAAATTTTTTACTTTAGTTAGCTTAGGGGTAGAGGTGATGTCTTCATAGGTAAAGCTCTTGTCACACAGCAAGAAGACTCAAGCTCAGATCCCCAGCATGTGAAAAGCATGGTGACCCACACATGTATATGCTGAAGCTATAGAGCCAAGAGATACCTAATGATCACTGGAGAGCCAATGTAGACTAATTGGCAAGCCCTAGAACCCACTGAGAGACACAAAATAGAACGACTCCTTAGCAGGAACAACATGACCTACACAGAGAGAGAGAGAGATTGAGACAGAGACAGAGAGACAGAGAGAGAGAGACAGAGACAGAGACAGAGACAGGGACAGAGAGAGGCAGAGAGAGAGAGTAAATAGATAAACACATAATTTAGTTAGGTTCAATCCTATTTTGAGGTGATCAAATAAATTTCCTTTTTATTTTCTATTACCATTATTGCTTCCTTTTCAATTAATCTTTGAATCTTTAAAGTGTGAGATTTGCAGAATTTTAAAATATTACTTATTTTCACTGGGAAGTGGTGATGCATGCCTTTAATCCCAGCACTCAGGAGGCATAGACAGGAAGATCTCTGTGAGTTCAAAGCCAGCCTGATCTACAGAGCTAGTTCCAGAATAGCCAAGGCAATTATACAGAAGGGGTTGATTAGAAAGAAAGAAAGAAAGAAAGAAAGAAAGAAAGAAAGAAAGAAAGAGAAAAATAAAGGAAGAAAGAAAAGGAAAAGAAAGCAACAAGTTTTACATATATAAAACTTACTTTCATGTAACATCATGGGCTGGTTTTGAAAATATAGTTCATGAAACATGGCTGTTCCCACATGTGTGTGCATGTTTTACACTACCTGGGCAGAACAGAGACAGCTGGGCCTACAAACCCTAAAATATTTAGCTTTCTGGTTACAGAAAAAGCTCACTATCTCCTAATATATGAAAAGAAAAATGCATTGATTTCTCTTGGCATAAAGTATGTAGAGAAAAAAATCTGCTAGGGAGAAAAATAGATCCAATGTGGTGGGCTTCTTTCTTCTATATGGTCTCCTCCCCTGGAGGGCACTGGGGTACTGTTCTTCGTTTTTATATTAACTGCACTAGTTCTCCTTCAGGAACACCACAAATCTCTCATCGTTCTCCTGCCAGGTTGGCCAGAAGCCCCACATTCCCACTTGCTCGGGTATTAATGAGGTGTGGGACCGTCTCTGGGGGGACCCTGGGCTGTACAGAGCTGTAGTTCTTTGTTTTAACCCAGTCCTTTGGAGTCCCAGGTTCTACCACCACTCCACCTTCCTTTCCCCCTAGGACTGACAAGGGTCTCTCTAAACTGGCATTTATCATCTTTTTAATGCGCTGTAACAGGACCCAGAGGATTTCCCCAGAATATTAAACAAAGGAATTTCCCTCCGGTGTCTCCACGGGTTACTCCAGTTGCTTGCTCCAGCTGTTCGCCCTTGTTTCTCAGACACCGCAATTTTCTCCACATCACTAATGAATCTCATTAGGCCCATCCCTGCCATTCAGAGACTGCTTCCCTTCCTGCAAGGCAGCCATGAAAACCTGAATATCAAAGGGAAACCTTAGGAGACCCTCATGCAGGGAGAGAGGCGATGGGAAGTGTGGGATGAAATGGTAGCAAGTTGAGCTATATTATAGAGATAAACTCAAAAACATTTGGCAGATATTTTAATTTACTTTGCATTTTCATTGTTTCAGTATAATGGTCAGTCCCAAACCACAAATTCATAAGGTACATGGAAAACCCAGTAACTCTCATATATGACTAAAATACTAGAAAAAAAAAAACCTATGTGGAAAGAGCAGTCACACTGCTCAAAGCAGTTTTACACACAGTATTTATTCTCACAGTGACCAAATGGGTAGGGTGGTACAAAAGTGGAATCACAGATTATTTTTTTCATTTTTTTTTTTTTTTGGTTTTTCGAGACAGGGTTTTCTCTGTGTAGCTTTGGAGCCTATCCTGGCACTTGATCTGGAGACCAGGCTGGCCTCGAACTTACAGAGATACACCTGCCTCTGCCTCCCGAGTGCTGGGACTAAAGGCGTGTGCCACCAACGCCCGGCTATTTTTTCATTCTTATTTAAATTCATTTATTCTTCTTTCAACACTAGAGATGAACCCCAGGATTTTCTGTATGCTATGCAAGAGACCACACCCACTCCTATTTATTCAGTTCTTATATAGATGAGCCCTTCACCTTATTCAAAATTCACACCTGAAAATGCTATGATGGTAGTGCAAAACTGCACCCCACCTCCCATCCTCACCCACCCAGTGTTTCCTTCCTGTTTTCTGTGCATCCTGGCTGAGTACCATATGCAAGCCAGGACACATATCTACATGTAGACTCCCTTCTTTTTACAAAAACACATTAATGTATCCGTCATCTTGAACTAAGCATTTTTCTCAGTGGTATATCCAAGAGATCTTTCAAATAGTGTCTGATTAACTTCCTCTTCCTTGCAGTTTCATAGTGTTTTGTGGAAAAACATTGACCTATTATCATCATATTCTTGCAATCATTATCTCTGCTGTTTTCAGGGTTAGGGATCGAACCTGGGGCTCAGCAAGTGCTCTGACCACATAACCTCATCCTCTGACCACCCAACTAACCTCCATCCTCTGACCACCAAACTAACCTCCATCCTCTGACCAACCTTACCTGATTTGTTGGCATCAGTGTAGAAGGTAAGAACTCCAGAAATGGGAGTCTGTCTTACAATACGTGGAAGAATCCAGACTGTCTTTTTTATATGAATTTAATTCTGTCAGTTTTGGGATAGTTGTTGCTCATCGTTCCCAAAAAGTCAGTTAAGAGCTATTTGCCAATATTCATTATCCTTCCACAAGGAGGAAATTTCTTCATTAGTTAAAGGTACTATAATTTCTGCTGGATCTTTTCCAGTCAGTTGATGAAGTCTTAATTTGCCCTTTAAAATCAAATCAGAAATCTTTTCTATATATGTCTTTAACTTTTTATTCTGTTTTTTATGTGGCAGAAATATCCACTCCAATATGGTGTCTTCTCTCTGCATCAGAATACCAGATGGGTATTCTCTGGATGGCAAGATAACTAGAATACAGTCTAAATCAGGGTTTATCCGATCTACATGAGCATCCAATATTTTGCTTTCTACCCATTGTAACTCTTTTTCTGCCTCAGCAGATAATATTCTTGGACTATTTAGGTCCTTATCACCTTTAAGGGCCATTTTTAAATGCTTCAATCATGTCCTTCTACACCAATAATCATTTGTAACTGAGAAATTTCCTGTAATAATTTCTGAAGAGAATTAAGAGTTTGATAATGATCTTTCCTAATTTGTACCTTCTGTGGCCTGATTCTTTGTAAGTCTATCTTGTAACTTAAATAGTTAATAGAATCACCTCTTTGTATTTTTTCTGGGGCAATTTGGAACCCCCATCTAGGCAGAACTTCCTTCACCATGTCAAACATAGGTTCCAAAGTTTCTTTATTGGAATCTGATAAAAGAATGTCATCCATGTAATGATAACAAGAGATTGTGAAATTTCTTACGAATTATTTCCAAAGGTTGCTGTACAAAGTCTTGACACAAAGTAGGACTATTTAGCATTCCTTGTGGCAAAACCCTCTACTGATATATCCTAACTGGCTGTGAATTATTAAGAGTTGGTACAGTAAATATAAATTTTTCTCTATCATTTTTCTGTAATGGTATTGTGAAAACAATCTTTTAGATCAATGACTATAATAGGCCATGCTTTAGGTATCAAGGAAGGCAAAGGCGTTCCAGGTTGCAGAGAGACCATTGGTTGAATTACCTTATTTATGGCTCTCAGGTCTGTCAACATTCTCCACTTTCCTGACTTCTTTTTGATAACAAATACAGGAGAATTCCAAGGGCTGGTAGATTCCTGTATATGTCCAGCCTCTAGCTGTTCCTGAACTAGTTTTTCTAAAGCCTCTAGCTTCACAGAGGTCATGGGCCATTGTCCTACCCAAACAGGTTTATCCATAAGCCACTTCAATGACAGGGCCTTTGGCTCCTCTGAAGGTCTATCATTTGTACCTAGTTTCTGTACAGCCTGGATGGTTGGTAACCGTTTTCCATAGCGTCCTACCAGATCTTTTCTACTATCTAAAGATTGTACATGATTTGTATTTGACTCTGGAGGAATATTAATCTGAGTATTCCATTGCTGTAAGAGATCACGACCCCAGAGATTTATAGCTATATCTGCCACGTATGGTTTCAGTCTCCCTTTCTGTGCTTCCGGTCCAATGAAGACCACCAAGTTAACACTCTGTCGAACTCTAGATAGAGTTCCAATTCCTAAAAATTGTACATTTCCCTCTCTAAGAGGTCATTTTTGAGGCCAAGACTTTTGGGTCATAATAGTCATATCTGCCCCAGTGTCTACTAAGCCAGAAATAACTTTATTATTAATTTTCACTTTTAACTGAGGCCTTTTATCATTAATAGAAGTTTGCCAAAATATGTGTTTCTCATTTTGTCCATTCACATTTAATTCTTCATCACTACTCAAACTACCATCTAGAGCAGTATCATTTTTTACAATAGGCAAAGAACTATCTATTCATCCTATGAGAGATTGTCTTCCACTGCTACTGGGAATGACTGGACCTTTCTCCATGTGGGGGACTTCTTGAGGCCCCCCTCGGGGTTTCCTGGCCTTAACGGGTTTCCTTGCATGTCCCTGGTCAATCTACATTAATTGATCCAGTGTCTGCCCTTACCACATTTTCTACAATCCAGAAGGCAGTGGCCTTCCATATGAGGCATTGTTAGAATTCGTTTGTCTACAATTTCTCTTAGTATGTCCCATTCTACCACAGCTGAAACATCTAGGTTCCTGGTGTCTTTGTGTTCTCCTGGGGAAGGCTCTTCCTAACCAAGGTTCTGGTTCATAGTAGTAGTAACCTCTAGCCTCTTGGTACCTATGTTGACCGCTGTAAGGTGCTTCTCCTTCCCAAGCCCTTGCATGCTCACCTCTAGAACTTTTAATATACTGTTGCTTTTTAAAACCTTTAAAAATGGCTTCTCCTACCCAAGCTCCAGTATCTTGCACATCATAGGCAATGTTGGCTGCATGCAAAACCCATTCTTCTAGAGGATCTGATTTGATCTTTAAATGCAAAAGTATTCTTTTGCATATAGGGTTTGTATTTTCATAAGCCATTGTATATATAATTGATTGTCTTGTTTCCAGATCTGTTACCTGTAATTCTACTGCCCTAGTTAACCTTTGTAAGAAGTCCTGGAACTTTTCTGTAGGTCCCTGTTCTATTCTGGTATAAGCTTCTAGGCATTCTCCTGGCTCACGAACATTATCCCAGGCGTTTAATGCTGCTTTCCTGCATAGGGACAATATATGGTTGTCATATTTAACTTGAGCCTGTGGGTTAGCATAAATACCCTCACCAAGAATCTTATCTAGGGGGGCTTCATAACCTTCCTTTATGCCTTGATGCTCTAGGAGCTTCGCCTCTTCCCTGACCAATGCTTTCCAAAGGATTTGGCATGAATTCTCAAGTACAGCTGCTACCAATCTTTCCCAGTCTGTGGGTGCCACCCTGTTAAAAGTTGTCCATGAATATAATAGCTGTTTCACATATGGGCTATGGAGACCATATGAGACAACTGATTCTTTAATATTCTTAAGATCCTTTAGCTGTATAGGTTGTCATACATAAGCCATCTGTCCCTGAGGGCATTTCTTAGAAGCTGGCTTTTCTACCATGGTAACTGGGTACACTACTGGTGTACGAGTAACAACCATAGAAAAATAGCATGATACCTGGGTGGAGTAGGTGCCTCAGATTGGAGTGATTCTGCCTCTGAGGCATCCCAATGATCTTTAATCCTAGTAATGATATCCTTATGAAAAGTTTCAATCTCCTTTATCATAAAGATTCCAAGCATGTTGGTGAATATGTAAATTGCTCTAACTGCTCATCTAAACGTTTTTCTAGGTCTTTAATATGGTCATCCTTAGGCAGCATCTGGATGGTATGGAAACTGCCTTCTAGGTATTGGAGTCTAGATTCAAGGTTTTGATTTGCTCATTTTGAGTCCTCAGCAATTGACCATATGGACCTATCTAATCTGTCAGCCCTGTGCTGTAAATTGTCTTCCAAACATTCAAATCTAGACTCAAATTTGTGATCTGCTACCTTAGATGCTTCAATAATTGATTGAATGGCATTGTCCAATTCTTCAACCCTATCCTGGGTATTTTGCACCTTTGCATTTAGTTTCTGGGTAACATTGCCTATCTGATTTCTAGCTGGCTACAGGTATTCTTTAGCTCGTCACGGTCATCTGACAGCCTATCTACTAAGGCCTCAGACATGGAGGATCTCTCTGTGTTTATCTTATCATAAATACACTGCATCTCATCTTGGGTAACAGACAGCTCTGTCTTTAGTGTATTGGACACAGAGCCAAGCTTATCATCCAATTTCTGTTCCACTTGCTGCACAATTGTGGTCTGACCTAATCTGTTCTCCAAAACCTCATTGCGTAAAGCTGTTATTTCCTGTAACTAGGTGATGAGGTTATCCTTGTCCCTGTTCCTGACTAGTAATATTATTTGTACCAGCAAGCTAACTGCCAATACAGCATATAGGCCGCTAATTGGCAGATTAGCATCCTCCTCAAACATTGAATTTATGTAATAAGCAAAAATATTACCAATTTTAGCAAATGATAAATATTCCGCCATAATTTTACCTGATTTCTACTCCAGATGCAGTAACTATCTTTGACCAGTAGGTAGCACAGGTGGTCAGCTACTCGGCACGGCGTTTGGCAGTGGTGGGCAAGATGGTGGTAGCAGTGGAGAGAGGTCACAAAAGTGGCTGCGCTTCTCTTATAGAATATATGGCCTTGCGGCCACAACCACTGAAACAGATGCAGCTTTACCGCTGCAGCAGCAAGGGGAAGTGGAGGACCCTGCTGAAAGCCAAGACATACTTCTGAGGTCTCTCGGCTAAGGGCAGGAGGCCTCCAGGCATGGTAGGCCACAGTCCAAGCTGGTCCGATGCATGCAGGTAGAAACTGCAACAGTAACTGCGGGGAGGTCTGTGGAAATCTCCCAACTGGGCAGACTCTTCTAAGCAGTTCAGCGGCAGCCGGAATGCACTTGTGTGGCTCAGCGGGTTGGCTGGGAGCTGGGAGCACCTGTGGAGAGAGGGCACTTTCCAGGCCTAGGCCGCAGGGACCTGCAGGCTGTCCCAAATGGACTTAGGTTTACAAGATCCCGCTCCTGACACCAGATAATGTGGGAAATTACCAATACAGAGCCAGATAAAAACACAAGGGATTTTAATGGGGAAAAAGCCTTACTTACAGAGCGACCTAGCCAGCCGGCGGGCAGCAGTCTGTACAGCAAGCCAAAAGTGAAATCCAAACTGAAACCAAAACCAGCCACCTGACCGCCTCTCACTCTACGTCACCCTGACCATGCCCTCACAGGTGTGGTCAGGCACACCTGTAGCCAGCCCCTAAGCAGGTGTGACTACAACATCCCTACATAATTAACCTCCATCCTCTGACCTCCTAACCTCCATCCTCTCTGACCCCTTTTGATTTGTTTAAATGATTTTATACTTATATATTTTAACATTGTTTCTCATCATGTTTTCCTTCATTTTAGTTTTGTTTTTGAGACAGGGCTTCTCTGTGTATCCCTGGATATCCTGGAACTCGCTCTGTAGACCAAGCTGACCTCAAACTCAGAGATCCGCCTGCCTCTGTCTCCTGAGTGCTGGGGTTAAAGGCGTGCACCACCACCATCCATCCTGATCATGTTTTCTAATGAGCAACCTCATACTGGGTCAAAATAATATGTGTATTTTTAAAGTTCACAACTATTGTAAATTTTCATCCAAACAATAAGACAGAGCTTTCAGATAACTGAGACAAGACTGAACAGTGGATTTTTAAACACAAAACAAGTAATCTTTTAATCAGAAAACAAAAGGTACACATTACTGTGTCTGCACCTGGCAGAGCCATCAATCATTTATGGAACATAGCTGAAACATCTGCCAGAGGAAGAGGAAGAAGTCGGTATTTGTGATGACTCCATTTGTCCTCCATGCTTTCTGTCTGTCTTCCCTGAGCCCTAGAGCCAAGTGATGGATTAACCATAGCCTGCCAGCATGGGTTTATATCCTGCCAACCTTTACCTGTGTTACTAAGATTAGGGCTCTCCTGCCTGCACTGAAAAGTTGAAGAAACTAATTCCGTATACATAAAAATAGAAGGTAGGAAAATGTACTGGCTAGTTTATGTCAACTTGATATAAGCTAGAGACATCTGAGAGGAGGGAACCTTAGTTAAGAAAATGCCTCCAAAGAAAGGAAGGAAGGAAAGAAAGAAGGAAGGAAGGAAGGAAGGAAGGAAGGAAGGAAGGAAGGAAGGAGGGAGGGAAGAAAGAAAGATCAGGTTGTAGGTTAGACTGTAGGGCATTTTCTTAATTAGTGATTGATGGAGGAGAGTCCAGCCCAATTTGGGTGGTGCCATCCCTGGCCTGGTGGTCCTGGGTTCTATAAGAAAGCAGGCTGAGCAAGTCATGAGGAGCAAGCCAGTAAGCAGCATGCCTCCATGGCCTCTGTGTCAGGTTCCTGCCCTGTTTGAATTCCTGTCCTGACTTCCTTCAGTGATAAACAGCAATGTGGGAGTGTAAACCATATAAACCCTTTCCTTCCCAATTTGTCTTGGTCATGGTGTTTCATCACGGTACTAGAAACCCTAACTAAGACAGAAATTGGTATGAGGAGGATGGGGTATTGCTGTGACAGACTTGACCGTGTTGTTTTAGGGAGAACTGTAGAAGTACTTTGGAACTTTGAGTGAGAAAAGCCCTTGAGTCTTGAAAGGTCAGTGAGCTGTTCTGAGGAGCATGGAAGATGAGAATGTTGAAAGCAGTGCAGATGATGAAGATCTGGCTTGTGAAGTTTCCAGACTCTCTCGGGCCTTCTGTTATATTAAATTACGATTCTGTGGTTCTGGTTAGCTAGGGTTAAAGAAGCAGAACCACTGAAGTAAAACCTTTGTGTTATTGGGAAGATTAATGCTGGTCAGCTGGAGCTAAGACATTAGTGGTGATTAAGAAGAGATCAAGAAGAGCTAGCCCGGAAGTGGTAATGCACACCTTTAATCCCAGCACTCCGGAGGCAGAGGCAGGCTGATTTCTCAGTTTGAGGCCATCCTGGTCTACTGAGAGAGTTGAAAGACAGCCAGAGCTGTTACAAAGAGAGACCCTGACTTGAAGGAACCAAAGAAGAGGAGAAGACCAGCATCACTGAGGTGAAATCTTCTGAAGAATGTTTCCTCGGAGTCAGCACATGCAAGCTGTGTTCAAAGGTGGCCAAGGTTGTATCTTGCACTGGCAGCCAAACTTGGTAATGTGTAAGAGTCACCCAGGCATTGGTTTTTGAAGGCACGAGAGGTCATGAAGCAGCTGAGGCTTAGCACTGAGAGGCCACTAGAGAAGGCACAGCCTCAGTAGCAATTAAAGACTCAGAACTGAAGGAGTCACGAAGAGAACCCAAGAGAAACTATTGGTAAAAGTCAACGCAAATGGAGCAGGAGACCGTGGCATTTTGTAGATGCCAGTAGCATTGGATGACCATCAAGAATGGGATCAGTGGTGGAGTGGAGCCTGCACCAGCCTAGAAGATAAGCTGTGTGTGCTGAGGGAGGTGAAGAAAAGTGGCACAAGACCCTTGAAGGAGCCCAAAGATCCTGAGTGAACCCAGATATGTGATATTGAGTTATTTATACTGTTGGAGTTCAGTTTTGCTCTGTTCGGATTGTGACTATACCCCCATTCTTCCCTCTTGAAGTCAGATCATATTTAATTTATTTTTAATTTTACAACAGCCCACAGTTTAAACATTTTAAAAAATATTTTGGAATTTTACAGAGACTTTTAAGAGGCTAGATAATGTAAAAGAGACAACTTTTAAAATGTTTGAATTTGTAAGGCTGTGGGACTTTTTAAGTTTATAAAAATGTTTTCAGTTGTGATGTCTTCATTAATATGTGATCTTGGGGATGAACAAGAAAGGAAAGGTTGTAGCTTAACAGTGATATGTTTTTATGTCCAGTTGGCAAGGGGTCAGTTGTGCTAATAAGTTTTATGTTAACTTGGCACAAACTATAGTCCTCTGAGACAAGGGACTCCCAATTGAGAAAACAGAAAAAGTAAAGGAACTAATGAAGACCTTCCAATATAGTCAGCTCATCAACACCTCTTGGCAAGTTGTATGTATCCTCACCAAACACTAACTTTGGCACCAATGAGACACTGTCCATGGTGCTGACAACAGCCCCACAAGTGAGACATAATTGCTTTTCCAATTCCTGGGGGCATAAAACAAACTATACGTTAACGTTGGAGGGATCGTGAAGCGAAGGACAATAGGGGAATGAAAGAGGCAAAGCCCTTCAGCAGCAGGGGGGAACACTACTTAGAGAGACACAAGATCTTCAAGGTTAGATGGAGAGGGAGGGATTGGTGTCTGATGTGGTATTGTTTACACATTGTCACAGATATTAAAAGATAATTCTGCCACTTGCATGCTAGACCTGGAGAGCCTAGGCATGCCAGGAGAGCATACAGGAGAGCATAGGCATGTTGTCCTATGCTCTTTGATACTGCATGAATGGGTCCCCTGAGGACTCAAAGAAAAGAGAAGCTGTTGAAAGGACTGTGGAAAGGTTATATCAAATTTCTTGAGTAGGCGATTTCAGAAGTAGGATGGATTGCCATCTGCCTGTGCTGGTTTCACTGTAACCCTGCCAAAGGCTGGGAATAGACTGGTAACCTCCTGAGACCCTCGTGGTATTTGAAGTCAGAACTTCAATGAAAACATTCATCCTGTTCTTGCTCTTTCTCGCACCATGCTTTGGAGCACCCTGGATTTAAGCTGAAGTCGCATCACAGGCTATTCTGATTATTTTGTCTTCTCTAAAGTCAGTTGCCTTCAAGTGCTGTTCTTATAAAAATGAGAAATTAATAACTTTCTCAACCCGTCACTTATTTCCCTGCCCAGCATAGAAGTATAATGCAGAATGCAAATTCAATAAATTCCATTCATGACTCAGTGCCACACTGGAATTGAACAATCTACTTTTCATTCATATTATTATGTTTGAAAAATTTTATATTTCACTACAAAAAGAAACATTTTGATTTATACAAGATTTAAATATAAAACATGCCCATTTTTACATATCTATACTTGATTTCTCCTTCATTTCTATAATGTCAGGTTTCAAACTGAAGAGAGCTTGGAATGTTGAGGACTAGGACAGATATTCCACAAATGCTAGAATGTGTTTTCCAGTATTTTAAAAGGCCTCATTGGCAGTAGAGTTGGCTTTGTTTGCGTGGTTATGATAAGAGTTATTGTTGCTACAGGGACATACAGCTTTTTAAGCTTTCTGGGCCCCAAGGGTCTTGCCTATGAGCAGTCAAAGCAGAATTAAATAACAGAGCACTAGACATAGTCCCCAGGGACCCTATCAGTGTATCTTCATGGGATGAGATTTCCCCATAGCCTCTAGGAAAATAGCTCGTTCTCCACAAGGATTATCTGATTCCGAGTATAAGCACTGACTCATGATTCACCTGATAGTCCCAGTTTAGAGGCTGTCTTTAAGTTCTTCTCCACCACTCCAGCCTCGCCACTCCAGGCTCTGACTCATCTCCAATCTCAATCCATTCAAGAAAAACTATTTAAGGGAAATAATATTGTCCTCTCTTCCAGATCAGTTTCCCAACATTGTCTTTCCTTACATGAAGCTAACATATGTTACGATAAATATTTCTGCCAAAAGCTGCCACGCCCCACCGCCATGTGTGTGCTCTGTGCCAGCCGCCTGCCTGAGTTAGGCCCAAATGAATACACAGAAACTTGTATTAGGTTCAAAGCTGCTTGGCCAATGACTAGGATTCTCATCTGCTAGCTCAGTCTTAATTATCATAAATCTATATATGTTATAAGACTTATCTTATCAGACGCCTTATTGGCGTCCCTCCTCGTCGGTGGATCACGTCCTGCCGATAGAGGAGGAAGGGGAAAAAGGGACCCTTCCTGTTACTCCTTCGCTTAAATATGAGTCTCCTTGCTATGTCACTTCCTGACTGGATCAGTACTTTTCTACTACATTTCCCAGAATCCTCTTTGACTCCTAGTCCCATCTGCTTGCTGTCTCATTGGCCAAACAGTATTTTATTTAACAATCAATAAGATAAACATACACAGTACATTCCCCATCAAACATAGACAATTGTTCCTCGTGGCACTATGGTTACCCTCTCTGCCAAAGCATGGGTAGCAAAGACAGGACATTGTGTCTCTTTCTGTTCTAGCAAAGCTTATCATAACTGAAGGAATGGTGAACTTCACAAAGTTTTCCAAATTTTCAATACATTCTGTCTTAGTTAGGGTTTCTATTGATGCAGTGAAACACCATGATCAGAGAGCAAGTTTGGAAGGAAAGGTTTATCAGGCTTATACTTCATCATGGCTGTTCATCATTGGAGGAAGTCAGGACAGAAACTCAAACAGAAGAGAGTTCCAGAAGCAGGAGCTGATGCTGAGGCCATTGGGGATGCTGCTTACTGGTTTGTCTCTCCTCACCTCCTCAGCCCACCTCCTATAGAACCCAGGACCACCTGACCATGGGCTGGGCCCTGCTTCATTGATCACTAAATGAGAAAATACCTTGCAGCTGGATCTCATGGAGGCACTTCCTCAACTGAGGCTCCTTCCTCTCTGATGATTCCAGCTTGTGTCAAGTTGACACACAAAACCAGACAGTACCTGTCCTCTCTACAAGATAGCTCCATTGTATCTTTCCTTTATTGTTTATGTGCCCAGAAAGTCAACCAGCACCAACAGAATCCTTGGGAGTCTGGATTAGTACCGCCAATGAGAACCACCAGAAAGACAAGAGGGGAAATGTGAGCAGGCCAAGGCCTTCACTTCCCTGGTTCTCATGGGGATTCTTCAGCTGGGTTCATCCTGTTGTTGCTGTGTGTTTGTCTGAGATATGGTGCCCCACGCTGGCCACTCACTACACTGTACAGCTGAGCATTGGTGACAGCTTGTAAAAGCTGGAAACCTGACACTCACTGCACAATTTACAGGCAGCTGACTGGGTTGGACAATGTCTCTTCCACGCAGCTTGGCTGGTCTCTGCCTCTTCCAGGAAGTGTGGCTTGTCTGAGAATGGTTCTATAAGCCTGGGAAGGGAGAGGCCTAGTGAATCTGGTCAGTTTCAGGGACTTCCTGAAACTATTGAATTGTTTATCTCTTGAAATTAACTTGCTTCCCTGCTGAATGGAATGTTTCACCTCCCATTAGAGCATCTTGCTGGCTCACCTCCCCTTAAACACCCTATGTCTTAATAAGCTTACCACCAAGAATGGAAGGTTTATCACTGAAGTAGGGTATTACTACACAACAGTGGTTCACTGCTTTGTGAATAACATTACTTGCATGACCATTTCTAACTTACAATTATTCTTCCTGCCTCAGATAATGAGAATTCTATAACCCATAACCTAAAATCAATGCCTTCATGCCTTGACTATGGAGACGCTTCAGGAAGCACACCAAAGGGACAAAACCCTCCATGTCTCTCAGATAATCTCGGTCCCATCTAAGACCCAAATGTCTCTGCTCCACCTTGCATCTGGCTCTTTCTACTGCACACCAGAAATGGTTGTCTGCTGAGATATCCCAACACTATTTTGGGGATCAAAACCAAAGCCTCAGGCATGCTAAACAAGCTCTCTATTGCTGAACTACATCTCAGCTCTTGGCTTCTGAATTTCAAAGATTTTAAAGGAAGGAAATGTAGACAGACTGAAGATCATAGGATAAGCAAGGATGACTCCTTCTGCCCTAGACAGAAAGGAGCCCTGGGGGTAACTGGGAGGAAATTACCTTTAAAGGCAAGAGTTCCTAGGCTGGAAAAAAAAAAAAAGGAGCCAAGGAACCATATAAGGAATAGCCAGATCCCCAGCATAGTCTCTTTCCTGCCCGACTAAGCTAGGAAACAGTTGTTCCCATGTTAAGAGTGAAAGGCCTCATCTCTGCAGGGTGAGATACAAAGGCTCTAACTTTGGGACCAATGAGATAGTTATGCATGTCAAGGCACTCATCACCAAGCCTGACCTGAGTTTAATCTGTGGACTCCACATGGTGGAAGGAAAGACAAACTCCCTCAAGTCATCCTCTGGCCTTCACATGCACTGTACACACGTATAGACACACACATGCACACACACCACACATACACACACAGCACACAACACAGACACACAAACACACATACACACTTTCCCCACTGCGCCATCTCATTAGTCCAAATTAATACCTTCTTAATGTGGCAATCATATTTTAAGTTTCGAAGCAACTCTTTGTTTTCTAGTTGGTTTTTATAGCACCATATTCTTATTTATCCAAGGCTATTTACCACCCAAGCCATATCCCCATCCCAACAGAAAGGAATGTTGAATAGTCGTCAAAATATGAAAAAGTGATCACCTTGACTTAGAACAAAAGAAACACAAATGAATGAAATCTCATAGGCACCCTTTCACCTTTAAGACTAATACATTTTGTAAGAATAGGAAAATGTAGGTACTCTCATATAGGAGTATAAATTGATATGGAAATACAAATGTAGATTCTTCTTAGCCATAAACTTTGCTTCTAAATATTTTCTCTTTAGATATGTTCATGTACGATCGCCTTTGCAATATTGTATCAATAGATAAAAACGTCAAGCAACCTAATATAAAGCAGGTTAAATTCACATGGTATGTGAATAAACTGGTATGTTTTATAAGAACAAGAAAAAAAAATCCATGCATATGTAGCACACACTGCAATCCTGGTTCTTGTGAGGCTGAGGCAGGAGGATTGCAAGCTCAAGGCCAGCCAGGGCTACAGCATGATCCTGTCTCAAAATGGGAGAAGGAGGGAGGGGGGTGAGGAGAGGGAAGGGAGGAGGGAAGGGGAGGGCTTGTATACTTATCACTTATGAACTGAAGTGAAAAATATGCTAGTTTGAGAAAGAACACAAAGAACAGAGTTTGTAACAGACACTTTAGTTACTTCTGTGCAGTAAACCACCCCCCAAACATAACAGACATCCATTTTCATGTGCTCTCCAGTTCTGTGGGGCAAGATTTTCTGAAAAGGCACAGTCAGCAGTTTATTCTGTTATGTTTGAGTCTTCAACTAAAAAGACTTGGAGCTGACTTGACACCAAGAGGCTGGCACTATCTGGAGTCTTCACACATCTTGCAGTTAATTCTGGATACTAGCTAGGACCTTAGCTGGACCTGTCGATCAGCTGACCCATCGTATCTTCTGCTGCGTGTGTCCTGGGCATTCACATGGCCTGGCAGCTGGGTTTTAAGATCGAGTGTCCAAAGAGACAGAAAACTGGCAAAAGGTCACCACCACCACATCCTATTGGCTGAGGCAGTCCCTCTATACGAGAGGAATACACATAAGCCTCTTTACTTATTGGGAAAGCCATTAATACAATAATTACAATAGATGGGATAGAATATATTATGGCGGCTATCTGAAAAGCATTAACAGCATATGTTATGATTTGGATAAAAGTGTGTATGTATGTGTGTGTGTGTGTGTGTGTGTGTGTGTGTGTGTGTGTGTGTGTGTGGTGTGTGGTGTGAGTGTGTGTGTGTGTGTGTGTGTGTGTGTGTGTGTGTGTGTGTGTGTAGCTTTTATACACAGAATTCCTTTAAAAGGCAGAGGTAGGTAATGCCAGCTGTCCTTGAAAGGAAAGTGTTTAAGAGAACGGGAGCTAAGAGGAAAACTTTGACTTCCATGTGTAACCTGTTCAAATGGTCACATAGAATCTATATCCTTCCAAAGATAAAGAGCCAATCCTAAAAGCTTCTAAAGGAAAAGACAAAATGCCTGACAAGACGGCTCTCAAAGAGAGCATGACGCTTGCCATGCAAGCCTAGTGACCTGAGTTTACTTCCCAGAACCCACATAAAAGTGGATGGAAAGAATTGACTCCACAAAGTTGTCCTTTGACCTCCACGGGCATACTACAGCATTCACTCTCTGCCTCCACCCTTCCCAGACTCACGTCCCACACACTGTGGTGGTTTGAATGAGAACAGCCTCTTATAACCTTATATATTTGAATACTTGATCCCCAGTTGGTGAAACTACTTGGGAATGAGGTGGTGTGTGGACTTGTTGAAAGAGGTGTATATCACTGGGAGTGGGCAGCTATTAGTATGGCCTCTCTGCCTCCTACTTATGGATCAAAATGTGAGCTCTCAGCTACTGCTCCAGCACCATGTCTGCCTGCTGCCAGGCTCTCCACCGTGAATGTCATGGACTCTAAACCTCTGAAATCGTAAGCGCCAAATAAACTCTTTTATAAGTTGTCTTGATAGTTGTGTCTTATTATAACAATAGAAAAGTAACTAAGACACACATATACAATATAATAAATGTGTTTTTTTTTAAAAAAAAGCAATCAAGTAATTCATAAGGAATTTGAACCCTGAGTGACAGTTGACTTCTTTGGAATCTAGGAGATGAAGGCAAAGCCTATACCACTTGAAGAAGTAATTTCAAAATAGAATCACACCCATAATTCTTACCAATTAGGTATGAAGTAGAAAATGGGTTTTGTGAGGCCCCTACAAAGGCCTCACAAGGAGATGAAATTTTAATATTTCATCTCCCATGTACCTTGTTTAAAAAATACTATTAAAGTAATATAAGGCTGGACGGTGGTGGTGTATGCCTTTAATCCCAGTACTCAGGAGGCAGAGGCAGGCAGATCTCTGTGAGTTCAAGACCAGCCTGATCTACAAAAGTGAGTTCCAGGACAGCCTCCAAAGCCACAGAGAAACCCTGTCTCAAAAAAAATAATAATAATATAGGCCATTAATGCTCTATAGAAAAACAAGTGTATCCAGAACTGCTGTGATTCCT
Organism: Cricetulus griseus; assembly: GCF_003668045.3. Classification (NCBI taxonomy): domain Eukaryota; kingdom Metazoa; phylum Chordata; class Mammalia; order Rodentia; family Cricetidae; genus Cricetulus; species Cricetulus griseus. Next base: position 265,885,132 of record NC_048595.1, on the reverse strand, counting down.
ACAGGAGGTAACATTTCCATAGTTGTATTAAACTCATATAGTTTAAATATGAAAATGCAAGTCAACTCTCTGAGATATCAAATGAAATTATAGGATGGAAATGGAAATTACAAAAGAGCTAGGACATCCTCTTCTATGGACCAAAGCCAGTATAGACCCAGCATCCAAATATCAGGAAGTATCCAGGTATGATGGCTCACACCTTTAATTCTAGCACTTGGGAGCCAGAGGCAGACAGACCTCTCTGTGAGTTATAGGCAAACTAGACCTACATAGTGAGTTCCAGGTTAACCAGGGATACACAGTGAGACCTTGTCTCAAACACCAAACAAACAAGCAAAGATTCCCAGTGTCATTTGGGAATCTAGGGTACAGTAACAAAACCCAGCAACTTCAAATATTAAAAAATGATTGCCTTTTTTTGTACAGTCTTATGTGTCCAAGGCTACCCTCCCACTCACTAGCTATTAGTCAAGGATTACCTTGAACTTCTGATCCCCCTGCCTCTGTCTCCTGAGTAATCCCATGACCAATTTAGGTCATGCTAGGGTTGTGTGTTAGCTACTTTCCTATTGCTGTGATAAAACACCATGACCAAGGCGACTTACAGAAGAAAGAATTCTCTGGGCTTATGGTTCCAGAGCAGTAAGAGTCCATCATGGCAGGAAGCATGGCAGCAAGACACCTGAGAGCTCACATCTTGTTTCAAAGGCAGAAAGCAGAGAGAGAAAACTAGAGGACAACTTCTGCAACTTCTGGAACCTCAAAGTCCACCCCAGGGACACACTTTCTTCAGCAGAGCCACATGCCCTAAACATATTCAAACAGTACCAACATCTGGGAACCAAATATTCAAATATTTGAGCCTAAAGGGGACATTCTAATTCAAATTACCATAATCTCCAACCTGGGGTTGTTTGCCTTTGGATCTTAGGAGTAAGCAGGGGGAAAGAAGAGACCACATTATCTTTGTAATAAAGCCTAGCAAGCTATTCAAAGTGTGTGTATGCATATATATTTATTTGTTTTGACATATATGCACATATATATACACATATATGTCAAAAACTAATATATTAAATTTTCCGATTAAAAAAGTGTTTCTTCTTCAGTAACATTTTTATGTATGTCATTACTCTGTTAGTATATGATATGTGTATGTATGCAACGTGCACCCATACATGGTATAGATCATGTAGCAATGTCAGAAGACAACTTTGTGGAAGCAGTCTTCCTTTTCCACCCTTAGGTGGCCGGTTCTGGGGATGAAACTTAAGTCATCAGATGTACACAGCAAGTGTACATCTGCTGAGTTGTCTCACCAACCCAAAATATAAGCCAGTGCTGGTACCCAGGATGATTAACTGCTTGTCTCACATGCACAAGTCTCAGAACTGGAAGAGAAAAAGAAGGCTACTGTCCAGTAAGCATCCCTTGATGATTGCTATTTTCCTATGCTGTCAGAATAGTCTTAGAAAAGGACATTGGATTATATTTTTGAGGCTTTTGCAAAATCAAGCCTTCCCCTAACCAAGTTGTTAACAAAAGGATGTTATCTACAAAGGAGTTTACCCACAGGAGCAGAGCCCACAAGGCATGAATTTAAGGATTAAAACTGTAAATTAAGCAGTAAAACTGGCACTGTGCCAAAGCAAGAAATGAGGGTAGGAGAGCAGAGGGGCTTCAAGCAGAGAGCATGTGTAACAAAGAGAGATCATGAGCTTTCCCACTCCCCTTCCCTGTGCTTTGACTCTCTGAACCTCTGCTCCATTCATGCCTCTGGTCCTCTTCAAGGTAGGAACAAGTGGTCTAGGAACTGGAGGTTTATTCCTGTGCTGTGCACTCGCTGGTTTTGACAGTCATCTTGGTCGGTGTGTAGGATCTCCCTAGAGAGTGGTAAAGAAGCTCTACGTCACAGGAGGCTGGGAAGGGGCTGTCCTGTAAGACTCTGAGCAGCCAGGCTGCTCCCTAGCATCCATGACTGCTCTATAATGAGATCCACAATGTCCACCATCTGAAAACCAAGTGTGCATCACCCAAAATGCTCCCCCTGGAGCTCAGCCAAAGCCCTGTATTAATTGATGTACCCACTGTCTAGAGTCTCCCATAACCTCTACAAACCAACTGTACCCTCAGACAAGAGGTGGGACATGTGACATGGATATCTAATATGTCTCTCACATAAAGGATTAGGCTGGAGATGGGAAATGAGATTAAAAGTAAACCTGCCTCCACACTCCCTCCAGCTGAGGCTGCTTAAAGAGGACTCTGCTGCTCAGGCCTCCTGTGGGTCAATAAGATTGTGGGGTCCTGGCAACCATGTAGCTGCTATGGGAAGAAAGGGACAACAGAGAATGGAAGGAGACACCAAGAGCTAGCAGCAGAAGTCATACCCCCATCCTTTTGTCTGCTTTACTTAGGCTTCTTCTGGCCCAGTGTCTGCCCCCAGCAACACTCTGACTAATCCATTGTGGTTCTGAGTCTGAAGATTGCAGAAACAGGTCTCCCAAACTGTGGCCTCCTGTGGACAGCTGGGACGTGCAGCAGAGCCTCAGGAGACAGACAGGCCTGGCTTGGACCCTTGGTTCCAATGCTTATTATCAGCAGAACCTCTTAAAGTTTACTCTGCCTATCCTGTCATGAGCATCACCGGTTCCTGCCACGGTGCTGGGCCCAGAGTCATTTTCCATCTTTTTGGCCTCCATGTGTATCCCATGGTCTAGAACTTGCTTCATTCTCTAGGAGGGGAGCACTGCTGCTTGGCCCTCTCTGTGCCTTGCCCTGTTTCATTTTAATTGCAAACTTCACAGTAGTCTGAATGTTTATGGGAGTGCTCTGAGGTCAATGGTTTAAATTGCTAGTCATGGTATGACTTTGAGTGATTGAATTAATGGCACATAAATATACACATAACGACCTGTATTTATTAATAGAAATTGAATGAAACACCCAGCATCCCTCTAGTCCAGGAGACTGCACAGCCTGAGACTAGGGTCTTACCAGCTGAGAAAATAGGAACTGTCTCCAGACCTAGGAACATGTCCCATGCAGGAGCTCTGAGAACCAAAAAGTAAGACAGATGGAGCTGGATGCCAGAGGTGCTGTCAGGTAAGGCTGTGCCAGGATTACTCAGCCTTTTTTCCCTCAAAGCAGAAGTTAGTTTCACAGTTTCAATTGTGCTAAAAGGTCAGGACTGCTTTTGCAAAACAAAATATTCAAATGAGTCATATATTCAAGTGGCTGGAGGACTGTTTACAGCATTGGCTCTGGGGAGAAACAGCTGACTGACCTTAAGCAAACATCTCAACTCCGATGTGGGTGCTGTGAGCAAGAGCTTGTGGAGAGTTGGAGGTGCTGGCTCTCCTTTCTCTCTCTCTCTCTCTCTTTTTTTTTAATTTATTTATTAGTTCTAGTTAGGGAACAAGCTTGTTTCACATGTAAGTCCCTTCTCCCTCTCCCTCCCCTCACCCTCATCCCTCCTCTCCCACCCCCAACCTACCCCCCACCCCATCCACCCACCACTCCCCAGGCAGGGTAGGGCCCTCAATGGGGCCTCTGCAAAGTCCACCAAATCTTCCTGTGCTGGTCCTGGGCCCTTCCCCATGTGTCCAGGACCAGAGTGTAACCCTTCACATGGGATGGGCTCTCAAAGTCCCTTCTTGCACCAGGGAAAAATACTAATCCACTACCAGAGGCTCCCTGGAGTGCAGAGGCCTCCTTATTGACATCCATGTTCAGGGGTCTGGATCAGTCTTGTACTGGCCTCCCCGACAGCATCTGGGGTCGATGTGCTCTCCTCCCTTGTTCAGGCCAATTGTTCCCGTGGGTTTCTCCAACCTGGTACAGATCCCTTGGCTCTTCATTCCTCCCTCTCTTCAACTAAATTCCCAATTTCAGCTCAGTGTGTATCTGTGGATGACTGTCTCTGCTTCCATCAGCCACTGGATGAGGGCTCTAGTTCCTGGGTCAGTTGGCGGAAAGTGGCTCTCCTTTCTTATTGGCTGAGCATTTGATCAAATGGCATGCAGAGCTCCCATCTTCTGTGGCTTATATCTGATGATGGTTTCTCTGTCTGCCAACTGGCTTTTCTAGACAACCAGGATAGTGGAGCTCCAGCAGCAATAACTGCACAGCAAAGAATGCTTTTTGCAAGGGGGGGGGGGGTTTCAAAGGTCTGGTTGCAGAACCAAGTCACCGGCAAGCACTCTCTACTCAATACTTGTCTCTAGCCTTGATTTAAAATGTTTGCTTTCCCAAAAACCTGGGTTCAGTGGTTCACCATCGAATATAATCTTCAATAAAAGGAAATAAACTATTGGCTGAAAATTCAAGGACAAGGTTCCCAGATGATCTAGTGTCTATTCCCACTCTGAAGGTTTCTCCTCCACAGTCTGATTAATTGAATCCTGAAGACCTAGTCCCCTGCCACCATGCCTGGCAAACATTTTAAACTGGAGTCCTTATTTATAAAGTAGAAGAGGGAAGATCTGAACCCTTAAGAGTATCAAATGTAATATAAGGTTAATCAAAGACGCAATTACAAGAAGTCAGGCAATGACCTCATATTATAAATTACAAGTCGCTTCTGGTGATACAACTTTTCACATTAGAATTTTATTCCATTTTCTCAGAAGCTCCATCACACCCCAGAAGCTGCTCCTAAAAAATCTAGTGGCCAGCCATATATGCCAGGAACCTGGAAGCTAAGAGGACTCCCCTCAGAGACCTCCAGTTTACTTCTCAAGATCTAAAATAGAAAGAATGTTTCCATTCAAATAGGAACTGTTGCCCACATTAAATCCCATTCTTTTCTTTTTGTTTTTGTTTTCTAAGAAGAGGTCTTATTCTATAGTGTAGAGTGACCTGGAACACATTATGTAGACCAAGCTGGCAATCCTCCTGCAGTGGCCTTTCATGTGCTGGCATTATAAGCATGATCCTCCATGCCCAGTTTCCTTGTCTTTTATAGAGGGCTGCAGATGTAGTTCGGTGGCACTTTCCTTGAGTGTGTAAAGCCCTGTGTCCAATTCCCAGCACTGAAATAAATAAATAAATGAAAACACAAGCATAATTATAAAATTGTAGCTTAGATTATCTCTGTGTGCTCCTGGAAAATGCTGCAGGATCTTTTTTAAAAAAAAAAAACTTAATTAGCATTAGGCATACATCGAACACTTTATTTTAAAATGTTCTCTAGCACGAAGCCTGGCCCAGAGCATGATGGACACAGAAGGAAAGTGGCTCTGAACCTAACAATACTGAGCTAACTGAAAGCAGGAAATGGCTTGCCTTCTTGTCTGTTTAAATATGTACCTGGGGTTTACAGACACAAATGTGCCATTGTGAATGACCTAGGGAACTAGCTGACTTTGACAAAGGTCCCCATTTACAGCCAGACTCAGTGAAGTTGTTCAAACATATCACCTAAAGAACGGAAAGATTGCTAGCAGTGAAAACACTTAGGCCAGTTGGTTTTCTGGCCACTCGTGCTTCTGTCCCAATACAGTGTCATTCTTAAACACTTTGTGCCATCTGTTTTGGGGGTTTGTTTAGACTAAGTGTGATGAAATCATGCCAAAAGTGCATGAAAGTATTGTTTTACTCTGACATTCAGTTAGAGAATTCTTGAATAATTTAAAATAGTACAATACGTTCATTTGTGACACATACATTTGTGAAGGTTTTTTGCTCTCAAATGCTACACAGATGTATCACATCAAAAAATATATTAGAAAAGGTCAGCTTCACCTCCTTGCAGGTGACTTTGCATTATTCACTCAGAAATAAAGAAACATCCTGAGCCTAATAAATTCCAGTCCTCACTAAGAAAACCGTCCAGCAGCAATCTGGAAGCTCAGTGAAAGCAATGCCAATAAATCAGTTGACTAATGCAGTCCATTCTTGCCAGCTAGTATGGCTGCAAATGAGCTTGCTCACGTGATCCAGCAACCTCTTGTCTAAGTAGAAACTGAAAAATAGAGGCACAGTGAAATGGGCTAGAAGCATCGTGGCAACAGGACTGGGGGGAAGAAAAGGCAAGAAATGAGAGCACAAATTGCAGTGTAATTATAGAGTAGACCTCGCAGGGCAGATAAATCCTAACAGCATAGATCAGATCTCCCTGACAGATGCTTCTAGGAACAGAAAGAAGAGTGATACTAGAGAGAGGCCTGCGGGATGCTTCTTGTGAAGCAAATGCTACAAGGTGGTTATACTCACATTTATTCTGATTATAAAAACCCAAGACATTCTGATGCACCTTCCTGGATTTCCTTCCTCCTCTCCATTCCAAAACAATCAGGTGTTTAAATTTCAGTTTCATTTTTTCTAGTTGTTCATCCTCACTAGAAACAACAAATCTTATTTTAAAATCCCTCAGCCCTACAAGTCGTTCATCTGTCTTTAAATCCCAGCCCTTGAGGGAGAAAGGAGGAACAATCATAAGTTCAAGGCAAGTTTACAGCTACTACATGAGGAGTTCCAGACCAACCTGGCTACAGTCTTTAAAAGAAAGAAAGGGAAAAGGTAACCAAAAAGGAAAAAAGAACAATAATATTAATGAATTTAAAAATAAATAAGTAAAAATCCTTCTGTGAGGTGCTGTGCTCCATGCCAGCACTCAAAGGCTAAAACAGAAAAATTATGAGTTCAGTAGCAAGACCCTGTTTTAAAAAGAAAATCCTTCAATATAAACACAGTCCAACTTAAAATCCCTGGCAATCGCTCTTGATAACTTGGAGTTTTTGTTTATTTCATTGTTTTTTTAAGAAGTTGATTTAAGAAGTCATGGTATAAATTTATGCTATAATTACCTTGAAAAACCTTTTTGGGATAATACATCAATTTTACAGAAAAGCTGGGTTTCTTTTTAAGTTAATTAAACTCAAACTCCGTGACAAATTGGAAACCTGGCTTCTTGGGTCCGGATTTGGAGCTGGTGCAATTTAGACGGGTCTGCTACCCTGGACCACGGTTTGTGCATATATACCATGGAGACATTGGCCAAAGTTCCTAAACTGGGCAGGAGCCAGCTGTGGTTAACCGCATTAGGCCCCAGGGACTCAATACAGGATATCGAGGCTCACTGGGAGCCTATCCCCAAAAGGGACCATGGCAGACATCCCAGAGATCCAAAGACAAGATATGATGCGACGATCAACTAGGATGCTGATGATGCTCTCTACCCCTTGGATTTAATTCTGATTTTCAATATGAGCCAGACACATATCTCCTATATTAGGCTAGAAATGGACAGCACACCAAAGCTTTCACCGAAGGCTGGAAGGAAAGAATTAGGGGAAGCCTGGGTCCGTAGAGCAAGAAGCAGCAGTTGCCAGGGCAATGCTGATATCCAGAGAGAGCCGAACCATTGAAGAAGGGCCTCCCATAGGAAGCCAAGCACATAAAAACAGCCATGGTTTAATTGAAACACAGTTGTCTGAGGGGTGATACCCTAACCTTCTCCCTAAAACCCTCCTGTCTCTTGCCGGGTCTTCCCATTAACCGGCCAAGTCAGTAGCTAGAAGTCAGGGGCATCTGGAAGATGCAGTCAGCATGGCAGGACTTGGGGCAGAGGAGATGAGAGTGGGGAGTGGTTCTTATGTGCCAAGTAGCAAATAAATAAGTCTTCCCTGGAAGGACAGGAAGAGAACGTTACCAAATGTCCACAGCATCATTTCATCACCAAAACATACCAGGGACAGAGAAGGCATCAGAAGAGGGAATGTCCTAAAACCTCAAATCTGCATTCTATAAATGTTAACTGATGTTGATACAGAGCAGTTCATCTTGCCTGGTTACAGAAAAGGCTGACATAACCTTAGCTCTAACAGTGTACCGAGAGTTGAGCATTCTGTTAATTGTGTGCCCTGTTACATCTGAAGTGGTGGAGTTTCTAAGCTAAGATTGTGGCCCACTAAGGGGACTAGGGATTGGTGTGAGCTTTCTCACAGATGCTGAGGTATACTCAAGCACAGATGCACACACAACTCAATACATTGGAAAACCACTAAACACCCGTCAGATCTCCAGCATGCTTCATTGGAGAGGCACATGCAGTGAGGAGTTGAGCTGAGGCGTCTCCAGCCAGTGACTAGACAGGAGATGTCACCCTCTGTGCAGCAATCTTCTGGGAATAACTGTTCCCAGCCTCTCCCTGCTAAACGCAAGGCAAGGCCTTTTGAAGCCCACCTGGAGCTGAGACTGTGGCCTCAACAGACATCAGAAATCTCCACAGCAGCCTGTGAGGAACCCAGGGCTGAGGAAGTCATGCCCAGATTCCCCACCCACAGAAACTGTGAGGTGATATTTGTTAATAGAAGATGGGGAAGGTCTTGGTCCAAGGCCCTGAAGCAGCTACGGTGGCCTGTGTTGGTGCCTGTGGTTACTGTTGACACTGAGGGCCGTGCAGAGGCCTGTAATCTGGGCTTCGGCCTGGAGCCATGTTGGTATTTGAGGGCCATGAAGCCATGGGGACCATTCTGATCTGAGTGGCTTGTGCTGCCACCTGGGACCATGGAGACATCTGGGGCCATGGCCCTGCAGCTGTCAGGGCCTGGGGTAGTATCCATGGCTCCTGTTACCACTGAGGACTCTTCAAATACCCAGGGTCTGGTCAACCACCTGAGACTGTGTTGGTGTCTGAGGGCCATGCTGCCACCAAGGCCATAGTGACATCTAGCCCAAGCTGCTGCCAGGGGCCATGTCTGGGACCATGGTCCCACTAAAACTTGGGTCTTTAATGATATCCATGGCCCGAGTTAGCACAAGGGGTCATCGGAATCATGCTGAGCTGAGCCAGCCTTGCCCTTCAATGGCCCTGGGATAGTTGCCCCTGCATCTCACTGGATACTGCAGCAGGAGAGCTGGGGTTGCTTCTCAGGGAAGAGTTGGTCCCCAGACTTGGGAAAGATGCCCCCACCCATCACCACAGGCCTGCACCTCACCTGGGCAGACACTAGAGCTGACCCTGTTATCTGGGGTGCAGGTGAGCCAGCCCTGAGGACCTGAGAACAGGAGAACCAGCGCCACTCCTTGCTGTGGGCTACATTGGGTGAGTTAGCTGAGGCAGCCCTGGAAAGCTGGCCTGGGTGTGACAATGAGGGAAAGTCGAAGGGTGACTAACCCAGCTACCACCCAGGTCCAGAACCAAGTCTATGAAGTGGCCCCCCCCAACATCCGCCGAATCTTTGAACTGTTGGAGCTTGTGAAGGGAACAAACCTACAGATCCAAAACAGCAGAATCTCTATGACACAGGACAAGAGGATATCCAAGAGGAGCCCCAGTGACAGCCCATTATCAACGGTGTAGCAGAAGCCAGAAGCCCCGAGCCAGACCAATGACTCATAGTGATGAGCACTTACCAGTAAAGATGAGTGGGCTAAAGGGTAAACTGTGTGGCTCAACAGGCCACACTACAGCTTCCACATGAGATTCTTCTCCTTTTTTTGTTTTGTTTGTTTGTTATGTTTGAACTTTGGTTTTTCTTGCTTTTCCATAGTGGGAGGTTGCATTGGCAGATGCAAGAGGTTGGGAGATAAGTGGGATCAGAATGGGTGATAAGAAAATCCACAAACAAATCAATAAAAGTTAAAATATTTGAAAAAAAGAGGAGGAGGAGAAGGAAGAGGAGAAGACGGGGCTCAGCTCGCTGGTAGATTACATGTCCAGCATGCCCATGGTCCTTACTGAAACCCCGGAGCCACCAAGACAAACAACAGCAAAGCACTAAGTAGAATTTTAGAGCTAGGTTTTAAAGGCAGTCTTTTGGGGGGGAGGAGGTATTGTTTATTTTTGAAATGTGATCCTTTTCTAAGATTTCCCATTTCAGAGATTGTAGTCCACCATTCAGGGACTGAGCAACAGGTTACAGCATCAGAAAAGGGAGTACTTAGCAACAGGCTGTAGCACTCAGCAGCAGAAGAGGGAGTACTTAGCAACAGGCTGCAGCACTCAGCATCAGATGAAGGAGTACTTAGCAACAGGCTGCAGCACTCAGCATCAGAAGAGGGAGTACTTAGCAACAGGCTGTAGCACTGAGCATCAGAAGATGGTTACTTAGCATAGAAGCGGGAATTCCAATAAATATTTGGTCAATAAACAGATTTGGTTCCTTCCCTCTCATTGAAGCCCCCAACCCATTATGAAGAATGGGACGTTTACACCCTAGCGTCCCTCACACTAATCCACCTCTCTAGTTATCATCCATTTTGGGAGTGGGATCCAGGTCTGGACTGTAAAATGGTCTCTGGATCTATTCTGGTCACATCTCACTAACTTCTTAGCTGTGAGCAGGTCGTTTTCCCAAAATGAAGATGTGATCTTGTCACATGACACTAACCTTTCTCTGATGTCCCATTTGCTTTAGGGCCTGTACAGAAGAAACTTATTTTTTCACAGCTCTGGAGATTGGAAGTCCGACGTCAGATGTATTTGGGGGGCTGGATAGATGTCTCGGCAGTTAAGAGTGAATACTGTTCTTACAGAGGAACTGAGTTCAGTTCCCAGCACCCACTTGGATGGGCTCAGAACCACTCATAACTTCAGCTCTAGCACCCTCTAACTTCAGGTCTGACACCCTCTCCTTGCCTCTGTGGACACCCACACAAACATGAACACACACAAACACGCAAGCACACAAACACATACATAAACCCACAATGTAAAATGAAAATAAAATCTTAAAAAAAAAAGACATCTGATCCCCTGGAGCCAGAGTTACAGACAGATATCAGCTGCCGTGTGGATACTGGGAACTGAACCTGGGTCCTCTGGAAAGAACAGCCAGTGTTCCTAACCCCTGAACGACCTTCCAGCCTCTCTCCTTAATTTGTTCAAGTTTTTCGGTAGTAGTGGTTTTTTTTTTTTTAAGTGTGTGTGGTGTGGTGTGTGTGTGTGTGTGTGTGTGTGTAGTGTGTGTGTGTGTGTGTAGTGTGTGTGTGTGTGTGTGTGTGTGTGTGTGTGTAGTGTGTGTGTGTGTGTGTGTGTGTAGTGTGTGTGTGTGTGTGTGTGTGTCCTGTGTCCTCCACTTATATACAAGCCTCTACTGAAGGCTGCAGCTGCCTTCAGAAGGCGGGTCTCCACGATCCTGAAGCCATCACTTCTTACTCCAGCAAGCTTCGGTCAGTCATTGCCAGCTTCCTGTTGGTGTCATCTCCGATGCCTTTACTAATGCCTGTTCAAACTTTTCATTAAACTGCCCTCAAGTTACCCAGTTAAACTTGTCATCTGCTTCTTCTGGGGTGTCTATTTCATCCGTAAGCTATTCACATGGTCCTTTCCAGTCTGGCACTTGCTAAACTCTGCACCCTCACCTTCCACATTCTCACTCTGCAATCTCCTGTCAACTATTTGGACTAGACTCAAAAAACAAACAAACCAACAAACAAACAAAAAACCCACCAACCAACATACAGGCCTAGTTTGTCTATTGGAAATACTATGAAGATAACTGTGGCATCTTGTAAGTCAGGTCCTGGGAAAGCCAATGCTGAGACAGATCTGGGTGCAGGGAGGTCACTGGAGTGACCTGTCAGCAACACCCTGAGGAGGAAGGCAGGTAGCAGACATCTGACTGAAGCCGTGTGAGCCAAAGCCTTGCCTAGCCCATGAGAGTTGAAGTTGGGATCACAGTGACAATTAAGGAAGGAGGCCAGCCTCCACCTAAAATGACCCTGAATGTACCCTGCCCTAGGATGAGGCAGAAGCTTGAGGAGACAGGTTGCTTCCACAAACGCATTCCTGAGAAAAAAATTCATATGAGCTGTTAGCAGTCAAGACCCCTGGAGGTGGGGAAAGGAGCCCCTGGATCCTGAAGGGAGCATCTTGGGGCATACTACAGCATCCACCAAAAATTTCTCACCTAGGAGTTTACTGAAAAGGAGTTGGGGCCTAGATCAGAGTTAAAATATTTGCCTAGTCTACGAAAGGTCTTGGGTTTGATCCCCAGCACCAGAAAAAAACAAAACAAAACAAAACAAACAAACAAAAAAATATATATATAAACTAGTCACTATCAGATGATAGGACTACAGATGATTTCTAGTTTCTTCTTTGTTTTATATATATATAGCATACATATTATAATATTGTATATATTGTAATATATTGTGCATACATATTATTATATATATGCAATGAGCGTACATTGATTACATAATTGGAAGGAAACAATAAATTGGCTATTTTAAAAAACACTGTGGATTCCGACGACTGACCCAGGAACTAGAGCCTTCACCCAGTGGCTGAAGGAAGCAGAGACAGACATCCACAGATATACACTGAGCCGAAATCAGGAATTTAGTTGAAGAGAGGGAGGAATGAAGAACGAAGGGGTCTGTACCAGGTTGGAGAAACCCACAGGAACAGTTGACCTGAACAAGGGAGAGCACATGGACCCCAGATGCTGTCGAGGAGACCAGTACAAGACTGATCCAGACCCCTGAACATGGATGTCAATAAGGAGGCCTCTGCACTCCAGGGAGCCTCTAATGGTGGATTAGTATTTTTCCCTGGTGCAAGAAGGGACTTTGAGAGCCCATCGCACGTGAAGGGTTACACTCTGGTCCTGGACACATGGGGAAGGGCCCAGGATCAGCATAGGAAGATTTGGTGGAGTTTGCAGAGCTCCCACTGAAGGCCCTACCCTGCCTGGGGAGTGGTGGGTGGATGGGGTGGTCTGGGGGTGGGGGAGGAGGGTTAGGGGTGAGGGGAGGGAGAGGGAGAAGGGACTTGAAATAAGCTTGTTCCCTAACTAGAACTAATAAAATAAATAAATAAAAATAAATAAATAAATAAATAAATAAATAAATAAATAAATAAAAATAAAAAAATTAAAAGACACTGTGACTGGGGCTGCACAAAACAATTATATCCAACTTGTTTGCCAAGGATATTTTTGTCTAATTATGATTAAAATCCAAAGGGAAATGCACCATCATTCAACTTGGAAGGGTGCTACAGGGCAGCCTACTCACTTATCTCCTGAATTACTTTCCCCCAGCTCCCAGATGCCTTGGTGTTCTGCTTAAAAGCCATAGATCTTTGTGGCCTACACCTCCACTTCTGCCAAGTCCAGCCCATAACTAAGCAATCTGCATACTTATGGATATGAGCCAGTCCTTTATTACTATGACACGAAGTCACCTTTACCCTGGGCCCAAATGTCAGAGCTTCTGTACCTGTGTGTAAAGCAAATGCCAGCACCATCCTCCATAGTCCCATCAGGGAAAAAAAAAAAAAAAAAAAAAAAAAAAAAAAAAAAAAAAAAAAAAAAAAAACTCCCACACAAGCGATGCTAGTGCGGTGACCTGCGTGGCTACAGCTTCCCCAGCACTCTTACATGACAGCATTTTGGTTCCATTTCTGCACCTGTGCTGTGATTATCTCAGTGAGCTCTGTGCTTGTGTGGATAGCCCACTGCCACCACACCACTGTGGAAGGAGCCCATTGCAGGCCCTTTCCTGGAAGGTGTAGCAAGGCTCTAAGTCTGAACCTCAGCACCAAAGACAAATTAATATAATAAAATAAAATGGAGAGGTCAGGAATCTATGTGAAGCATGTGGGCACACCTGCTTTGACTTTTCCTATACTAGATATCAAACCCAATACATGCTCTACCTCAAGCCATGCCTTAAGCCATGTCAGGACCCTTGGAGTAGTGACTGGCCCGTGGTGTTGCTCACTAATAACTTCTGACCAGTCCTGATCAGAAAGCCATTACTAAAATGTTCATGTCTTATCTGTATATTGTATGTCTCTGCCTCTAAATGTTTAGGGATTTTCCTGTAAATATACAAGCTGAATGCAGCATATTTGGTTGGTAGCATTCTTTTAGCTGTGGTTAAAATTATTCTTGCTAGGAGCTGGAGAGATGGCTCCATGGGTAAGAGTACTGACTGTTTCTGCTAAGGACCCAGGTTCTGTTCCCAGCACTCACATGGTGTCTCACAACTGCCTGTAGTACCGTTCCGGAGGATCTGACACCCTCTTCTGCCTCGGCAAGTTCACGTTAACAAGCAGGACACATATATGCACACATGAAATAAAATAAGTAAGTCTTAAAATTATTCCTGTTGGGCATAGTGGTGCACACCTTTAATGTGCTGTGCTTGGTAGACAGAGGCAGGCAGATCTATGTACTATGCAACCTAGCACTTGGAGAGTGGAGGTAAGAGGATCAGGAGTTCACAGTCATTTTCAGCTACATGTTAAGTTTGGGATGACCTGGAGCTACATGAGACCCTGTCTCTAACTTGGGACTGAAGATAACCCAGGCAGTACAGTGATCACCGTGACAGTGTAAGTACCTTAGCTGGTTTTTGTTGTTGCTTGTTTTTGGTGGTGGTGGTAGTCGAGGTGGAGGTGCCGTGTGTGTGTGTGTGTGTGTGTGTGTGTGTGTGTGTGTGTGTGTGTGTGTGTTTGCCTTTGTGTGTTTATGCATGGTTGGTGCCCAAGCAGGCCAGAAGAAGGTGTTAGATCCCTTGAAACTGAGGTTACAGATGGTTGTGAGCCACCTTGTGGGTGCAAGGTATGAAATCTGGGTCCTCTAGAAGAGGAGCAAACACTCTTGCCCACTGAGCCCAGGATGTGAGTTTCATTCCTGCACTCATAGGTGCTGAGACAGGCTCCTATAATACCAGAGCTGACCAGGCAGAGACAGGAGGATCCCTGGGGTTTGCTGGCCATCAAATTCTGAATCAGCTGAGTTTCCGGTTCAGTGAGAGACTCTGTCAAAAACAAGTTTAGAAAAGATGAGAAAGAGACTTTATACAGACCTCTAACCTCCACAGGCATCAAACACATTCTCACACAGGAAGGGAAGGGAGGGGAGGGGAAAGGGCAGGAGGGAGGGAGGGAGGAAGGGAGGGAGGGAGGGAGGGAGGGAGGGAGGGAGGAAGGAAGGAAGGAAGGAAAGAGTTTCTTTTTCTAACCCTGGTTCCTTCTCTCCACCGCAAGAGCATGATTCTGTGACAAAGTCCCTGAATTCTACCCATGAATTCATGAGTATTTCTACCATATTTGTGCTATGTTTCAAATTCTTCATTTATTTGTTAACTTGCACAGTATGGTGTCTTTTCCTATAACTTGACTCAAAATTTCATCTTTTAAAAATGACACAAAAATAAATAAGAAAATAAGCCATCATAAGTTGAATATGTCCATTACAAAAATCTCAAATCTAAAATACTTCAAAACCCCAAACTTTCTGAGTGGTAAAGTAACGTCACAAGTGGAAACTTCCACACCTAACTTCATGTAACAAATGACAGTCAAAACACAGAACAATGAATATACTGCATAAAATTACCTTTGTTCTTGGGAAGGTGGTGGTGTATGCCTTTAATCCCAGCACTCGGGAGGCAAAGGCGGGCAAATCTCTGTGAGTTAGAGGCCAGCTTGGTCTATAGAACAAGTTCCAGGACAAGCTCCAAAAACTACAGAGAAACCCTGTCTTGAAAAACAAAAACAAAACAAAAAAGGTATCTTTATGACAGATGCACACATCTATAATTCAGAGTTGAGGCAAATGGATCAAACATTCAGGCCAGTCTTGGCTAGATAGCATTTGCTATCTAGCCTGTGCTACCTGAGAGCCTGTCTCAATAAATTAATAAATACAAATAAACAAAAGTACCTTCATGCTGTATGTAAAATGTATATATGAAAAATAAATTAATTTCATGTTTAATGTTTAGAGATTGGTTCAATCACCGAGATATCTAATTATGTGTATTAAAACACTCCAAAATACAAAACACAACCCCTAAGCTTTTCAAGCAAGGGATACATAAGCTGTAGTGAGCAGAAGCACACAAAACACACACTGATAAACACAGTGGTAACTGTGAGACTCTTCAGGGAAGCATTGCTTCCTGGTTGCATTTACACCCGTGTCTCAACATGAGTTGAGACACTGTCTTTCGTAAGCTCAGTCAAATAATTTAAAGTTGTCTTACTGTGTTTAAGATGACAGCAGCTAATTAGAAAGTCAATTGTGCTAATTCATCAGAAGAAGAAATGTTTCTCAAGTCCTCACTAAATACAGGAGGAGGTGAAACATGGCCACCAAGTAAATATGATGGTGTCCCCAGGCACAACAAAAGTGAACTTACATTCATCTTTGTGGGCTCAGCTTAGGAGCGCTAAGCCCAATTTTTTTGTGAGTTTGAGAGTGAGTTTATATAAACTCAGAGATAGGGACCGCCAATTTGAGCCATGGAATCTTGTATTTAGAAACTGCAAATTACCTAGTCAAGTGAAATCTCCCAGAAGCCCAGGGCTGCTTTTAAAAGCCACACACCAAGTTGACCAATGCAGGACTTCCATGGATCTGCTGAATAGGGTGTCGTCTGCTTTGGACATAGGTGACTCAGCCAAAATCCACACCAAACCAGCCCTGCTGTAGTAGGACCAGGCTTTCCATTCAGAAGTGTGCCATCCATTCTTCTTTCAATTAAAGGATGTTCTTGAGTATCATTTACTCACTAGTTCCAGAGATCATCGCCCTCCATGGGTCTCCATGTCTTCAGGGAAGACATTCCTGCACACAGAGCCGAGCCAAGTCACTGGGGTGCCCATTTGGGTAGAAACCAAACAATAGACCAGGAGAAAGTGACCACCTTACACCTATGAACACTCCTGGTGAGAGGGCCTTTGCTGGGCACAAAGATTTGACTCTTGCAGCACATGGCCTGATAGCAGAGTTGCACATAACCACTCCCAAAGCTTAGTGTCTCAACTTAGCTGTGCTTTGATGTCACCAGAGTAGCTCCTCGAAGCTCCCAAGTACTGAGCTCCACCCAGACCAGTTTATCAGTCTCCTGGGCAGGAAGAAGAAAGCATGTTTTAAAAGCTCCCCAAGTCCTGCTATGTGCTGGCATTGCACACACTGCTTTAGATAGAAGAGGTTCCTCTCTAATTCAAATGAAGAGGTTCCGAGAGACCAGCCATTTAGAAATAGTCCCAACTTCTCTTTAGACCTGACAGGCTAGCAGAGGTCTGCCCTTCCTCCTCCCCAGCTACCTTGTGATAAAATACTACCGTAGTCTACCGCACTTAGCATTCATTGCAAGACTACCCTCCGTCATATCCCAAGAACTCAGAAATGAATAAGACACATTGTTTCAGAGAGCAGCATTGTTGACAGAAAAGTCAAAACTATATTTTTCTGCCCTAACAGGAAATAATGCTGCCAGTATTTATCCGATACCTACAATGGACTGGATTCTGTACTGGGACTCTGTTTGGGTCTCTGCCCAACTTATGAGATAGGTCACATTACTAGCAAGCCAACTGGCATACAAGACTCCGGGGGAACAGAAACTTTGTGCCCTTTGGCTAAGATTCTTTAGCATGTGGTAGAATGCAGCAAACTATGAGGTAACTGAGGTGGCTTGTCACTACCACCCTCACCTTGGCAGCATTGAATGGATGGATGGAAGTATCCCAGAGGCAGCAGCTGTGCTGCCAAATGCCTAAACTCAAGGCCAATAAGGAATCAATACTGAGTTCCAGGACAACCTAGGGATGGTGAAATCAGTCTCAAAAACTGGGGTGTGGGCTGAAGCGGAAGGTGGTCCAGGCAGTGGGGTATTTGCCTTGCAGGCAAAGAACCTGAAGTTGATCCTCAGAATCTACATTTAAAAATTTATAATTAAAAAAAAAGCAACAAAACCTGATCATGGTAGAATATAACCCTCCATGTTTGTAATCCCCATGTCCAGAAGATAGACATAGGTGAATCTTTGGGGCGTATTGACCAGCCCAAATTAACCTACTTGGCAGCTATGGATGAATACTGCCTAAGGTTGTTTCTGGACCTTCACAAGCATACACACATGCCTCACATGCATTTGAACACACACACACACACACACACACACACACACACACACACACACACAAATGCATGGAACAGAAAGAAAAGAAACTAAAGAGTCTCACAGGTACAAAATGAAGGTATTTGAAGGATGGTGAGTGGTCCGATATAGCTGAAAATGTGGGGTTGGAACTTGGTATTAGGGTCAGATTGGAAAATGCCTTAAGTACTAGAAGTGGTAATTTATGTTTTTAATTCTTGAAGGGAAGCTATAGTTTTAAACTGGGCAGGGGGCAACATTTTGGAGCAAAGGGCAAGAATAGCTACAAGGAGGAAAGAGGCAGACACACAACTTCCAAAGATCGTGCCAGCTAAGGAGGGCAGTGAGTGGGGATAGAGAGAACCAGAATATGCCTAGATGCCTCTGACTTTAAAATGACAGATTTTTCAGCTGATTGAAGATTGAGCCACAAGAGAAAGGCAGCACTGATCTATAACGAGAGAGATTTGGCAGGTGGTGACCTGCCTGGGAAAGCAAGGTCTGTGGAGAGGAGGTAATGAGCCCCGTTCTGCATGTGTGCAGTTTCACAAACCTTCCTCCCTGCCAATTGCCAAGAGGCATGACAGTTAAACCACTTCAGACCCTTCTGACTCTCAGAGATATTTCTCTTCAGAAATCATAAATATGGAAACTTCCTAAAGTGTATTAGAGATGCATTGATTTTAGAATTGAGTTGTTGTCTAAAGAGAAACTGAGAAGCACCCCACGATGGTGATTTTTGATCATCTCAAAATTATGAAAAGAAATTCTTTACACTGAATAGCCAATGCCAAATGAGGTCTATGAAAATGTGTGTGTTCGTGTGTGTTCGTGGAGGCCAAAAGAGGACATTGGATCCTCTGGAACTGGAATTACAAGTAATTATGAACCGGGAGTGCTGGGAATCACACTCCAGTCTCTGAAAGAGCAGCAAGAGCTCTTTTTTTGGGGGGGGGCACTGATTTGCCGTTGTTGTTGTTTTGGGTTTTTGTTTGTTTTGTTTTGTTATTGTTTTTGGTTTTTGAGACAGGGTTTCTCCGTGTAACAGCCCTGGCTGTCCTGGACCTCACTCTGTTACCAGGCTGGGCTTGAACTCACAGAGATTACTTGTCTCTGCTAGGTTTAAGTGTGAGTGTCACCCCACCAGGCCAGCAGCAAGAGCTCTCAACTGCTGAGTCATCTCTCAGCTCCTGATCTTTTCTTACATCTTGCTGTCAGTGAAAATGTAGCTCAGTGTAATGTGTTTACCATCATCTACACAGCCCTGGGTTTGATCATTAACACTGCAAAACCCATACACTAAAATGAAGAGACACTTCCAATTTTGGTTCCTTTTTAACAAGTGTTTTAGGTCAAAGCTTGCTACATGGTCAGTGTTCAGAATTCAAAGCAAAGCCTGCAGTTCTGTGCATATAAAGACTTTTGTGATCCTAGCAAGCCAACCTAAACTGTAGTACCTGCTGAGCCACTGCTCCACCCCTCGGCCACACCGTCAGCTTCTTCTGCACTTTTGATTTTGAGACCGAGTCTCACTTAAATTATTCTTGCTGGCTTTGAACACACTCTGTATACAGGCAGGCCTTGAACTCTCCAGCCTCAACTGCCAAGTAGCTAGGATGATGGGCCTGTTACAATTCTGCCTGCCTTCCTTCCTTCTTTCCTTTCTTCCTTCCTCCCTCTCAGAAACAGCTGTTGATTTCTTACGATGCCTTAGCAAAGGCTGCACTCACTGGCCACTGCGCACACTGAAATGCACACATGACCTCATGAGCTGGTACCTACCATGAGCTCTTACATTCAAAACACCTGTCAAAATCAACTAAAGAAAGGGAGGCTAGCCGGATGGTGGTGGCACATGCCTTTAATCCCAGCACTCAAGAGGCAGAGACAGTTTAGGGTTCAGCCCACCATGATCTCACACCCCTTTTCCCCTTGACACTCAAACATGGCACTTTGTGTCATAGCATCCCACTTCTGCCCCCACAACTCTTATTTCCTTCTCTTAATCAAAATGTAGTTAGTCCGAGGGAGACGGGATTGACATGTGAAGCAAGCTTGTTCCTAATTTGAGCTAATAAAATAAAATTTTAAAAAAGTACTTTCAAAAAAAAAATGTAGTTAGTCCATCTCTAACAGTCCCACAGTCTTTGACATTCCCACCACTATTCCAATGTCTCTTCTGAAACACAAGACAGAAATATCTTAACTGTGAGCCTCTGGGAAATACACACACACACACACACACACACACACACACACACACACACACACACGGTACATGAAGTGAACATTCCCATTCCAAAAAGAGAGTGGGAACCTAGCAAGGAAAGCTCAGACAAACAAGACCTAAAGCATCATGGAAAACACCAAATCCTGCAATTCCATATCCAGTGTCAGGGACTCATGATAGAATCATCTAGACTCCAGAGGGCTTCAGTGACCTAGCTGTCTGTTATTTACAGCACTCAGACAGCCCTACCACCCTACCCACCCAATCCCAGGCAGCTCCGTTTGGTACCTACAGCTTTCCTGGATGGACATCTCATGGCCTTGACATCTCCAACATCCTGGGGTCTCCACTGCAATATAAGCTTCGCACAAGGGCCGCACAAGGGCCTCTCCTAATAGGGAATCTGACCCTGCCACACATTGCTCCACTCCAGCTGCTTTCTGAAACCTTGGCACAAGCTTCCCTTACTCCTGCCTCTCGTGCCTGTGTAAGCCGCACTGCCAAGTTCTGCTGCCAGTTTAAGATGTAGTATTGGACCCCTTGGGCCACAGCTACAGTGACTTCTGTGTGCTAACCCTAGGGAAGCACTTCCCTGGGTGGTTATTTTGGAGCCGGAAACCCTTTTAGCCCCATTCTTAATTCAGTCACTTTCCTTTCCGATGAATTTGCATCTTCATAAGTTGCAGCTTTCGGTGAGTGGGCTCTTGCCCTGCTCTCTCAGTGCAAGGTACCAGGATTCTTTTTCATAGTGTCAGTCTCTTTAACAATTACAGCTGCCTGCAAACCTGCCTTGTCTACAGCCTTAAACAGCTTTCTTGGCCAAACAGCACATTCCATACCTTCCTGTCCCATTTGTTCCCCTGTCTCACAGGGTAAGAGTAGTGACCAGAAACAAGTAGACAGACTGAATGCTACCCTGTCCTGAGATTCTGCACTAAAAGCAAATTGCTTTTTAGATCTGCCTCCCTCTTGTTCTCAGAACAGAGGCAGAATGTGGGCTGGGATGTCGGGGTTTTGTGGGCTATTCTGGGGGTTTAGCATCCTGGTTTTCCAAACGCTCCCCAGAATAGCCCCCAAAGTGCTGCCTAAGGAATTCTAGGGCTTTTCCTGTTCAAAGTTCCAAACTCTTCCATGTTCTGCAAACCAGCTCTGAAGACCCATGTTTATCTCGACAACAGGACTACTCTCAGTATCAACTTCCTGTCTTTGTTATTTTACGTATTGCTGTGACAAAATACTCGATTAAAAAAAACTTAAGCAAGAGTACATTTTGCCTCACAATTTAAGAGTACAGTCTATAATGATCAAGAAGAATTGCCCTTAACAGCTGGAGGCAATGGGGTACTCCATGTCCACAGTGAGGAAGCAGAGGAAGGCTGCTTAGCCAGCTTTCTCCTTTGTAAGAAGTCCAAGACCATGGGATAGTATTACCTGATTCAAAGTAGGGCTTTACTCCTTAGTTTTCTAGAAACATTCTTATAGGCTCACCTAGAAGTATGCTTCCATGGTGATTTTAAATCTAGATTAGCCACACAGTTGTCTAACCCTGTAGGTAGTAAAGTTAGCTGTGGGCAACAGCAACATCCTGTTGTCAAGCTGTACTCAGAAGGCCCTGGGGGCACAAATAAGTTACTTGAGGGAAGAGCTGAGACACGTCCACCATCCCTCTTCCAGCTGAATCACCTCTTCCTTCACAGCCTGCACCAACAGCCTCATTATCACATGATCAAGACAGAGAAGTCTTAGATCTGGCTCTGTGCAATATGCTGTCATCACCCAAACATGAGCAGTGACAGCTTTACAAATGTCTCTGAGACATTCCTGATGGTCCCTTGTGATTGAAGTGCCCCGCATGGACAGCTACAGGCAAAGGATCTACATTTCATTTTGGTTTTGGAAAGAGTCAAGAAATATCAACCCATACTGATTCATGGGTTGTGGCCAAATACTTGATTGGATAGACAGAAAAGGGACATGAGTAGGAAAAAAAAAAAAAAAACAGTTACCAAAAGTCCTGAGAAAGGGATAGATTCGGAGGAAGGTAGGTGTTTTTTGTCCCTTGTGAATGCTCACTGAAAGGTGCCCTCAGAAATATTCAAATAACCAAGAAAGTAGGGTGACCCATTTGTGAAGCCCAGACAGCTCTTACACTACCCATCATTGGCATTGACTTCATAAACAACGTAGCCAAAGTGTTAGGAGCTCAGGAACATGGTCCTGTATGACTACCCTGGCCAGAGCCGGTGCTGGGTGCCCACTCCACTTCAGCAAAAGCCAACACCCCGTCCCTATCGGACACTGTCCTGCAGGCTGCCCAGCCCATTGCCTGAGGAAGGTTAATTATGTCACTTCCACCACAGAAGGGGCAACAGCCTCTTGTTCTTACTTGAATACGTAGATTGATTCTGGATGTGGATTGGCCTTCTCTGCATGCAGTGCTGTGATCAAACTCCCATCCATCCTTGTCGTTGCTTATGGTGGTCCACACAACACTGCTTCAAACCAAAAGGCCCACTCCCTGCCATGGATGTGTGGCAGTAGGTTCATGGTCAAGGATTAATTGATCTTCTCATATTCCCTATAATCCTGAAGCAGCTGGCCTAACAAAAGGAAAAAAAATCCTTTGAAAGTTTGTTACCATGCCAAGCAGAAGCAATACCTTTCAGGACTGGGGCTGAGCCCTCTAGGAAGCTATGCATGCTTTAGATATGGTGCCATTTCTCCAATAGGTCTCAGAGAACCAAGAGTCAAAGTGAAAATGGAATAGGCACCACTATTAATCCTAGTGACTCATTATCAAAATTTTACTTCCTGTCTAAGATCTCATGCTCTGCTCATCCAGAGGTCTCAATTCAAAATAAATAAATAATTAAAAATAAAAGAATGATTCCAACAGAACTAGGGGCAACAGAACTAGTCCAGTGACCGGGCACTGTGATGCCCTTGGTTCCTTCCCCAACCAGACAGGTAACAATAAAAAGAAGGAAAGAGGAAGGAGGAAGAAGAAGCTTCCTTCAGGAGACAAACAATGATCTCCATTGAACTAGAAGTTGAAATAGCCCCTAGGGACCCTCAAACTTCTGCATCAGAGTTCGAATAAAGGACTTGTTCTAATCATAGTTGACCCTGATTATCAAGGAGAAGTTAGGTTGCTACTACACAACAGAAGCTAAGGAAAAATAAGCTTGAAACACACACCTGTAAACCAAACGTGGTTGTCCACACCTGTAATCCTAGCACCTGGGAGGCTGAGGTGCGAAGAGTGCCCTGAGTTCCAGACTGGAAAGTGCAACATTGTGTCAGAAAATGGATGGAATGGGGGGAGGGCAGAGGAAGGGGAATGGAGGGAGCTGGGGATAGGGAGGATCTTAGGCTTCTCTCAGTACTACCATGCCCTGTGATTATAGTCGGTAAAAACCTACAACAAACTTAAGTGACAGCGTGTGTCACTCCGCCAGTCTAAGAACCACAACTAGATAACAGAAAGGAAATACCAGATTGGTAAGGAAGAATACTAGTAGCAGCTATATGTCCCCTAGCTTATACTCTCTCCCCTAAGATTTATTAATGATTTGTAATAATGGCTAACACTATAAGTTACAGGATGGATACTAAGTGTGAACACAAGCAAGGCATGGTGACACTCATCTGTAACTCTAACACTCAGGAAGCAGAGGCAGATGACCATGAGTTCAAGGCTAGCCCAGGTTATATAGTGAGTTAAAGACAAAGGGAATGTGTGTGATGGCGCCTGGCTACCATCCTAGGGCTCAGGAGACTGAGGCAAGGTCACCCTAAGTTTGAGACCAGTTTAGGCCACATACAGAATAAGACAGTCTCCAAACCAAAAACAAAAACATGAAAAACAAAGAAGGGTGGGAATTGACAAAACTAAGACTGGGAAGTTTCTGTTTGTGAACAAAACACTTCTATGTTAGACAAAACATGCTTCAACAGTCTATGACAAGATGAACTGTGATCAGCATACATGTCAATTTAAGTAGACCTCCTCCTAACAATGGGAGCTGTCTCTCTCACCTGCACTTGGGACCCTTTTACTCCTCCTGGGTTGCCTTGTCTAGCCCTGATAAGGATTTGTGCTTAGTTGTATTATATCTTGTTATGCTGTGTTTGGCTGATATCCCTGAGAGACCTGCTCTTTTCTGAAGGGAAACTGAGGAGTGGACCTGGGGGTGAGGGGGGGGCAGGGGGACTAGGAGGAGTAGAAAATGGGAAACTGCAGTTGAGTGTATTGGAAAAGAAAAAATTTAAAAAAAAAATCCTGTTACTCCAACATTAACCTGGTGTGCTTCATGTTGCATGGAATAATCTGTAGGTACAATTGCAGAGTATTCTAGGTCATTTAAGCCTTAAAGGGTGGACCTGATGCTGGGCATGGAAGTCCACCTAAGGACAGCAGTCTCCAGCCTACCCTTTCTGGTGGTCCCAGAATCACAGTAAAGATGTTGGGAGTCCAGGAATGCATTTGATGTAGAAGAAGCAGGAGGGAGCATCCAACTTAGGTCACCAGAGTGATCTGCAGACCCAGGCAGATGAGGAAGTGGCGCTTAGAATGTCTCTTCATCCCACTAGGGTTTTCCCACAACCATCTGTCACTCAGACATCAGTTCCAATGGGCAAAGTCATGTGGTTTCTCAGCCCATGGTCCCCGAGCCCAGCCCTGCTGATGTTGTCCTCAGAGAGTGACAGCACATAGCTTGCTGTCATCACCTAGGTACTTTCTCATCTCAAACGCATTCTTTCCAGCCAAACTCATCAGTCATGGGTACCTTGAAACACAGCTGACACTCAATCAGCTGTTGGGAAAGTAGGTGTGCCATCTTAAAGGACTGAAGCTGTCAACTTAGAGCCAGATGTGGTGCACACACCTTTATTCCCTGTACTCATGAGGCAGAGGCAGGTGGATTTCTGTGAGCTCAGGGCCTTCCAGGCTTTCCAGGCCAGCCAAGGGTAGACACAGCAAGAAATTGTCTCAAAAAATAAATAAATCACATGGGTGGATGAAATTCTGTTGCCAAACCCACTGCTAGCTGGCCTTTCAAAAACAGACAACATATAATATTCCAGTTAGAAGGACAACATCCTCAGAGGCTTATATAACTGCCGTGATCACCCATAATTATTGTACAAGAAACACTTAAAAATTCAACAGACATAGCAAGGCGGCAGTGGTGCACACTTTTAATCCAGCACTCAGGAAACAGAGGCAGGCAGATCTTGGTGAGTTTGATGCCAGCCTGGTTTATAAAGCAAGTGCCAGGACTGTTATACAGAGAAACCCTGTCTTGAAAAAACAATTCAGCAGACTGCTCTTTCAGCCATTTCTTTGCTTTATTTACAGTTTGTGTTCAATGCAAATCAATTCCATAACATGAGAAGTTACTATGAATCAAAGCATAAATACACAAACACAATATACAATCAAATAGACGTACAGCATTCAGGTAGGTGGTGAGAGGAATGTTCATTCACACACACAGTAGCTTCGGGTCTGAGGTCTTCTTGTTCCCAGGTGGGTTTCTAAAGATGGAGAAAGTGACTCTGGTTATCAAGACTACTGTGGTCATATTAGATCCCAGAATGTGTAAGCATCAGTGTGTGACCATGCGAACAAAAGGTTTTTTCCAAGGAATGTCTATGTTATAGAAGGTATGTGTATATGAAAGCTGTTGGAAAAACTTAACTGTAGAACCAAACCCCCTTTCAGGCACAGGACCAATGTCAAACTATCTAAAAATATGAACTGATAACCAAAGTATTCCAAATGTGGCTATTCTGATCCATTGTTTTGTTTTTCTCTTTTTAAAAAAAGTATTTACAGAAATTGTATAAAAGACTTTGTGAATTCAATGCAAGTTAGCGTCCAGTCTTCATGTCCCAAATACTAGGTTTATGATTTTGGCTCCTTTGCATATTTGCCTTTAGGATTTCAAGATTCATAATTTTACCTTCCTAACAGACCACACCTTAAATCATGAAAACCCCTCAACATATGCAGAAATAAAAAGCAGCAACTGAAATTGGCTAAAGTCAATGTAATTCTGCTGATGGAACCAGTTAAGTGAACCTGGCACTCGTGTTGAGTGAAAAAAGATGATGGAAAATGCCTACTATTTGACTTTTGAAATAAGATTTATTCAATGATGGCTGGATTTGGGGGTCGATTCCAATCCATAGTTGCCTGGCACATGTCAATTACTAATAAAGGTCAAATATAAACTGAACTTAAAGCCACAGAAGGAGGGGGTAAAATGTTCAATTTCAAAGAGAACAGCTCAACAATGTGGAACTTTACCTAGAGTTTAGCATATTAAATTAGTAGTAATGAAACAATACATTGAGGATTTAAAGTAACACCTGGTAGTTCCTTCCAACATACACATAAATAACATCAAAGAAACCTTTAATGTCACCTAGCTGTGTTATGGCCTCACAGGTAATGAGCCAATGAAAACTGAATCTTCATCCCACATTCCATCCTCATTTCTACATAAAACCTATGCTTGATTTCAATATAGACCAAGTGTCCGCATTTCCTAAGCCTCGTTCAAGGCAATCACGTCAACATTGGATGTTATCACTTCATCTTGAACATAAAACTCCAGCGGATTCAATATTGGCATTCATCATCTGTCATACCCTTCACATGAATTTTCAATGTTTTCTGTTGAGGTGTGATAATAGTAGATTTGATGTGGACCTGTTTCTTCCGGGTCACACTGGACTTGGGGTTACCATTTGGGCTGGGTCTAGAAGATGGGGAAGTAGAGACGTTTCTTGGACTGAGTCTCTAACAGTAGAAATGTAGAAGAGAAAGTGAGATGGCGAGGAGACCAGCTGTTGACTGCAGGGAACTGCCACCTGCTCTGGTGGTGGCATTAGTTGGATTTGGGGCAGTAGAGATACTCTGGTTACTTGAAAACGGTGCAACAGATGTTTGGTTGCAGTAAATCTGAAATACATTAAAAAAAAATCACAGATAAATTTTCAGAATCATCCACAGCTAGCTTCATTTACACTCTGTAATAACACTCAAGCAGAAGACATCAAACACGGGAACTTTGGGTTGCTAAGCATTAGCTCCACCACTGAACTAGACCCCCCAGTCCCTGACCCACCCTAAGACCGCTTTTTCCCATTGTTCTCTTGGCTACATCACTAAATACTGAATTCACCAAAATAATTCTTCATATGTAGAATACAAATAGTAGCAATCAAAGTCCTTCAAGCCTGGTGTGGTGATGCATCATCTCAATATTTGGAAGGTAGAGGCAGAGGATCACGAGTTCAAGGCCAGCCTTGGCTACATGAAACCCTGTCTCAAAAAACAAAGAGTTCTCCGGACTACATAAGTGTCAAGAGCAGGACTGATTCTAACCCTGCATAGTGTAAGGAAGGACCCCAGCTCATGTGTTTTCTGATGTTACATGGATTTGCGACCATGGCAGCAAGGTTTCCTATTTCCCTAGACAAGGGGACTTTTTAAAGTTGAGCCAGGTTGGTGCCTCAGACCTTAGCGAGACAGAATTTGAAACAGAGATCTAGAACTTAAGGCCAGCCTGGATTTTATGGCTAGACTCTGCCTAAGAAAACAAAACTTGTGTGTGGCCAAGAGTTGTGGCACACACCTTGAATCCTGACACTCAGGAGGAGGCGGAGGCCGGTGGGTCTCTTTGAGTTCAAGTCCAGCTTGGTCTAAAAACCAAATTCCAAGTCCTACACAATAGGACTTATCTCCAAAACAAAACAAACCACAACAAACAAAAAACCTTGTATGTAATATGGGGGTGTACACACTTGGGGGTGATTGAGATCTGTGGTACTAGAGTTTGTTGGGTCACGGTCCATCCTGGTGTGCTGAGTCTCCGGTTTCACAGCCTGGGAACGATTACCTCCAGAAAATATATTAACATTTAAAACGTAAAAGGGCATTTCGTATCCCATCTGCCATCTGCTCCTTTGAAATCTTGACATTATAACCCTTCTCAAAACTGGCCACAATGTTTATTTTCAATTGAAAAAATGGGAGCTAACCACCTAGGGATGTATAGCATTAGTAGAACACTTGCTAGCATGTGCAGGCTCTTGGGTTTGACCGCAAGCATGAGAGGTTATTAATGATGACTTTCATCTAAATTTCAAAAATATTGTAAAATCCTTGCTCTGAGGCAGAAGGACTTCAGTTGAAACATTCCACCTCACAAAAGGCAGGGTTTGGAGTTAAATTCACTAGCTCACCGCCTGGTCACTAGCTCTGCGATATGGCCCAGAACCAAGGCTTCCCCCTTGTGTCCCAGCATCCTAGTGGCATATTCACCGCTGCTTTCGCGAGCCACGAAATGCACAGTCCAGAGAGGCACGTGATACTCTCCTTTGTCATGGAACAAAGGCTGATCCGAGTTTTCAGCCCTCACTGAAAGGGAGGGTTTGCCAGGGCTTGCGGAGAGCTTCCGATTACAGGCAAGAGGGAGGACGACGTGGCACCAAGTAAAGACTCTAGCCACACGTTCATTCGGCCACCGGCGGCCCCTTGATCCAAAGATAAATCCTCCTACATCAGCACTAGCTCCTTTGTTCTACACTCGAAAAGCCATTAAGCAAATATTGACTAAAGAAATGTACAGATTGTGACCAAAGAAGACTGCCCACAACAAAATCCTGATCCAGTCAGTTACACTTACTGGCGCCTACTGTGTGTAAGACAGAGCCTGCCCTATCAGGAAGTGGTGTTCCCATGAAAGGGAAAACATTAATATGCTAAATTGTTTAAAACAGGGAGCCCGTCTCGTGGTACACGAAAGTAACTGTACAGCAGGTGACAAAAAAAAAAAAAACCAAAAACCCAAACGATAAAAAAAGAACCGAGTGCACCAATCTGAAAGTCTAAAGGTTAAATGTTAATTATTAAGTCGGCATTAAAGAATTTTCTCCAAGCTTCCTTGATTTGCTTAACCAAAACCTCTCTCTTAACATTTCAATGGGGGAGGGACACTGGGGACGAGGTAATCTTGGTGACTGGGACCAGCGGGTTTCTTGAGGCCGCACCCCTGGGGCGGGGGGGGGGGGAGTGCTGAGAAAGACCCCCGGGCACAGCCAACCCACAACAAGAAGACAATGGGGTACAGTTACCCTGCCCACCGTGGGGAAGACAAGCGCGCACCAAGCTTTTGGGCTGCTCTCCCAGGTGAGCCGAGAGCCTGAATGTCTAGGGACCAAGGACCTGGCGCGCCCAACTTTTCAGGGGCGAAGCCTGAGAGACACTCCGGAGCGAACTGAAGGCAGTGGAAAGCCACCGGCTGCGTCTGAGTTCCGCCCTGGTCTCAGCTCCAAGTCTTATTCTGGGCGCGGCGTTTTCACCCTCTCGCCAACGCAGCCAGAGCAGCGCCACCCTCGGTGTTGGGGGTGAGATCTGTACCCGTGACAGATCTAAAGAGGAAGCCACGGTGGAATAGGACAAAGCCTGACTGTGACTTGGGACACCAAAGTCCTCCCTCTCTGCCTCCCTAGAAGATAATAGGTCTAGGCTGAGATGGGGCCCCTAAGGTGGCTAGGGACGGAGGTGTGAGGTCGCACCGTGGGAGTTTGTGGCGTCGGGAGGTCCCTAGCCAAGCTTCAGGACTGAGGACTCCGCTAGGAGTTAGATCCACTGCCAGGGATGTCTGGGCGAGCCCCAAACCAGTTTGGACGGTGGAGGATGGGCGTGTGCCACGCTCCCCGAAGGGGACCGTCGC
The DNA here is from genome assembly GCF_003668045.3 of Cricetulus griseus. Classification (NCBI taxonomy): domain Eukaryota; kingdom Metazoa; phylum Chordata; class Mammalia; order Rodentia; family Cricetidae; genus Cricetulus; species Cricetulus griseus. The sequence goes on along the minus strand of NC_048595.1, from coordinate 265,855,291 downwards.
CTCTCTTTGTGTGGTTCGCTGGGAGCGCGAAGACCCTCCGTGGGAGGGGAGGGGGCGCTCTCTCTAGGGAGTCCACATCGCGGATTCCCCGAGCCAGTTACACAAAATTCTCTCCCTACCCCAGTGCGTGGCCGGAGGTAGGGACTTCATCCTCCTACACATGCATACGCCCCCACGGCGCGTCCCCAGTGTCGCACCGAGCGCAGGGCCTCACCTGCGTGGGTAGGAGCAGTGCCAGAAGCAGCAACCCCAGCCCCAGTCTGACCACCATAGCTCTGCCCATGTCCGCTCCGTCGGCGCGCGGCGCGACTCTCTGGATGCTCAGTGCGTGGAGATCTTCTCGGCTCGCGCGGACGCAGGCAAGGTGGGGAGCGCGGCGGGCCGGCGGGACCTTATATACCAGGACAGCCACAATAGCCGTGACGTGCGGCGCCCGCCCACCCGTGCTCTCCTCCTCCCCTGCCGCCTCCCCGCCCCCCGCCCCCCACCCCGACACCCCGCCCCCCTGCTCAGCTCTCGCACCCCTCCCCCGCCTCCTGCACCCAGCCCGGGGCGCCTTGGGATGTCCCGCAGCGGCCAGCGCGGCAGGTGGGCGGGCGCCCGGGGTTCTGGCTGAGCGAGGGTTCCCCGAGGCGGGCTGCGTGTATGGGGGCGGGCGACTCCCACACGGGACCCTGGGCGAGCACGCGAGCCACACACGCCACCCGGCCCAAGTTTCCTTTGTTTCCCGGGCCCTGCCATCTTACCCCCCAACCCGAAAAGTCGCAGCCGCAGGCGCCACGCGAGCTACTCGGATCTCTGGGCTGGGTTTTCTCAAGTGCCCGGTTCAAGGGGGAACTTGGCAGGTCCCTGGGCCGTGGTGCAAGGGGTTGGCGAGGAGACCCGGCGCCGCCTCGCGCTGACCCTAGGCGGCTGCACGGCGGGGATGGCGGGGACCCCGGGCCCCAGCCGTGAGTATGCCCCGCTGGGCGGCCTCCCCTCGCCCGGCTACTTGCTTTGTGTTTTGAGCTCCTCTAGTCCTGCACCCAGCAGAGCGCACCCGGGCTACCCCGGCGGCATCCACCCCGACCTGGGGAGGAGCCGCCAGCGCACGGCCACCAGGCGGGACAGACTGGGTTTCGGTCCCAATGCTCTCCCGCCTGCCCGGGCTTAGGGTCCAGGACTCGACGAGACCTCCCACCCAGAGGACACCCCTCCCCCAACTGCCGCGGGCGCGCGGTCCCACTAGAATGCGCTTGTTGGGGCTCTGTGGAACAGCACTTGCTCACGATTCATTTAAAGAGCAAACGCTTTCGGGATCAAGCCATTTCTTTCCCATAGTTGCCGTTTAGTGCTATGATAAACCGTGGAAAAATTTTAGTCATCCGTCTGCAAATTTTAATGGAATCTCTCTTTCAACCGTTCTGTTGTGAAAACTTCAAAGCAAATTTTAAAATATTTTAGTGGCAGAATGTTTTAATTTTTAATCACGGGGCTTAAACCTTTCCATTTAAAGTTTAGCCTACGTGTTTCACAGACCTTAAAGTAAAACAGACCAAGCCTAACAACGATGGAGATTTGTTTAAATTTCAATTTCTTCAGAACAGCCTCATAAAAACGAGGTTAGTTTTATGGGAGCAAACTAAACAATGGAATCCATAGTCGTTGGTTTATGACTGCATTAGCCTGAGCCTCACCGGCCAACCACAGCCACCCAGTAACTTTCCACGTGTGAGATGTGCTTGGGAACACAGGAATTTTTGTCTAGCACCGGTGAACTTTCCTGTTTAACAGTTACCACACTGTACAGAAACGTCCTTTGGTACACAGCCTGGGCACTCCTCTTCCAGGGTGTCGAAAACAGGACTGACTCAATAGCGTCTAATCCCAAGGGCCCTGTCTTCAGAGACCCAGGACAAGGCCACGCGACTGACTATTGGTGCTACCCATTTGTTTAGCCCTCTGCTTCTTTTTTCTCCCCTCACCTCCACTCTCCATTCCTCCCCTCCTTCCTCTTCCTCCTCCTTCTTGGTATTAACTTAAGGAAATGTGCTTGGGCCGTGGTTAACAATACAACCTCCCGAGCCAGGCTATCAGTGCTCCAAATGCTGTGAGACATTTGTACTTAGGGCGAAAAGCTGCAACTTCATCCTTTGTAAAATTCATCCTTTGAGACGATAATAGTATAATTGATGTCTCGAAAAACAAACAAACAAACAAACAAAAACAGTGTAACTGATGAATTATTAAGCAATTATTGTACACCAGGTATGGAAGCACGTGCCTTGAATCAGAGCTCTCAGAAGGCAGAGGCAGGAAGATCACTGCAAAGTCTGCTTAAGTTCCAGGCTACCCAGGGCTAGACCCCTGTCTCAGAAACAAAACAACAAAGGAGTGTGTGTGTTTGTGTGTGTGTTAGAACAGTGCGGACCTCCTAGCTCTCTCTTGATGTTTGCTCCCTGCCCAGTGTAGCAGGAAACAGAAAGTGTTGCTCTTCCCTGTATCTATATCTGAGCTGAGGCAACGCTTACCACTGGTGAGGCGTGGAGAACCCTCCACAGCTGAAGACAAGCAGACCCCTTTGTTCAGAAGCAATCCTGGAACTTCAGTGTGCCCAGATGTTTAGCCCAGAAGCAGAAGTCCACTCTGCCCCTCCTGACCCTTAAAGCTAGACGTATACGACCCCTTCTAGAAGCTGCTTTGACCATGTTAGTAAGTCTGTTCTTCTGGCTCTTTTCCATCTTTCCACTGTTTGCTTTTCTCTTAGCCCATGATAGGCCATGCCACTGCACTAAAGAGAAACTTACAGTTATCTCAGAGTTCCTCTTAAGACATATGTCCAGGGGCTGGAGAGATGGCTCAGGGGTTAAGAGCACTGACTGTTCTTCCAGAGGTCCTGAGTTCAATTCCCAGCAGCCACATGGTGGCTCACAACCATCTGTAATGTGATCTGGTGCCCTCTTCTGGCAAGCACTGTATACATGATAAATAAATAAATAAATCTTTAAAAAAAAAAAAGACATATGTCCAATTTACATTTTGTAGAGAAAACACTGTATGGGGTGATTTTGAAACTGATTAATTGATGTATTGATGTGTGTGAGAAAAGTCATAACTAAGGTTAGTTTTCATGAAATTGCCTGTGACCTACTTTCTTGCTGCTGTTTGACAGTCACTGTGTAGCTCAGGCTGGCCTCAAACTGAATCCTTCTGCCTCAGCCTCCGGAACACTGGGACTATGGCTCTGTAACCTGACATTCTGAGTAAAGCTGTAATAGCAAGACATACAGCTCCTACATTCACCACTGAAAGGAATGCCGCTGAGCTAGACTGATGCTGCACTCAGGTCCAGCTGGATTTAAAGCCTGATCCACCAGGTCCTAGGAGCCTACCTGACCAAGTGCATCTGTGTGCAGGGGATGCAGCCCTAACTGAACTAATTCTGACATTTAACAGGTGCTTGCCCACACAGGACTGCACAAAGCTGCCTGTGCTGTCGCTGCGGGCATTGTTCTGTGGCTCTCTAAGTCCCTCTGGCTCCTCTCCCCCAAGTATCATCATGTGTGCTGTTTCTTTCCTTTTTCTTTTTTCTCCCTGCCCCGTTTGTTTTGTGTAGGGGAGGAGGGGCTACATGTGCCAGAGCAGAGGAGCAGTAGTCCATTCTCTTTCTACCAAGTAAGTTTCAGGATTTGAACTCAAGTCATCAGGCTTGAGCCATCAAGCCATCTGGCCTGTCCTCATGTGGCATTTTATTTGTTTATCAGTGAGATCAGTAACACAGAAGGCATCATTATCATTTTTATTCTGAGGCACGGAGATGTTAAGAAATTTGGCCACAGCCACTGAGCCAGTTATGATGCCACCTCTAAAGTTACAAAGTTTCCTGACCCAAGTTCCAAATTACTTATGCTTTGCTGAAAAGGACAGGGACCAAGGTAGATGATAGCTCAGTGGTACTCAGCCAGAATGTACAAGGCCCTGGGTTCAATCCCCAGTATTGCAGAGACAGACAGACAGACAGACAGACAGACAGACAGACAGGAGGCTAAGGCAGGATGATGCTAGCCTGGAAATTTAGCAAGACCCTGTCCCCAAATAGGAATAGAAGGGCTGGGGATGCAGCTCAATGTAGACCATCAGCCCAGCACGTAGCAAGGCCTTGGGTTCAATCCCAGGACCTGGGAGTAGGGGCAGGGGAGCAGAGACTATGTCCTCTCCCCCTAGAACTCAATAGTGGATAAATGGACTAATATAAAGAGAGGTTAGTTTGCATTTTGATTTAAAACAGTAAGTCTTACTTTTAGGGAAATACAAGATTAAATATAGAGCTAAGTTATTTGATGTTTTTGTCAATTTTTAGCAAAATGAATGTGAAATAAGGTATTAATACAATAAAGTATGCTTTCTGTGCTTTACTGTACAAACAGTGCCTGCAATTTAATTAAAATTCCTTTCTATGTAATGATGTTTGTGTTCACAATTCTCTTCTTTCTAAATTCTATGCTGCCCTGCACTCAACTGACATTCAGTTCTTGGGTTTATCATGGTCTTTTAGGCAAGCATTGTTCCTCAGTCTCACCTGAGCCCAGATAGGGGAAGTGACAAAGTGGGTTGGCACTCAGACCAATGTGGTTCCAAGTCCTTGCCTAAGCACCTTGAGTCAGCTGGTGGCGACTCCCAGGCACTCTGTGGGGATGTACTGCCCTCTGCTGGCCACAGGAATTGTCAGCTCTCACTGTCAATAAATACATAAATGAAAAATCTTCCTTTGTGCTGATAAAAAGCCTTGGCTTTTTGATGCGCAGGAAGCTAAGAATCACAGTGAGTTTCTTTTGCAGTTAGGTCATTTTTCCCCTTCTATAGATTTTTTTTTCAAATTCTCCCAGATCTTCAGCTTCTCCCAACAAGAAAACAACTGTAAAAAGAAACAGTCTGGGCTATTTTGTATGCAAATGAAGTAAGATGACCCATGCTGAAGCTCCCTAGTGTATTGTTTTTGTTGCTGTTGTTTAAGGGAATTAAATAAAAAGAAGGAACTTTTTTTTTGAGACAGGGTTTCTCTGTAGCTTTGGAGGCTGTCCTGGAACTCTTATCTGTAGACCAAGCTGGTCTTGAACTCACAAAGTTGTGTGCCACCACTGCCCAGTAAGAAGGAACTCTTAATGCCTTTGATCAAAACTTAAGTTCAAAGTTTTATGAATTACTGTGTTGGCAAGGATGTAAGAAAAAAGCTCTCAGGAAAGTATACATCTGTTGGTGTTAACATTGATGTCCCCCTCTGGTTATCTAGTCTACACTGTTAATAATAATGTTAAATTTACTCTAAAGATAAACTTGTACAGCCAGGTGGTGGTGGCACACACCTTTGTACCCAGCATTCAGGAGTCAGAGGTAGCTAGATCCCTGTGAGTTTGAGGCCACCCTGGTTTGCAGATCGAGTTCCAGGATATCCAGGGCTACTCAGAGAAACCCTGTCTCAGGGGGAAAAAAACAACTTATACAAAGATGAATGATTAATGTGCAATTATTGGTTACTGCACGGAAACAGACTGAAAAATCACTTAATTACCCAGAAATTGAGGCCTGGCTAAAGAAATTATAACTTATTTAGACTATAAAACATTATGACATCATTAAAGACTACAAAAGAACATTATATTCTTTTATATAGTATATATATTAATATGTACATACATACATAATATACATATGTTATATGTATGTGTATGTATTATATGAAGAAAGTTTTATGGTAAGTTCTGGTTTTTTCTTTTGGTTTTTTGAAGCAGGGTTTCTCTGTGAAACAGGGAACTTGAGGTGTAAAACAGTATGACCTCAAACTCACAGAGATCCACCTATCTCTGCGTCCTGAATGCTGGGATTAAAGGTGTAAATTTAACAGCAATGCTAAATTTTTTTTTTTGGTTTTTTGGTTTTTGTTTTTTGAGATAGGGTTTCTCTGTGTAGCTTTTGAGCCTATCCTGGCACTCGCTCTGGAGACCAGGCTGGCCTTGAACTCCTAGAGATCCACCTGCCTCTGCCTCACGAGTGCTGGGATTAAAGGTGTGCACCACCAACGCCCATCTTGTTTTGTCTTTTGAGAGAGGGTCTCTATATATAGCCTAGCCTTGACTGTCCTTGAACTCAATATATGGACCACGCTGGCCTTAAACTCACAGAAATTCACCTGCCTCAGCCTCCCCACATACTAGAATTGAAGGAATGCACCACCATGTTTAGATCAAAGCTATTAAGTTTTAATAAAGTAAGATCTGGGGTCTTAGGATGGATTAGTGTTTCAGAGAACTGACTGCTCTTCCAGAAGACCCAGGTCCAACTCCTAGCATCCACATGGCAGCTCAGAGCTTTCTGTTACTCCAGGTCCTGGGGCGCTGACACCCTCTTCCCATCTCCATGGGCACCAGGCACATGTGGTGCACAGACACACAGACTGACAAAATACCCACATACATAAAAAATACATAAATATACATAAAAAATACATAAAAAAATAAAGTTTTTAGATATTAAAACACAAACTGGGTGTGGTGATATACACCTGTTACTCCAGCACTCGAAAGACTGGGAGACAGAGGAATGCCGTGAGGTCAGGGCACATGAGACTCTGTCTCAAAACAAAGAAAAACAAGTGGGCATGGCCCAACAGATGCTATAACCCCAATGTCTGGGTGGCTCAGGCAGAATCCAGGACTCTCTGGCCAGCCAGCCAAGCTGAAGTGACAACTGAGGGTCAGTGAGAGACACTGTCTCATGGGATAAGATAGAGATCAATACAGGAAAATACCTGGCATCTCAAAGTGGAATTTTATTGTTTTTAAACAGGAAACACACTGGACATGCAGTTCAGTTGGTAGAGGGATTGCCTGGCACATACAAAGCCCTGAGTTCAGTTCCCCGTGCCACTTAGACAAGGTGTGGTAGTGCATGTCTGTAATCTCAGCACTCTGGAAGTGGCAGTAGAAGGATCAGAAGAAGTTCAAGGCCACCCTCAGCTACATAATGAGTTTGAATCTAACCTAACCTACATGAAACTTTGTCTGGAGAGAAATTAATGATGAGCCGTAGAAAGAAGAGGTCTATTAGGCTTGTTGCACGCCTTTTATCCCAGCACCAGGGAGGCAGAGGCAGGCAGATCTCTGTGAGGCCAAGGTCAACATGGTCGACATAGCAGGTTCCAGGCTAGCCAGAGCAATATAGTGAGACCCTGTTAAAGGGGGGGGGGCATAAAAAAGAAGACTCAATACAATGAGTACATACATGACACTGGTAATCCTTGCCACTGAGGAGAGTTGGCCAACCAGGGCACAGGATGCCACCTCATTGTAAATCAGCTGTACCCATTCCTTATTCACAAAACACAAAGTAATTTGAACAAATAAGCAAGCAGAGCACTCTGTGGCCTGGGCCTCCCCAACTCACACAAAGCATGTTTACAGAAAGCTGACTTTCTCTACCCTGTGGCCTCAGAATGTCTTTCCCAGTCTGCCTTGGGAGATCTCGGTCCATCACTCATGGGTCCTTGGACAGAAATTCTAGCTTTTCTTCATTCCATCCACCTGACCTGTGACAACTATGAGACAATATTCCTTCAATTCCAGATGGCTCATGGCTGCGCACGCGCACGCGCTCACACACACACACACACACA